>NC_050448.1:112727929-113084596 GCF_903995425.1 Onychomys torridus
GCTTCTGGGGAAGGCAATCGCTCCTAACTCTCCTGTGGGTGGAGCAGGTAACGGACATCCCATTAGCGGTTTTGTTTAGTTTCTTGGCACTGGCCCCCTTTCAATTCAAGATCCCTGCTTTCAGAGGCCAGGTCTTAAAACCGTGCCAGGTTCGGCCTGGCCGCGGAGAGAACATTTTAGTCACAGATGTAGCATCCTCAAAGATGTCCCATTGATTCCCGAGTACAGCTGAAGCCAGAGAAGCCCTTGCCACATCCGACCACCTGCGGAGTCTGGGTGCGGACTGGAGCTGATGGGTTAGATGTTAGAACACGAGCATAAAGGATGCTCACAGAATACCGACTCAACTAAGCCAAGTTCTTATTCAGGATGACACAGCAAAGACTCAGGTCATGGCTAACAGGACTTGGAGCTTCCTCCTGCCTGAACAGCTCCTTAGCCAAGACCTGGGCAGTCTGAGCGTGGAAGCAAGCACGCAAGCTGTGTGCAGGAGCTCACATCAACGAATCCAGGTTCCTGGCCGAAGGGAGGTGGTCCTTAGGTGAATTACAGTCACGGTGACCAGTGGCCTACCCAGGAAACAGCAGGTATCCGCCCAACTGGTGGCTGATCCTCTACTCCCAGAAGCTTGCTTGGGCCCCTGACTTCACTGGAACCGAAATGCAAGCGACCTGACCCGGCAGGGGCGGGCCAGGGCACGGGCGGGGCGGGTGGCGCAGGTGGGCGTGCCGGCCAGGCAGGGAGGCTGGACCTATAAAGCACTCTCTGTTCCGGAGGCGGAGCGGCGGGGTGCAGCCTGTGCTGGTGGGCGCGGTGGCCCGCAGCCTTCGGCTCGCAGCGGGACCGTGCTGGAGGGGGCCCACTGTTCAAGGTTCGGGCTACCGAAGGCGCCTGCCTCATTTTACCCCTCAGCATCTGGTGAAATCCCTGCAGGTGAGCTGCAGGAGGAGGCGGGAGTGAGTGGGCAGGGTCGCTTCCCTGTTGTGCTAACTTTCCAGCTACTTTCAGCTTGTTGGCTGTAGTTGGCGTCTCTGCTCCTAGGGCTTTGTCAACTTGAGTTACCAAGGCTGGTCCCTCCTTCTGGAAGAGCAGTGCCCGGGCTAGTTCTCTCTGGGGATGCTGGGACTCTGAGGAGTCTTTGCACTTCTTGCGTGCTTTTGCAAACTTCTCTCCCTTTTTTTTTCTCCGCAGCGCCTAAGGGGAAAACGGTTCTGCTCCGCGAGGGAAACAGAGCCGTTGACCATGGTTGCAACGGGCAGTTTGAGCAGTAAGAACCCGGCCAGCATTTCAGAGTTGCTGGACGGTGGCTATCACCCTGGGAGTCTGCTAAGTGGTGAGTCGCCCCGCTGTCCACCTCTCTCCTATCCGAAGGTCGCGGCCCCTCTCTAGATAGTGTAAGCGTCCCTGCCTGAGCGCGCGCTAGACCTCATTCCCTCCTAGATAGAGAATAATATATGAAATCCATCTGAGGGGTCTTTCTAAACTTCCTTAGCATCATCTGCCTACCAGAAACAAACATAATACGAATACTATGTTGTTCTAGTCTGCTAACAGGATGGTTGGGACATTAAGTGCCCAGCTGGGTGTGTTTTAAGACATGGTTATTTGTGTAACCAGCACCACCACATTTTCCTCCCAAACTCTTCTCTGCCATCTATGCCCTCTTTTCCCCGTCCCCAGAGAGCCATCTTTTACGTTTTGTTACTATGTTAGTTTTGCTCTGAGAGTGTTAGATAATAACGCAATACGTGCTCTTCTGAATTCAGTTTGCTTTCCCACAGCTCAATATTTTGGAGCTAGATCCTTCCCTATTAAGGTGCTCCTTTTCATAGCTAAGATTCTACAATGAAATAAACCCACTCTTCCAAACTGTGTCAGAAGGACAGTTTAATAGCCCTAGTCCCACAGGAATAATCATTTGCAACTTTGAATAGCAGTTTCTAATTTAACACGCTACTCTGCTATCAAAGAATTGTGGTGTGAGTGTAGATTAAACTGCTTAAGCTCTTTATATCTTCCTCATTTGTAAGATAAAATTAAGGTAGTGCTATAGTACAAAACTCTAAAATTGTCTGTCTGCAATGTAGCTATAACATAGGTAAAATACAGATATGATTTGGAAGATATTAGTTAAAAAAAAAAAAGTGACCTAAGTGAACACATGAAGCAGAAAGCAGGTAGAGGTTTGAGGCCACTGTGTGGTGTGGCACCCTGCCAAGTAGTAGGATTAATTTGGAAGGTAGGTGACCAAATGCAGAGCTATCTTTTTTTTTCTCTGAGCAAACCTAACTTTGTTTTCCTGGGTTTGTTTTGTTTTGCTCAGCTAAGAAAAACCTACCCAGCCCAGTTATAAATAACATCATGAACCTCAAAGGTCCTCTCTTCTGTAAGCAATCTTTAATCAAACAGCTCAAAGCTAAAATTGGACCTTCAGGCCATTCTAGCAAAGACTTTTAAAGAAAAAGAAAAAGTTGGTGGGTCTTTGGTCCTGAGATGGACTTATTCACAAACATTTGCAATCATTCTGTGTCTTAGTACATACACACTGACAGTCACTTTGTGAAGCAGCAGTAAGGATTAAATTCCAGATGTTCTGTGTGTTCTCTGCAAGAACACTAAAATAAACTTGGAAAACCCTACAGAGAGGGCAAGCGAGAAAGGAAATAACTCGTAATCTTGGACAACCACGAAGATTTTTGCTTCACGATCCTTAAGACTATGAGTAGACACAGAAATTTTTAAGTTATTTTAACCTTTCAGCGTGTTCATCACAGTCTTGAGTGCACAGATAAGCTTTCAGTCTTGAGAGATTAAATGGCTTGCTTGTCCTACTGCCTGTTGGTTAAGAGCAAAGTGAGGTAAGCTAACTCTCGCAGCTGTACCCAAAGCAGTTAGATAGAGAAGCTGGAAGTGGCCAAGCTTTGTTAATGCCAGGAAGACACTATTTCTCCCCTTCTAACATGTTCATTTCTTCCAGATTTCGACTACTGGGATTATGTTGTCCCTGAGCCCAACCTCAACGAGGTGGTATTTGAAGAGACAACGTGCCAGAATTTGGTTAAGATGTTGGAAAACTGTCTATCCAAATCAAAGCAAACCAAACTCGGTTGCTCCAAGGTCTTGGTCCCTGAGAAACTGACCCAGAGAATTGCTCAAGATGTCCTGCGGCTCTCCTCCACAGAGCCCTGCGGCCTTCGGGGTTGTGTTCTGCACGTGAACTTGGAAATTGAAAACGTATGTAAAAAGCTGGATAGGATTGTGTGTGATGCTAGTGTGGTGCCGACTTTTGAGCTGACACTTGTGTTTAAGCAGGAGAACTGCTCGTGGACGGGCCTCAGGGACTTCTTCTTTAACAGAGGTCGCTTCTCGTCGGGCCTTAGGCGAACTCTGATCCTCAGCCCAGGATTTCGACTTGTTAAGAAAAAACTGTACTCTCTGATTGGAACGACAGTCATTGAAGAGTGCTAAGGAGGAAAAACAAAGTTCCCTGATGAGTGGATAATAAACCTCTGAAGCAATTCAGTCAGTCATTTGTAGTTTGCCTGCCTGCCCTCACTAAGAACTCCGGGATTTAGGCCATCTTCCTTCAGGATTTCTCACCCATAGCAACCTACTTCAAAGGCTTTCTCTCTCTCTCTCTCTCTCTCTCTCTCTCTCTCTCTCTCTCTCTCTGCTCTCAGAGTGATCTTCTCAATGACAGGATCTTACCAGATGATGTCCAGCCTATCAAAATATACAGAGGTCCATACCACCAGCTTCCTATTCAGATTTGAAGAGTTCTTACACAAGAGAGTACAGTTAAATTGATGAGTTTAATTAAAACATCACCTTATGTAAGAGCAAATAAATATCACAGTAGCAAGAGCATGACCTCTCTGCTTGGTGTTCTCCCCACACCTGTGCCCAAGAGACAAACAGCTTTCATTGGATTCTAATGATTACAGGATTACTTTCAATGTCTGTAGTAACACATCAACTCAGTTTTCCTAGTTCTCAACTGTTGGCTGTTGTCATTTTTTCATATCTTCTTTAATTAGAGAAAGAGAGATGGCACCCTGGCCTTTCTGGCATGTGGTTGATTGGACTGAGCAAATGGAGACTGCCCATCTATGAAGATGGAGAGGGGTAACTCAGACCCTGTGCTGTTCGGGTCCACTTGACGACATTACTACTTTATGCCATTACAATGCTTAGTGGCCAGGGAGGCATCTCACCACGTCAATGGTAGCTCACCTCTGGCCTTTTCTGAGAACAGGACCACCTTTCCTTAACTTCACACTTATTTTTTACTGTCAGTGTGTTTATATTTGCAGAACCTGGTTTGACGTTGAGATGTTGTTGCTACTACAGACTAAATGTGAAAATCGTATAATAACTTAAGACAACCAGTACACACATCCAGCCTCTGCCCACCCTACACACCAACTCCTAGGAAACAATAAATGCTTTGTTCTGTTGGTTTTTGTCTTATTCTGAGATACTAAATGAGTTTCTGTTTTTACGGCCATGAGGTAATTCACCCTCCACATAACTCTGCTCTGTTCAGCAAGGCCTTTTCATCCTTGGGTCATGGAAAAGAGTGTAATCAGTTCTGCCCAAGCCTTTAGTACAAGTTCATATGCCTCAGGTGCCAGCATGGCTGAGACAGATATCTTCATCCTGGCCTTACACAAACAAGCCTGATGCAGTTACTGATCCTGCAGCTGACCTAAGACATCACTGTTCCAATGAGCAGGTGTTCTAACAAATTGTGTACTTGGGATGCTTGGGAAGGCACCATAAAGCCAGTCTGGGACAATAGGCACATCCCTGTTGTTTTGTAGTCTTGCTGATGTTCAGGGGTCTGAAGGTCACTGCGTTTCCACAGCTCTTTTGAGACACCACCTGGAAGGATGCCGAGGCTACTCAGGCATGGACATAGATCCTTTTCCCACAACAGGTGTTACTGGCTCTCTTGCCTGTTTCAATGACAAAGTGACGGTGGCTTAAGGAGGCGCCCACAATGATGTTCCTGTTAAAAAAGGTTCAAGTCTGTCTATTTTTTACAATAAAACATTTTATGTTTTTAATTCTCTTGCCCTCTTTGTTTCTTCTGCAATTGTGTCATGATGACCCTAACATAGATTTGACAGTATTTGGAGGAAGATAACGAATTACTCCCTTTTGACGAAACTGTTTTGCACCCTCAATTATATTATTCCAATTACACTTACTTCACGTATTTACATATAGATAAAGATGATTTGATTCATAAACTTCCAATTTTCTCACATTATTTTCAGTAGGATTTGAGAGCCACTGGCAGCTGCCTTCTTCAAAACAAATCCCAAAACATTTTCTATAGCTTTCTGAATAGCCAAACACACACACACACACACACACACACACACACACACACACACACTCACACATATATAAAATCAGTGTACATATGCATTTTTACTAATTATATTAAATGACAATTCTTCAGAATTCTCTTTCAATTAAAATTTAAATTTTTCACATCCCTTTTGTGTCTCTGCACATTAACATTCATTATCTCAGAATTCTCTTGTAATCTAACCTCAAACATCTGAAAGATAACAATATTAGACACACTGAACACCAGATAGACAGAATCAGGAACATTTGTTTTGAAAATAGACTAGAAAGCTGTATTCTTTGTTTATGTTTGGGACTGAAACCACAGCGTCAAGCGTGCCAAACAAATACCCCACTGCTCATTTACATGGAGCTAGACTCCAAAAGCAAATGTTTAGTGTGGTTTCTGGTTAAGTAGGAAAAATGAGGAAACAATTGTCAGTGTTTGGGATGGAACAGTGGATAAAACTGCTTGCCACAAGCCTGACTGCCTAAATCTGATCCCTTAGACCCAGATGGTGGAAGGGATAATCCAATGCCTGCAAGTTGTCCTCTGAACTCTGTACAAGTGCCATGCCATGTTCACACACACACACACACACACACACACACACACACACACACATATACTACCCCTCTCACTGGTTTAATCTCCTAAATAAATTAAAAAAAAACCCTGTAGTTACATTGTGTGTGTGTGTGTGTGTGTGTGTCTGTGTGTGTGTCTGTGTGTGTCTGTGTGTGTGTGTGTGTAAGCTATTTTTTTTTCCTGGAGCTGAGGACCGAACCCCGGTCCTTGAGCTTGCTAGGCAAGCACTCTACCACTGAGCTAAATCCCCAACCCCGGTGAAAGCCATTATTATATGCATTTCTCAATTACATGGATTGGAACAAATAATGACAATAATATTGAAGTCCAGTACAGGTTGTCAGCAGATAAGAAAGAAAGGATGCATGTGACATGCTAAGAAGGAGGAGTATAATAGTATCATGAAGAGTCCTGGACCCTTGCTCACACCCAGTCATTGGTGCAGATTCAAAAGAGTTTTTTTGAAAGTTCTTGAAAAGCAATTAAAAAAAAAAAAACCTCAAACGACCAAAGAGAAAATAATTGGAAAAGAGCTTGAATAGGAACTCATGTGGCTGGTAAATGCAGAAAAAGATACTTAATTTAACTAATAACTAGAGAAATGCAAGTTAAAAGCATAATAAGAAATCAGTGTATACTTATGCATGTTAGGTAACAATTGACAAGTCCATAAATTGATGAAGTCAGAGCAAAAAGAATCTCACTTCATCCCCTGGGAACTACACCTCAGTAATCAGTTGTTGTCATAGAAAGTTGACGATAAGTGTATTTTATGAACCAGCCATCCCATAGTTCATTATCAGTGTTCTTTGGACCATTTCACTTATTTTACAATATAAAGAAGTCATGGAATTGTGGACTTTGTCATATTTTCTAATTACCATGCCAGTTTTTCACCCTTAGTTTTAAAAATTAGAAATGATGTAAGCTCTACATCACTGTAAATACTGGCATCTTAAATAAAACCATTACATCATTCAGCTAAGTGTTTCCAGTGGGATGCCATGGCATAGTCATGTGACACCAGAATCTATTTAGACAACACTAAAGTAGGCTCTTCCACAGGAAGACGTTTTTTCCAGGGGTTACATTTTCTCTGGCCCTGCAACTTTCCAACCTTTATTTTTTTATACTGAATTTTGCTTTAACATAGTAATTTTACATTGTAAGGTTTTTTCTTTGTTTGTTTTCCCTCTGAAGAAAAACACTAAAATTATAATTTGCAATTATAATGTGTTCAGTAGCATTTACAATGACAAGTTTTGGTTGAGTTCACTTACAAATAATAAACGGTGCACAGTGATCAAAGACATTAAATGTGCCTTGCAATGTTATAGAGAATATTCATGCTGAAGTGCTGGGTTACTTCTTGTTGAAACAACAATTTCATTAGTTGTAAACTTGTTTCTGCCATAAGTTCAAGGCTAGACTTTACTATATATGTTTTGTTTCCATAGCTAAACACTCTGAAGAAATTTAATCTTATCAACAAGATGGCCACAGTGAAGACTGCCTAAATACTATTCAGTCTTTGGAATACTTTCAGATGCATGGTACTTTCAGTGGGCAGTATGCACATGATCCAAGCAGATTTCAGTGCTGCTTAAAGCAAAGGACAGACCCACTCAGCTCACAGCATTTCTTACCTATGTCTACGAATTTGCAAGAGCTGCCATAGCAACAAACTGATAGTGAGCGGTATGAGCCGCAAAAGCTTGTTTCTGCTCAGGGTTGAAGGCTGTGAATACAAGATCCAAGTGCTGGCAAAGTGGTGTCTTCCCAGAGCTCCTTCCATGTGTGCAGATGGCCCTCTTGTTCCTATGTCTTCCCCCATTTGTGTATCTGTGTCCTAATCTCTCTTTCACATAAAAACACTAGGCTTAGTGGATTACAGCCCCAGGAGGGGCATTATTTTAGTATATTTGCCTCTTTAAAAGCTCCATCTTTGGGCTACAGTCAATCCTCTAGTTAATGCCCAGACTAATGTCCTCTGGCCATGCTTACAAAAACTATTCTTCTATTCTCTCCCAAAGGCTGTACTCATTCACTGCCTGTCAGTCCCTTATCTACTGCCACATCAGTGGACACCAGCCCATTGCAGTTATGTGTACATAGCATAATGTCTACTGCAGGCACTAAAATGTAAGTATCTGTGCAATGAGATCCACTAAAACATTACAAACAAAATGGAATTATTTAAAAATGAGACTAAGGGTTCAGTCATTATAAGTAGTGGCAGTTCTTAAGAGGCCCTGGGTTCGATTCCCAGCACCCACATGACAGCTCACAGCTTCTTTTAACTCCATTTAGTCTTCCAGTGAGATTAGCTATCACTAAGGAAGCAAAATTACAACAAATGCCAATGAGGGTCCAGGGAAAGAGGAATCTTTATTAACTGCTGGTGAGAATGTAAATGTGTGTACCTCATGGAGATCCATATGAAAATTTCTCAAAAAAAAATAGTAAAACTAGAACTATCATATGATGCAGCTTACCAATCCTAGGTATATACCTAAAAGACTCTAAATCAATATACCATAGAGATATGCCACTTTCCATGTTCATGCGGTACCATTCACAACATCCTGGAAATGGAACCAGCTTAGGTGTTTATCAATAGATGAATGCAATGGAATTTTCTGAAACCATAAAGAAAAAAAATGAAATCATGACATTTGCAAGAAAATAGGTGAAAATGGAAACTGTTATTTTAAATAAAATAAGCCAGATTTGGACCAGGGAGATGGTTCTGTGGATAAAGGTGCTTGCTGCCAAGCCTGACACCCTGAGCTCCACCAAGTTCAATCCTCAGAAGCCACAAGGTAGGAGAAAACTGGCTTCCCTTAGTTAGTCTCCTCCCTCCCACAGTTACTGTAGCACTGAATACACATATACACAGGAAAAGAAAAAGGAAGGAAGGAAGGGAGGAAGGGAAGGACGGAGAGGGAGGGAGGGAGGGAGGGAGCTTGTGGGGACTAATTACATTAAAATTCTCGCACATGCCATAGTGCACCAGTAGTGTTATCTCAAGTACGTAATCTCAGCACATGGGGAGTAGAGCCAGGAGCATCACCTCAAGTTCTAAACCAGGCTGGATTACATAGAGAGGGCCGGGACAGCTGAGAAAGAAAGAAGAGGCAAGGGATATTGCTGGCTCTGCATCTGGGTTCCTGCCTCAAAGGGAGAGGAAGACAGGGAAGGGATCGAAGAAAAACCGCAGTGCTATATAAAACACTACTTTGCGTGCTGTCCTGAAATCTAAACTGTCAGAATTCAGCATCTGTCAGTGACAAGTGCTTTGCTGGGGTCTCGTTATGTGCAGTGAGCGGAGAGTATTGACAGACAATTCTGACCTGACTCACTGAAAAGGCACAAAGAACGGTTCCCTAAATGGCATCTAGAGCCATCCAAACTTCTGCATGCCCCAGGCTTCTCCACTGAGGATCTTAGATGTGATGAAAAGCAACCAGACCACGAGAAAGACTCACGTTTTATGATCAGTTCTCCAAATAAGAGGAGACCTAGTAAGTCAGAAGCCCAAAAATAGCACATCACTGAGGATTGTACCATGCCAGAGCAATCCTGAATGGGCACAGAGTATTTTACCACTTTGTCACAGAACTGCTGCTGTGGACCAAAGGTCAAGACCAAGCTTAGTTCAAAGCCTGGAAGAGTTCGTTTTAGTCATTCACAATGTACAACCCAAACTGCCCTGCCTTCCCACCTCTCAACACTGAAACAATTGCAAATGTGGAATGCTCTCATTAAAGGTGATTTCTTATTGCTCGGGGATAATTCGGTGTTCAACTGTTCTTGTGCATGCATTTCATAGTGCTCATCCATGTATAATGCATTTCTTTTTTAGTAAGCAGAGGAAGTAATGGTAATTCCAGCCCAGTGTTGATATGAACCAAGGGCTGTCTGGCCTCAGGGGTGTGACTAGGAGAGCAATGAACAAGCTGGTATGGGAGAGAAGTGTTTCTGGAAACCCGGAATCATCCCGAGTTGGCTCATGTTCATCACTCTAGTTCACAGTCTTGTAACAATTCACATACATAACAAAGCTCCCATGAAATGCCTTGTGAAATGCCTATCTGGTACTTCAAGCAAGAAAAATAAACAAGTTCTCTCTTCAAAAAAAGATTCAGGACTAAACCCAGGAAGTAAACAAAAACCATGAGAGACAAACAGACTTTAAATGTAAGGAAACTTTCCACTGAACTGAATTCAAAGTGTGTCTGGACAAACACCCATGTCCCCATTTGTCTTGGCTGCTGTTCTATTGCTGTGAAGAGACACAGAGAACAAGGCAACTCTTATAAAAGAAAGCATTTCATTACTTATAGTTTCAGAAGTATCGTCCATTATCATCATGGTAGGGAGCATGGTGGCATGCAGGCAGACATGATGCTGGAGAAGTAGCTATATCCAGATCTCAGGCAGCAGGAAGAGAAAGACTCTGGATTTGGAATGGGCTTTTTTGAAACCTCAAAGCCTACATCTAGTAACATACTTCCTCCAACAAGGCCACACCTCCCAACCTTTTCAAATAGTGCCACTCCCTGGTGACCATGTATTCAAATCTATGAGACTATGGGGGTCATTCTCAAGAAAAGCTTAAGTGAAGGAATGGACTTGTAGCAAGTTGAGAGCAAGCAGGCAAAAAGCAAAAGCATCCTTCTTCCTTGTTTTTATACAGGCTTCCAGCGGAAGAGGTGGCCCAGATTAAAAATGGGTTTTCCCAGCTCAAAAGATCTGGATTAAAGGTGTGTCTTCCTACCTCATATATCTGGATTAGAAGTAGATCTTCCTACTTCAAATTAAGCAAAAGTCTCTCACAGGTCTGCCCTCCAGTTTTGAGTTTCAGTTAACTTCAGTGGTAGTCAGTTGACAACCAAGAATAGCCTCTACACCATCCTTCTCATTTATACCAACTTTCTCTGAGCTCAGCACTTCAAATTTACAGAGCAGTTTAGGAACTTACATGTGCTGCCCATATCATTTCAGCAGAAAGCCTTTGTCTCCGTAGTGTGCTTAAAAATTAACTATACTATGGACAGTTGGAGCAGGCCCTGTTCCTGGGTGGGCAACGCATCACTGTGAGTGATAGAAATGAAGTTGAAGATCTGCCTTGGAAAGGACCAGGACAACGGAACCCAGGGGTGGTGACACATCCTTCAATAGAGCAAGGCAGTTCAAATCCTGAAAGAGTCACAGTTGCAAGCAACTGACAATCAAAAGAGGGCCTGTAATTGAAGGCAAGGCTGCGTTAATATAAAAATGAATGTCAAGGTGATGGAAAAGAAAACTCTTCTCAGTTACAAGAAGGCAGAATTCCAACACTTTGCAAAATGCCTTATGAAATGACATCCAGACTCTATATGACTAGCAAATGGAAATCACCCAGGCTTTGCTTATCTCCCTATGGCTTGGCTAAGAAATCCCCTCCTGGCACAAGGCAGTCTGAAAAGAATAGTGTTATAGAAGGGCTCCGGAAGAAATACAGCATCTTCATCACCTCAATTAAAGGAAGACCATGAAACTAGAAAGAAGACGGAGAAGGCAGGAAAGAGAAGGGACCAGGCCTTGATCATTGACGTAGAAAATGGATGGAGTGCCTGTCTGTCACCAGAGGCAAAAGACGCTGGAACTATGAACACAGTTTGTTTACCAGTCACCAGTTTGAACCAGTCCTTCCTGAATTTGTGGATCTCCAGAACATGTGCTTCACGCTGCTCAATGTTATCCCATCAGAAGACATCAAGGCCATCTGTTCTGTGAGCTGGAACCATAGTATAGCATCTCCCCTTTTAAAATACAAACAGTAAGGGCTGGAGATGGAGCTCCGTGTCGCCTGCGTGCTCGGCACCCTGAGTTTGATCCCCAGCACACACCCATGGAAAGGAAAAAACTGGAAAAACAGGACTAGAATCAGATACTTGCAGCCATGTAACTTGTAACCGGAGCATTAAAAACAATAGTAATACTAGTTAAAGAAACAAAAAAAAAAAAGCTACAACAATAAATGAATGTTACCCAATGCACACAATTTCACCATTTGGATGGAAATGAAAACTGTTCAAAGAAGAGGGTTCAGTGGGTAAAGACACTTGTAAAACAAGCCTGAGGACGTATGCTCCATCCCTGGAATCCATATAAGGTTGGAAGGAGAGAGCTGACCCCACAGAGTTGTCCTCTGACCTCCACAACACACACACAAACTCACACACATGCATGCACACACATACAATAATAATAATAATAATAATAATAATAATAATAATAATAATAAAAATGAAAAAAGTAAATAAAAAACATGTGAAAACTAACTTTTGAATGGGTATTGCATTAGTTATTTTTCTGTTAGAGTGATAAAACATCATGACCAAAAGCAAGATATGGAAAAAAGAAGTCATTTTAGCATATCGTTGCAGAGAGGGGTCTATAACGGCAAGGAAGGCATGGCAGCAGTTGGCTGAATCAGGAAGCTGGATGGTCACATTTTGCTAGACAGGAAGTACACAGAGCAAACTGGAAGTGTGGAGCAAGGTTCTAACCTCTCAAAGCCTACCCCAGTGACATAGTACTCCCTCCATCAAGGCTCCCCACAAAGAGTGCCACCAACTGGTGACTAAGGGTTCACTTATGGGTGATTATTTCTCATTCAAACTACCATGGCAACAAGGAAAAAGGAAAAAAATCTGAGAAACTAACTAGGGGAATGGAGCAACCCACTCTGTGAAATCATAGTATGGCCAAACTGATGGAGGAACCCTGAGACACAAGCAGCAGAGCACACAGTGTCTGATGGCTCACTGCCCTCCCTGTGTTCACAGAAGGTAGATTCACCTTTTGTTAATTATTGGCACTGCTAAGAACCAAAGCAAGTTCTACAGTATTCAGCTTGAGTCCCCTCAGCCAAAACGCTTGGAACCAGATGTGTTTCAGAGTTCAGATTTGTTTTGTTTTGTAATATTTTCACATGAGATGTCTTGGGCAAAGATCTAAGTCTAAACTCAAAAGTCATTTGTATCATATGTATGCCTTCTACAAAGAGCCTAAGGGTAATTTTATACAGATGTCCATTAATTTTGTATGTGAAACAAGCTTTTATGTGCCATTGTGTTACTTATGGAATAAGATCAGTGGTCAAAAAGTGTCAGATGTTAGAGCAACTCGGTTTTTGCATTTTTACATTTGAGATGTCCAATTTGCATTGAGATGCTCCTCTTGTTTAACAACAGCTCACAAGGTGATGTGTTTCACAGCAACAGGGTTTCTGTAAATAACAGATGCGGAGCAGATCTCCTCAAGGCCACCGGAATGTTAGCTAAAGAGAACTTTTAAGGGGCACTAGAACAACAGTAAGAAGACATGAAATGCCCATGCTTTCCAAACCAATGTCGTTCTTGTAAGTGCCACAGCACTTCTCTGTCCCTGCTGTCACCACCCCATGAGAAATTGTCCACCTCCTGAAACAAACTCCACACAGCCCTTCTCTCCAACACTGTGTCCTTTGGGTTGAGATGTAAGAAAGCCACTTCACAGGGGGAAGCATATGAACCCTAATTTGTACCTGCCACTCTACTCAACAGTCTGCACACACAGTGCAGCAATCCCTGTGGCCCAATCAGCAGGACATGATTTCTCTAAGAAGCAAACTCAGAGAGAGTAAACAGAGAGTCTCACTTCCACTAAGATGTAGAATCCAAATGAAATTACATTCATTTATGAGTCCAGCAAGGCCATGCCAGAAAACCAAATCTCACCAGCTCAAGCCAAGGCAGAAAACAGAGAGAGGATCAAGTACAAGTACCACGTTTTAAAGTCAAGGTGGACTGAGCCTGCATCTGGAGTTCAATATGGATGAATGCAGGAGGAAAGCAAGTGTGGTAAGATGTCCGTGTCTGCCTCTTGAATAGAGCAAGGCTTTGCCTGCATCTTTGTAGACTGGTGTGGAGCTGGCATTGATGCACATGGGGTAAGTCCAGCTGATTGAAAGCCCATCATTAGCATCCCAAGTGCATTTCAAAAGTCAATGTGTAAAACACTTGGTCCCCCAGACTGATGCTATCAGAAGGTAGTGAAATCTTGAAATGGTGCTGTAGTTAGAGTTTTCCTGCCTGGCTCAGTCAGGACAAATCTCTCTTACCCGCCAGTCCCACAGTCTCTCAGACCCAACCAAGTAAACACACAGAAACTTATACTGCTTACAAACTGTATGGCCATGGCAGGCTTCTTGTTATCTACTTCGTCTATCTTAAATTAACCCGTTTCTGTTAGTCTATATTTTGCCATATGGCTTGTGGCTTACCAGTGTCTTTACATGTTGCTTCTCATGGCAGTGTCTGGCAGTGTCTGTCCTCCCCAGCCTTCTACCTCCCACAATTCTCTTCTCTGCTTGTCCTGCCTATACTTCCTGCCTGGCTACTAGCCAATCAGTATTTTATTTATACAGAGTGATATCCACAGCACTTCCCCTTTTCTTTTTTGTTAAAAAAGGAAGGTTAACTTTCACATAGTAAAATTACAGATAACAAAACAATTATCAAGCAAGAATTACAGTTATAATATTAAAGAAGATATCCTAACTATCTTATATTTATGAGTTTAAGGTTTTATATCTAACTTATCTTTTATCATAACTGAGGATCATATCATATCATATCTATCTAGTCTTCAACCACATCAAAGACCTCAGAAGGATATAATATTACCTGAGAAACAGGAGAAGGATGCAAGCAACTTTTGGGAGTCTTGTAGGGTAGACAGAGACAGCTGGCAGCCTGAACAGTCACCTAATGTTCCTTTGTAAAGTTGGGGCAACTGTCTTCAGCCCACAGGGCTAGAGTCTCTTGGTCACTTTTCTCAGTGTCCTGTAGAATGTCTGGCAGTTTCCTCTGCGAAGCAGGAACCTGAAGGACCATTTTGTCAAGCAAAGTTTAGTGGTCACCTTCCTATGGGTCCTGCATGTCCAGTCAATCAAGCAGTCCAGGCTAAACAGATGGCTGTTTTTACCAAGGTGAAGATAAGATATGAAGTGTCTTCAATGCCCATCCTCCTCACTGAAGTAAATCTGTGTTGCCAGGAGCAGACATGTCTCACTGTCCAGAAAGTCTAAATTTTAAAAATATTTTAAATGCCATATTCTGTAGACCTTTGAAGTATTTGAAGATTACCTGTCTATCTGAAATATATCTATGTATACCTTGAAAACTTAACATGACTATAAGTTTGACTATCATAGAAGACTAATTGATCTGTATTTCTTAATTATCCATTACAATCTAACCTTTTCTTTTAACAATATGTCTGGGTTTAGAGAAGGAGTGAGCCAATTCCATCTCCAAAGCCAGCTTGATAATTTTGGGAATTTGGGCGTAGTTTCTCTTACTACTTCCTGCTGGAGGGGGGCGCTGTATCTTATGGGGACACAAAGAAAATTTTAGGATTATGGAGTAGTCTGTGAGGGTAAACCTCTGAGCCAGTTGCCTTGAAACCATTCTGGATGTTGAATCATCTGGACCATGGTGTCACTGGAGACCTTTCAGGTGGTCTTGGCTGATCAAACCTAATGTATCTTAATCTGGAACAATCCACAGCCTCTGGCTTTCTGTGGAAACAAAAGCAGAGACTCTTTCCCAAAGCAACATATCCTTAGATCCAAATTTTGAAGTCAAGGTACCTTTAAAATTTACATATTTGTTTAACTCAACAACTTTTACGATCAAATCTTTTTCTGTAGTTAAAAATCCCAAAGACAACACAAACCAGATTCTCTGTGTAATATCCATCTTTGTAAGACTGAAATGCCACTGTGGCTGCTGGCTCCGCCCACCTCAGCTTCCCAACATGGCGGTGGTACAGTTTACTGCCAGCTCTGGGTCTGGAGCCATGTTTACCATCTGATAGAAAATTACAACATGTTCACACGGTTGGGCTTGCCTGGAGGACCGCCTAATTATTTCTGGTTCAAAATAGTCATTTCCAGGTCAGAACACCTCCTGTGGCTAGGACTCCGTGGCTTGTAATCTACGCGCATGCATGGAGTAGCCACATGTGGTCCTGTACGCATGCGCGGCCCACTCTTTAAAAAGCCAGCGCCATTTTGCACAGGTCTCTCTCTCCTCTTCTTCTCTTCTCTCCTCTCCTCACTCACGTGTGTGCTTCACATAGGCCTGTCACCTCTATCCTCTATCCTATATTAATAAACAGCTCTTCTGTGGATTTGTTGTGTTCGGGACATGTTCCTCGCGGGGTAAGAGCAGCCTAGTGAGAGGTTTTCAGGTCAATTGAAGAATGTCCCCAAGGCGATTGCAGAACCCAAATTCTTCCTCATTGCCCTTTGAACTCTCAGCTTTGAGATAATCAGCCTTGTTCCACCTTGAACTCCTAAAATGAGATGCTGCTTTGCCCCAAAATCCAAAAGCCACAGGCCACTTGGCCCAAGATGTACCTCCAAACTGTGAGCCAAAATGGTGAATTTTCTGACAATCCAGCTATTTGTTACACTTACAGAAAGCTAACACAGAGCCAGACACATGGCAGAGTGGGTCAGAGTCCCAACAAAAATGGGTGCTGACTGCAGACAGCACCAGCAAGTGAAGAGCTCTTAAACCGGTGTCGGTCCAGGGAGCCAGGCCAAGCAATGAGAATGCGCATGCCTGGAGCTGAGCCTGGTTCCTAGTCTGCTTTATTACTACATAACTGTGTGGCCATACTTAATCTGTTGTCTTCAGTCTCATTGCTTCAAAGAACAATGCTGCAGGGCAGGGGAGGTGGTGGCTGGGGAGATAGCCCAGCAGTTAAGAACATACTACTCTCATAGAAGGAAGACTAGAGTATGGTTCCCAGCACCTATAATGGGTAGTTCACAACCACGTGGAACTCCAGTTTCAGGGAGTCTAATACCCTCTGTGGACATCCAGACACACATGGCAGAAACACATGCACACAGAAACACACACACACACACACACACACACACATACATATGAATAAAAATGATTTCTTTTCATTAAGCCAACGTCAAGGCCATAGTGTAATATGGCCATCTAATGACTTACAGACACCAAGTTCTGTGAGTGTGCTCTGGACAAACTTAGCAGTCTGCTCTTCATTTTTAGGCCTAGCCTTTCCTTTCTGGAAGATACCGGTCACACACTGAAAGGAAATTAGCCAAAGAGGATATGCTTTAATAAAGCTCACAAGGTCACCAAGGGGCTAAATCCTCTCAAGTATCCTGAACGCCAGGTGTGGATACAACAGACTATTTTCAGATCCCACTCACCAAATACCCTGGCAGCTCTGCTCTCACAGGTTCAAGGCCTTGGCAGGAAGGAGCCCACAGGTGGCAAATCTTTAAAACTCTCTGAAAGGCAGGCCAAAGAGTGACAGGTTCTCCTGGGATAGACTGGTCATATTGGCTTAAGGCCAGATTCTAGAATCCATGGCCAAAATATGTGAGGTCTAGCGCATCCATTAACCTTCTTCCACAGCAGCTAACCATTCATTATTTAATTGGATTCATAGACCTCAAATTTGTATTAAGGAACTATGATAACTGACCTCAAATATTTGAAATGTGCATGCACGCTGTAAAGATTGCATTCATTTAGTTTTGCCCTAAAATTCCAAAGAGTCAGAGCTGCTGGAAGCCATATTGTAAATGCAATATTCAGTAATAATAATGAAACTTTCAGAAGAGTCTAACCGAAGGGGTTACAGTCTGCTACCTACAGGCCACATTTCATACTTGTACAATTTTTTTTTATGGCTCACTAATAGTGAGGTAGAAAGATCATACCTTTCTAATCTGTGCAGTTGTATACAGTGGTCCAGCAACTTGTACAATCAAATTCCAACATCTTTCTTTTCTTGAGAAATCTAATGGTGTAAAACAAAACCTGCATTCCCTTGCAGCAATAGCTGCCCATGCAAATGCAACCCCCGTCCTGTGGATAGAGAAAGGGCAGTATTCCAGTCACCTGGATCTCACTGCCTTATGCTCCATACCCAGATGGCAATGAATACCTCCAATGATTTTCTTAGTGCATACAAAGAGAAGATTCTCTCCATCATCAGGATTCTCTGCTTCTCTAATTCTGCCTCTCAGAGTCCTTCAACTGTCTCCCATTTTCTTTCCTCTAGCAATTTCTGAAGCTGTGAAAACTCATGTATTCTTTTCCGTAAGAACTTGTCACCATTCCCTACTTTAAACATATGTCCCTTTTGGCAGCTCTGGCCAGCAGCTGTAATAATTCTCTCTCTCGAATTTCAAAGGAAGTTTAAGGGCAAGAACCTGAAATGCAAGTGCTCTCACAAAACTCTTGAGGCCCTGCTGTGGCTGCTGAGTGAGTGCTAAGGACAAATCGTGACAACAGCTATTTTTAAGTAACTTCTGTCTCATTACTTTGGTGCATGCTCCAATTAACTATGTTGAATTTTGTGATAGTCTTCTTCATTTTTAAGACCTAGTTGGTACTCTTGAGAACGTGAAAATCATGAAAGGAGTGGTTGATTCTTATGCTAAGACTGGTTGTGTTTTCATCACAAACGAGGGGAAAGAGTTCTAGCAGCATCCTTGAGAGTTAAATGATGATGAAAACATCCAAACATAACCTAGGCAAAGTTACGTTTAGGTAAAGAAAATAGAGTAACTTTTCAACTCTGTTGACAAGAACCTGGATGCAGCCTGTGGGAGGCTGTGTTTCTAAATATAATTAATCCCCTAGTCATCAGATATCATGATGCCCCACTGTCCTCACAACTCAAGATACAAGAAAACCCCTAGGGACAGTCTCAGTGGAAATGTAACACTAGCTTTTGTATCTATGTCAGCGAAATAGAAACATTCATTTCTGTAATCAGCCCAAATATATGCAATAAATCATAACGTCATGTAAAGCAAGGTAGCCAATGTTTTAAAAATAATGAAAATCACAATTTTAATGTATTTTTCATCCAGAAAAACTTAACATTTGAAAGGAAACCTGTTTCCTTATTACATTATTTTGAATTTCTATTATTAATTTTTACTTAAATTATTTCAAATTTTAACTGCACTAAATTTTTTTAGAGAAATAATTAGGTTTTGAGAAACTGACAGCATGTCCAGATTTCTTTAAAAAGAACGCATTATTTAAAGACCTTGAAACATCTGTTCCTGAAACTGACCATGGGGTGCCCACTGCCAACTGATATACATCTACAGAACAACCCCTACACTTAGGGCTTGGGGAACCTGACAAAAGATGGGGCAGAAAGGTTGTAAGAGCCAGAGGAGCAGAATGTCTGCCGGGAAATAGTGTCTTCTTCACAGGAAATGGAAGCTTCAGAAACAACGCCTAAAGAAGGCCTGCAGCATGACAACAGCACTGACGTGCCAACGCTGATGAGGGGCTTTCCCAAGGCCTCACCCGAGACCAAGAGCCATATGCCGTTAGTGACTGCTTAGACAGGGAGATCAGTCTTCTCCAGGGACATGTGTCCTAATAAGTTTTTCAACCCTAAGACGTTAGAACTAAAAAATATTCATATAGGAAACACTATATGGACTGAGCAGGCTTTATTCATATGGAAGAAGAGGTCATGAGGTTGAGCAGCAGTGGAGAAGAGACAGGAGAAATTGGAGTAGAAGAAGTAGTGGAAATTATGTAAACAAAGTATTCATGCATGAACTTCTCCAAAAAAATAAGTTTAATTTAGAAGAGAAGGGGGCTAAAATCTTCATGATGAAACTCATTATTATGTATAATAAACACATGCTAATAAAAAATTAATAAGTAAATAAATGGCTAAATTCTGCAGAAAATATATATGTATAATTTGGCTTAAGTAGTTTGGGCTCAAAAGCACTATTAGCCTTAGAACTTGGTGCATTTCAATTATTCTAAGAAAAATAAAAGAAGCAAATAATGTCCAAACCCTCACTTTCTCTTTCTTTCAGTGTCTGTAAGAGTTGTAGTATGAGACCTATAAATCATTACCTGTCTGGTGTGCACAACAGAACCTGGGGGTCAAAAAGTGGAGGCCTGGCTTTGGACAATTAGGTTAAAATGTACAAGCCACAGAAAGGAGAAAAAGCATGCAGACAGAAGCCTGCCGTGCCAGTACAGTGCCAGAGAAAACACCTTCCAAGTTAGAAGGACCTCAGTTTAATTCCTGAGTCTGGAATTAACAACATTATCTACTTTTGAGTAGGGGAGAAGATCCACTTGGCAGAAGGGGAAGAGAGATCTGGTTTGGTAAGTTTCATTGAAAATGTCACCTACTGTGCCCTCTGTCAAGGAAACTCTAGCAACTCCAACCAGGAACAGATGAGAAAGGATGTTTGGTTTGAAGAAGAAACTGTCTCCGAAGACTTGAAGAATGTCCATATAAAAGATAAGATAAATAGCGTGTTCTTTCTGAGACAGTAGATTTGGTCAATATTCATCTGTATCTGAAGGACCCCACTCCTTGCAGAAATCAGATGTGTCTACAGTGCTTCCCTAGGAAGCATGTGCCTTCTGTAGAGCAAGAATCTCCCAGATGGCCATTGAACCCCCTCTGACTTTTAAGGGCCCCTCCATGCAAGGTTAAATTGATTTTATAATTTTAAGTGTTGGCTTTCAAAAGCCAAGGAAGTTCTCATTATTTTAATTGTTCTCTTGATTCACATTTGCTTGTAAGTCTGTTCCTTTATTCCCATCTTTCCTCTTTTGCTGAGTTAGAACGTGATTTTCTTAGCGGTCTTTCAGGTAGTATGTACCGTTCTAACTCAGCGTAGGTCCCTTCTTCTTTACCATTCTTTACTTTCCTGCTCATACATCAAGAACATATTCTCCATAAAATACACATTCATAGCAATCTAAAACTACATTTCATCACTGCGTTCCCATCACTACCTGAAAGACCGCAAAGAAAATCAGAACCAGATTTAGTTATGGGAAGGAAGATGAATTTTAGAGAAATAATGATCAGCTGTTTGCGACTTCAGGGTGATATGGCTGTAGGCTGTTTATGACTCCAAAACAAGAAAGATGAAATGACATACTTTAAGATATTGAATGCTAAAGGTTGACATGCATAGCTGACAGGGAGTCCTTGACAGTACCATGCTGGGGCCTTCACCTTCACTGAGTAATTTAATTGCATAGAAATTATTATCTATTCCCACTGTGTAGGTAAGGAAACCAAGGTGCAACTGAATTAAATAAATTGTCATGGGCACAAAGTATTTAAAGTCAGCTCTGAGCTTACATTCTTCAGAGAAAGAGAAGGGAGAGGCCATGTAGATCAAGCTAGCCTAGAATCCCCCAGCATCTGAGTATAGGAATGTATTATCATGCCCATCTGCATTCTGACATTAAGCTTGTGGTTTAGGACTATAAACAAAAATGGTATTTCAAGTGGAAACTGTATTTTAAATGCATGAGAAAATTATAGTGAGTGGGACATAAAAGACAGAGTGAAAACCCTGCTTCTGCATTAAGAGATATGGCACCTAAGTGCCATAGGTGTGAGAATACTTCCAAGTTAGGTCCAGAAGCATGGCCCCAAGGAGCCAGACAGTCCAATATTTCCTGACATCACTAAAAGTCCCTTTAAAATACCTGAAATTTGCTACTTAGAAAAACTGAATTGCTAATATAGGATTTTTTTTTCTTTTAGTTGTTTGGTGTTTCTTTATCTCCATCTCAACAAATCTACTGAGGTTCCCATCACATATCACATAACAGAACACTGAACATCGTGTTCACACATTAAAAATATACACAGTAGGAATGGCTTCATGAGCAGTGAGTCAGCAAGCGTGTGAGTAAAATCACATAAAACTGATTGATGGGCTCAGAATACCACTTCTGGAATGATCTTTGCTGCAGACAGTCCATGTTGAAAGTCACTCACTCTCAGAGAGCAAGACTTCTCTGCCGGCACATCAATTTTTAGTTTTTAGCATTTCCTTAGTACCAACTGCAGTACTTAGTATTTCATGTAGTTGTCCTATTATTGCTTGCTCTCTCTCTCTCTCTCTCTCTCTCTCTCTCTCTCTCTCTCTCTCACACACACACACACACACACACACACACACACACACACCATTATGAGATGGTCCACAAGGGTAGTGTAGCACACAAATTTTGAGCTAGATTCATGGCCCCAGCTCGGCAATTACCAATTGTTCTGTTTTGAAGCCCAATATTTAACGCCTTTGTCAGTTTTCAAATCGGGAAAATCTAGCCCCTGCCTTGCTCGGGCACTGAGATAAGCATGAGATACAGATAAACAGAATTCTCTCTTACCACTGAGGTTTTGATCCAGATTGCCCAGGTTCCTATCCCACCTCCACCTCTATGTCATTGTGAGAAGTAACTTGGTCTCTCAGAGACACAATCCTGTCACCCGCAAACAGAAATGACAATACTACACACTGGGACTATTTACCAATTAAGTACATTATTATAAAACTGTTTAGACTGGTGCCTGGCATATATAAACACTTTATTTTGTCGATGAGGAAAGAGAGGCTTGGTGAGGGAAGGTGAGGATGCACTCGGCTCAGATACCATATGAGTGGGGCCTAGGACTCACTCTCAGACAGAAGGACTCCAACGGCCTACCCTACTTTAAGTGTCTGACCAAAAATGTCGAGATTCTTAATAAATTAAATCTAGCAAAATATTTTACATTGTTGTGACCTTAAATATTTGTCTATCATTGGATAAGAGTTATTCAAGTCTAGGGGTAGAAAGATGGGTCAGTGGTTAAGAGCACTTTGCATCCATGCAGGTGGCTCCAAACCCCCTGCTACTCTAGTTGCAGAGGTTCTAACACCCTCTTCTGGCCAAAATGGGCACCTGCACACACATCATATGCACACACAAATTTAAAAATAAAAATAAAAAAGGCACCCAATTCTAAGTAGCTTCCAAAATGCCCCAATTACTAAATCCAAACACCTAAAATGTTCTGGAAATTTTATGTTTTGTGCTGGAGTAATACTGGGCATGAATATTCTCAGAGAATCTTCAAAATGTCTGTCTGTCTTTTCTCTAAGCCCTTGTATGCCAATTCTAGCTATTTCAAATCTTTTTCCTTGTCCTGAAAAAAGGCTGGGGATTGCCCAGAATAAAACAATGTGCACTGGAAAAAGCATGCGTTTTGTAGTTCAGAAAACACTGGTGAATTTATACAAAAGAGTGTGTGGCTTTATGAATATTATAGCACTCTTTGTTTCTTCCTTTCAGGTCCATAAAGCTTTTCTTCTCCAGTGTGAGTCTTGAGGTTTATTGCACCAGGGAAGGAAAAGATCTAGATGATAACTGATCAGCTTTGATTCTCAGAGCTGATTTTTGTGACCCCTCAGGAGAGTGTGAGTCTGTCAGGAGAAAGAAAAATGTCTAAATTACAAAGCTCCACTTTGAGCATCTAGAGAGGTAGAGCTAATGCAGAAGATCACAGGTCCCAAAATATGACATGAAGAAAGTAGGAATCTGCTTTCCAATATGGGACAAGAGATGGAAGCAAAAAACAGAGTGTGTGTGTGTGTGTGTGTGTGTGTGTGTGTGTGTGTGTGTGTGTGCGCGCGTGCGCTGATCTCTTACTTTAGAGGTAAAGTTCTGGACAGAAACTAAACCTGAGGAGAGGTCTACAAACTGGATGGCTTTTCTCCTGCAGTATACTCAGGCAAAAGTGGTGTGAATATCTTTAAACCAGGTATGGTACATACCTATAATCCCAGAACTCAGAAAGGTGAGATGGGACAATTACAAATTTGAGGCTAGCCTGGAGTATATAGCAAATATCAAGCCAGATAGGGCCAAGAAGCAAGATCCTATCAGATGAAAGAATCTTAGGTGGGATCTTCAGAGATAGATATGAGGTGACAGAGACTGAAAGAGAAAGAGTGGGGGAAGAAGGGATGATCCCCAGAGTTCCCACACGGTGACATACAGATACCAGCACACACCCTGATTGGCTTCTAGGAAGTCAGTGAGACAAGGGCAAAGTGCTACAGTAGCTGAAGGGATGCGATAGACGTATTAAGATCAATAACCAAAAATGGATGCTCGGTCCTGACCCTGGATGTATATAGATAGGCAACCTCAATCTCTAAGGTTAAAAGGACAAGCAAGTCACTGGTCAACAAGAGGTATTCCATAGGACCAGGGGACAGAAATACATAATCTTGAAAATAAATATGGAAGACTGTCTTAGCTACTTTTCTATTGCTGTTAAGAGGCATCATGACCAAGGCAACTTATAGAATAAAGAATTTATTAGGGTCAGTCTATGACCATCATGGCAAGGAGCATAGCTGTAGGTAGGCAGACAGCTTCCTGGAGCAGCAGCTGAGAGCTTATATCCTGATCCTCATGCAGGAGACACAAAGAGAGTGAGACTGGGCCTCGTGTGGGCCCACCCCCAGTGACAGACTTCCTCTAACAAGGCCACACCTCCTAAAGTGTTCCCAACAGTTCTACCAAATGGGGACCAAGAATTCAAGTATATGAGCCTATGGGACCATCTTTTTCAAGTCACTACACTGTGATATCATAAAATACATATTTAGTAGTCATTCTATAGCCAAGCACACAATTCCTAAAACAATTTGAATCTCCATAGTGATTGTATCCCCACCCACCCCACTTTTTTAAACTAATGAGCTGCCTAATGGCTGGTGGCACTTATGTAGCTTCAGAATGGAGACCACCCATCAAAAAGACCAAAAGAGGATTTCAAGTGTGCTATGGTTGGAATTTCTGTTTTCAAAAAAATTGACAAAACTATAAAGGCTTTTTATCAGACTTGAGAAAGCTTATTGGTAAATAATATTTGTTTCCTTTTTATCTTTTTTCTCATTTTCTGTTTTTAATTTTTATTGGATAATATTTTAAAAGAAATTTTCAAATAAACAGAAAGTAGGAAGAAAGAAAGGGAGGAGACAGGGCAAATTGTGCATCGAAGGACCCAGATCACACCTCACATTTATATTTAAGTTCATAGCAACATTGGTCACTGTGACATAACTGATTGGATACAAAAATTCTATTTGAAATGTGAATAATATACCCTGAAAAAAACAAATGGAATCAGTTCTGGGGAACATATGCACTGAGAATACGTTTTAAATTAACTATAAAATCCATTTTTAAAAACATATTACTATATATTTATCATTTATAAATGTTATCCTTGTTCTCATTTTACGTGCCTTGCAAATAACATCCAATTTAAAATATTGGATGAATACAGTAAGTAGTGCAAAGTTGGGTTAATATTGTTATGATTTTCTAATATCAGCTTGGGAACAGAATACTTTTTGCCTCTGGGAATTCTTTTTGTACAGTGGGAAATAAATCACTGTTTTCCTTCATATAAAACTTGTAATCTGTCAAACCACTAAAATTTCATATCCCAAAACCTGTTTCACTTAGTTACTTCAATGACATGCACAAAAATGTAGACAAAGGGGGATTTTGATCAATATTCTCAATGAATTGGTGATTGATGCTTAAGAGTTCTTAAGATTGTTACTGTGGGTTAGGAGACCAGATCTAATTGCTTGACAATACTAAAATGTTAATGGCCTTTTCTGCAGTTTTGACCTTTGTACTGACAGGGCAAAAGTGATAATGGGGAAATATAAAGGTGCTGACACCCAAATCAAGGCAATGGTGTTCAAAGTCCTCACCTAGTGTATGGAATGAAAATAATTATGAGGGTGATTTCTCAAGGAGCAAAATATTAACTTTATTCAATTTCAAACTTTACACATGTGATTCAACTTTGTAGGCAAGGAAATGGGAAGTACATTTGAAACACTTGTGCTTTGCACAGCGTGGGGTTAGTGATGAGGTGTGAGCCTTTGTAGGTACCTTGGTCCTCATGAAGCTTTAGCTGTGCCTTAAAGACAAGCTGAGCATTGCCAAGTATGGCTCCTTAGACTTGAACATCACTTTAAGTGAAAGAACAGAGCAGATCCACTGCTAATGATTGAATTCGGGCACTCAACAAAAGAGAGGGATTTTGAACCATACCTCTTCAGCACCAATGTTAACAGCTTCCAGGTCTGAAAGACATTTCTGATGGAATTTGTGGTACCATAAAGAAAAGTAATATTTTCATATCATATGATGAAATGTGTCAACATTTGGGAAGTGTGAATAACTCAGTGGACCAGGCATTCTCAGGTAACAGAGCATGATGTTATCAAGAAAGCCTGTGTAATATCCATTGGTATGGAGGCAGGCAAGTGCTGTGGATATCGCTCTGTGTAAATAAAGTTCTGATTGGCCAGTGGCCAGGCAGGAAGTATAGGCGGGACAAGAGAGTAGAGAATTCTGGGAAGTAGAAGGCTGGGGAGAGACACTGCCACCACTGCCATGAGAAGCAACATGTAAAGACACCGGTAAGCCACAGGCCATGTGGCAAAGTATAGACTAACAGAAACGGGTTAATTTAAGATAGAAGAAGTAGATAACAAGAAGCCTGCCACAGCCATACAGTTTGTAAACAATGTAAGTTTCTGTGTGCTTTCTTGGTTGGGTCTGAGCAACTGTGGGACTGGCGGGTAAGAGAGATTTGTCCTGACTGGGCCAGGAAGGAAAACTCCAACTACAGGCAAGACCAGGTGTAATGTACCTCCAATGCAATGATGCACAAAAAGCTAACAGCTTCAGATTCAAATTGCAACCAATATGGGATCTTTACAAAACTATAGCTATAAAATATTACCTGTAGCTATCTTTAAGACTACTAAAACATCCTCTCTATCTATCTATACAAACTTTCACTCAAATAAAACATATTACAATGGGTTGGAGAGATGGCTCAGAGGTTAAGAACACTGGCTGTTCTTCCAGAGGTCCTGAATTCAATCCCCAGTACCCACATGGTGGCTCACAACCATCTGTAATGAGATCTGGCACCCTCTTCTGGCATGTAGGGACACATGCAAACAGAACACTGTATATGTAATAAATAAATAAATCTTTAAAGAAAAAAAAACATTACAACATGCTGATTTCAGGAGCAAACTCAACACACCAGCTACCATGGCATAAATTAGATATTAAACAAATTTAAAAGTGCAAAACCAATGGCTTTTTTCACTAAATCATATTTTGATTTTAGAAAAGATAAATTTTAGTAAAAATATTATTTAACATACAACTGATTTATTAATTTATGACTTAACATTAATTCATATTTTTTACAATTGCTCAGTTTTAGTTTCTGAGATGGTAAAGTTTTAGAATATCTTTTATTTACTCTTTGGCAACCTCATACATGTATACAATGTACCTTGATCATACCCATCCCCAACTGCCCCCTCCCACTCTACCTGGACACATCTCCTCCCCACCTTTATACCCTATTTATTTTGGGGTTTTGTTTTTTTCTGTAACCCACTGAGTCCAAATAATATTTCTGATGGAATGTTAACCAGTCTTGTTGGCTTAATTTTGTGTGGGTAACCGTAGCTGCAGTGAGTTCATGACTACATGGTGTGTCCAGAAGGCAGCATTATAGGACTCCTCCCAGTCTTCTGGCTCTAATTATTCCCATCCCTTCTTCCTTGATTTTCCCTGAGCTCAGGACTAGAGATTGATACAAACATCCCACTTAAGGCTCATCATAAACAGTCTCTTCTTGGCATTTTGACCAGTCAGGTGACAAAATGCATTAACTGAGGATGGAACCCTTACCTTGCAAGGTTGAGAACAGCACAAACCTATGACTATATACACAAATATGTAGAAGGCTATTGGACAACATGTCCATTTAGCAAAACAATCTTAGTAGGTTTCCCGTAGGGCCTCTTACCTCCTCAACCAGAGGCTTTTGTCGGGGTTTACAGTAGTAGGCATGAGTTACTTCCTATGAAATAGGCCTTAGACTCAATCTAAGAGCAATTAGTCACCGCCATAACCTTCATGACACAACTACACCAGTGAGTACATGGTACCATAACAGCCAGACTTTACCACTGAGTAATACACTGCTAACTCTTCTCCACCAAGGCCTGAATAGAAACTTCTGGAACTACAAAAGCTATATTTTCAGGTCATTTTCAGGTTGGTTTTTCCATGTCTTGGAACCAAGGTGTGTTGTGTCTTCAGCAATACAGTATTATCTAGTTATGATGGGCGACTGTGGAGTTTTAAAAGAAAATGGCCCCCAAAGGGGGCCTATTAGGAGGTGTGGCCTTGTTGGAGGAAGTGTGTCACTGTGGAGGTACTTTGAGATCTCATATATGCTCAAGATACCACCCAGTGTCTCAAACTACTTCCTGTTGTCTGAGAGTCAAAATACATAGGACTCTCAGCTACCTCTCCAGCACCATGTCTACCTACACACCTCCATGTCCCACCATGATGATAATGGACTGAACTTTTGAACTGTAAGCTGCTACAACAATTAAATGTTTTCCTTTATAAGATTTGACATGACCATGGTGCCTCTTCACAGCAATAGAAACCCTCACTAAGACAGCGACTAAGGGAAATAGCAATGTCCTGTGTTTGGAGACTATGGTGGTATTTTATTTGTTCTGAAATGTGATTTTATTTGTATGTTAATAAGGTTGCCTGGTGATCAGAGCTAAAAGCAAGCCATTTAGCACAAGAACGGTGGTGGTGGCACATGCCCTTAATCCGATCACATGGCAGGAAGAATCTCTGTTTGTTCAAGGACACAGCCAAGTGGTGACCCGAACCTTTAATCTCAGTACGAACCATAGAGACCTGGAGGTCTGTATAGATAGGCAGTGACGAGGAAGTCATGTGATTGGGTTTAGAACCAATGAAAAGGCAGAACAGAAAGGCAATAAAAAGACGGGACACAGGAAGAAGCTCTCTCTCTCTCTCTCTCTCTCTCTCTCTCTCTCTCTCTCTCTCTCGGGAAGGACAGCAGTGAGTGGTAAGATAAGGTGTTCTTAGCTTGTGGCTACTGCTCAATCTCTGGGCTTTTAACTCTTTACTTGGCTCTGTGTTTAATAGGACCATTTAGAATCACATCTACAGGAGGCTTCTGGAGTCTCTCCTTGGCCAATAACTCATAAGGAGGTATCCCATACACGATACCAAAATTTTCACTTAATAACCCTTGTCTTCTGGAGCAAATATTATCCACTTATGCAGTATACATGTGTTCAAACTCCCTTTTATTATATTTTTTATTCTCCTATGAAGTATTGGGTTCCTATAATGTTTACTCATTCATATGTTCTTAGTTTTGATTGTCCACCTCCACACCCTCCTCTCCTCTGCCTTTCTATCCTGAAACAGTAAATATTAAAACATAAATTCATTCACAGGTAAAGTCTTTGAGGAAACTCAGTAATTCTTTAGAGTGAGAGCAGAACAGTAAGATGAGTCAGCAGGGGCATTCACTTCCCACCAATCCTGACGACTTGAGTTTGATCCCTGGCATCCATGTGGTGGAAGGAGAGAACTGATTCCTGCAAGCTGCCCTCTAATGCCCATGGGCACACAATGGCATACTCACAACACATACATGCACACACATGAATGAATGAATGCATGAATGAATGAATGAATAAATAAATAAATATTTAAATTAATGGGCTGTAGAATGAAGAGAAAATTTAAACTCATAAGCCATTGAGCCACTAAACCACTTGCTTCTTATAAATTCTTCTTGAAATTATTTATAGATCAAAAAAGTACAATAAAACTTAGAATATGATGTGCTTGGGGTTAGTCCAGCCCAGACCTTAGATTTTGAGGAACTAAAACAAATACCCCAGCTCCCCTCCAGCCTCCTCATTCCAGGAGATACATTTCCACTCTACAGGGTGAATAAATGTCACACCCAAAGTACAGGAGGCAGAGCTCTGGAATGAAGCTATAGCCAATACTCAGGGTATTTTCTGACATTCTTTCAGAACATATGACTAGGAAAACCCTGCCTTTTATTTCATGTCATAGCATGGACTGCCTTTTTCTAATCAAAATTAGGGATGAAATGGCCTCCCTCTGTCCCCTCCTGTCCTCCCAGGATTGTGTTTCTTCTGCTTAACTGTTGTGGCATGCCTCCCTCCTAGAACAGAGTCACAGTTCAGAGGAGAATTCTGCTAGTTGCTCTTCCAAATGGAGGCCAACCCACAAGCACCAGAATCCATGCTCCCTTCCCCAGTTCCTGGTGTAGCATTTTCCCACCATTACTTCACCCTCTGAACCAGATCTACCTGCTCCGCTTGACACCTGCCATATTTATCTGGAAAGTGTGTGTGTGTGTGTGTGTGTGTGTGTGTGTGTGTGTGTGTGTGTGTGTGTTTTACCGGAATCACTCAGCACAGTAGAAAAAGACCTGACCTGGATTCCATGAGCTTTTCAGGGAGGGTAAATAACAAGGGGTGAAAATGAAAGTGAAGGCCACACAGGCAAAGCGCACAAGCTGATTATTAGCCAATGTCTACCATGTTACCATGATTTCTGGCAGACAGAAGAAGCTACAGAAAAAAAAAATCTATTATTAATTTTGGCTTTATTTCCCACCCCTTCACAGGATAACACTATTCCATTAGAAGTAATTCCTGTTGTGTGAAAGCCAATGTTTGTGGTTCAGTGACCCTCTCTAGACCTTGTCAGTTAATGCAAAGGAAAGCTGAACTGCACATGTGTTGAGCACAATTACTCATGTGCAGTCATTTTATTTTCTCAAAGACAGCAAACTGCATGCATTTCCATACCTTGCTGCATACAAGGAGCTTGTTAGGAATGGATGTGTTTCCACTTGACTCTGTCACTGCACAACCAAAAGAACATATTAATAATTTGAGATTATTTCAGCTGTCTCTAATTTTAGGTTTTGTTTTTTAAAGCAATACAAAACTGTAGGTGTTAGGAATTTAGCTGGGTACTAGAAAGTTTCATTGATATGTGAAATGCCATGGGTTCAGTCTCTAGCTCTGAAAAAAGAAAAAGAAGGGAAGGAGGGAGAACGAGAGGGAGAGAAGGAAGGAGGGAGGGAGTGAAAAAGAGAAAGGAAGGAAGGAAAAGAAAGAGAGGGAGAAAGAGAGAGGGAGGGAAGAGGGAGGGAGGGAGTGGAAGGAAGGAAGGAGCCATATGTTCAAGAAACAGGTTGAAAGAAAGGATACTCTTTTTCATTCTATTTATTTGTTGGAAGCAAAAGTGAACAGTCTTATTACCAAACGGAGTTAGGTTTTAATGAGCAGAGTGCAAATGGTAATACCTCGTTCATGCAAACAGAAATGCATCTGCTCAGAAAGTGATTAAAAATCCAAAAGAGCCCCAGGGCTTCTGTGGCTTCAACCCAGCCTGGCTGCAGAGATCTTGGCTCTGGGACTGAGCCAAACCTTCCAGAATGCTGGCAGCAACCCCACTCAGTATCTCCCTCCAGACCAAAGAAAGAAGCAGTAAACAAACCCATCAATCACCAGCAACCAGGAAGTGCTGAGAGCCTAAGTTTCAGCCACTGGTACAGAAACCGGCTGAGAACTCGCCATCCATCACCCCTCCCACTAACGCCAATGCAGCTCCCTGCTTGGAAGACTTGTTAAAAGGGTGGAATTTGGAATACTAAGCAGAAAGAAGACAAAGGCATGCACCCACCAATGGGAGAGGCAGCACTAATAGTTTTTTAGTTTGCTTGTTTTAAAAGGGTGCTGGATCTGCTTTGTATTTTCGTTCTCTAAAAATCATAACACAATTCCCTAGGATGTTTATAATCCTGAAGGAATATAATCAACAGTCTGTCACACGAGATGCAAAGATGAATTGTTCAGGAGCTCATTTAATCTTTCCTTTTAAAATATTTACTAAGGAGACAGTGAGATGGCTCAGCAGGTAATGGTGCCTGCCACCGAGCCTGCCAACCTGAGTTAGATCTCCAGATTCCAGAGGGTTGGAGAGCAGAATTGACTTCCCAAAGGTTATTCTCTGACCTCCAGGCATGTGCATATGTACACACACACACACACACACACACACACACACACACACACACCCCTTCTTAGAAAAGAATAAAAATAAAATATTTATCAACCACTTTCTTGATTCTCGCACAATTCCCATTTTAAGTAAATGTAAGAGACATAGAAGATATAGAGACATAAAAGACAGTGTCTTCTACCAAAATCTTGTCATCTAAATCTGTGCGTGGGGAATCTGTGTATAACCTGCTCACTGTCCATATGTATAGATTCTGTGCCCCCAGATTCAAACAACGGCAAGTTGAAAATATTTGAGAAAAAGTTGTATCTGTGCTAAACACTTGTGGACATTTTGGGTCATTATTTGGGCCCCTGGGAATACAGTGTGGGAACTGTTTGCACAGCATGTATACTGTATTGGGTGCTATAAGTAATTAGGGACAGTTTTAAATATCCAAGATGATGTGCCTGGGTAGTACACAAACGCTGCCCCATTTGATGTAAGGGATCTTGTATCAGTAGAGGCCCTCTGTCCTGAGGGATGACTACATGTTCAACATTATTTTTGAGGGAGGAAGGGCTCATGCTGTGATGCATATGTGGAGGTAGAAAACAACTTGCAGGAATCAGTTCTCTCTTTCTTTATCGAATGGATGTTGGGGATCCAACTCAGGACGTCAAGCTTGGCTGCAAGCCCCTTACCTGCTGAGGCATCTTGTTAGCCTTTGGTGTTTAAATAGTGGGAGTTAATACATATGACTGAATTAGAAAATAAGACCAGGGAACTTCCAATAACCTAAAGGTTCTATTCAGGTTTATTACCAGCTACAGTCTTGCTCATGACTCTTTTTAACTTACTAAAAAAAAAAAAAAAAAAAAAAAAAAAAAACCCAGAAGATTTTATTACCCTATTTTAAATTAATCTTTAAAGTTAACTTCTGTTGGGTATGGAATGATCACAAGTTCAAGAGTGTAACACCTGGGAAGTAGCTGTTCTGTTTCAGGTCAAAGAGGAAAAGAGAAGGAGCTAAGAACACATGGGGCAGACCCAGCTAGTGCATGCCTCTGAGTTGCATACTTCGGAGTCTGAGGCAGGGAACTCAGGAGTTCGAGCGCAGCCTGAGCTACAGAGTGAGAGCCTGTCTCAAAAAACAAAGCAAAAGAACACATATGAGACTGCTCATATCTGAAATCACTGAAAAGATGAAGACAGTAAATTCCTAAAGTAAAAATCAGTGATTCTCTACTCGGGACACACATGGCATTATGTAGAAAAGTTTTTGAAAACTTGAATGCCTAAACCCCAACTCAAACCAATTAATTCAGAACATCTGGATGCACAGACTTGGTATATGACTTTTTTTTTTTAACTCCTCAGTTGATGTGTCGATATTTTAAGTTTGGTTTTACAAACATCTAAATTCAAATCAGTCTAAACAACCACCAAGTCCTTCACAGGACAGTTAACCTTGAGCAATACAATTTCTCCAAGTATCCTCCAAGGTTGTAGTTATGAGCCATTTCAGATGCGATTAATTCTGTGATGAAGTGTGTACAGAATAATTGCACAGGACAGGACAATAATTGAAGGTCATCAGTCAAAAAGTATTATCTCCTGTCCCTTTTGAAAGTTTGTTCCATTTCTTATTTACTCACCCCTGTACGTTTGTGACAATTTAGCCACATCATACATCAAAGAATGACAATTATTCTCTGATGCAAGGGGCTTTCATGCAGCCCATCTTGAACTGAACTCACTGTATAACCTGATGGTTCTGAGAACAAATTACACCACTGTGGTACCCAGCTATAAATTACTACCCATCAAGACGGCCCACCTCAGGTGACCCTCGAAGTAACTAAGGCGTGCTGCAAAGGCTTAGTGGCCAAGGCTCCAGGTGGCAGGGTCAGGACACTCATTCTCACTTTTTCAGACCCAAGGAGACTAAGGTTGGGGAAAAGACAACAAAAGCCACAAACTAACTTATGCGGCTCCTAGCAGATGTAGCCAAGTGCTAATAATGATGTGCAGAAGCCCTTTTGTTCCTCATTCAGCTGCCGTGATTACCATACTGGCTGCGTATCCAGTTGCCTAGGGAACCTGCTTAGATATACACATGCTCAGGCCTCATCTCCCAACATTATAGTCTAATGGATCTTGAGGGAACCCAGGAATCTGTATTCTTAATGAAGACCTTCAGAAAATTCCTTTGCGGAGAGTCTTGGGATCCCCTTATTTTAAAAAGCCAAGGCTTACAATTCATCAAGAGGACAGCTGGACTAATTTAAATGGCGTGTCTAATAGGCATACAGCTGGAAGGTGAGAGGCAGCCATACTCTAATGACGCTGATTGCACTCTGGGCTCTTGGCCTTTAGTCTTTTTGGTAGCTGGCATTATCTTATACACACATTTGCTTAGTTTTGAAATGCAATTAGTTTTCCTGAATAGAATGAATGCTCTAAAATGGTAGGGTTTTTTTTTTTCCTATTTTGTTCACTTACCTCTCTCCAGATTTTAGAACAGATCTTACTCCATAGACATACTTAGCAAATATAAGAAACACGTGACTGTATAAATAAATAGTGAGTAAGGATTTAAGATACAACTGAAAGCGCTGATAAACTACCAAGCTAAAGCCTACCCAACAGAGAGAGCAGTGCAGTTCAGCACTGCACCAGCACTCTACTGAAGACCAGGAATGAGAAGAAAGGAGCCATTTCACTCAACTACTTAACACAGAGCTGCACATCATAACCAGATATACAGAGGATACAGATCGGAAAAGGGAAAGTCAAATTATATTCTGTTTACAGATGATATGGTCCTGTACTTAGTAAGTACAGAGAGAGAGAGAGAGAGAGAGAGAAGGAGGAGGAGGAGAAGGAGGAGGAGGAGGAGGAGGAGGAGGAGGAGGAGGAGGAGGGGAGGGAGGGAGGGAGGGAGGGAAGGAAGGAAGGAAGGAAGGAAGGAAGGAAGGAAGGAAGGAAGGAAGGAAGGAAGGAAGGAAGGAAGGAAGGACTTAAAAACTCACCAGAAAACTCAGATCTGGTAAACACTCTCAGCAAAGTGTACAAAACCAAGATGCAAAGCTCAGCTTTTCCCTCTGAGGATGGTGGCATGGGTGGGAGGGGTCCCTTCACAGTTACTCTCTAAAAACACCTAGTCTTGGGGTGTTTTTGTTTGTGTATGTGTATGTGTTTGTTTGTTTAAGCCCTGACATAACATTAGGAGACAAGGCACCTCCAAAGATGCTGCTGAGTTTGTTTGCTGTTGGCTGTCCTCTACTGGGCATGCAGTCTTCCCTTAAGACTCACTTGCTCCCCAGTGTGACTCCCTTGAAGGAAACTAAATTTTCATTTGCAAGTGGTTATCCGTCAGAGGTAGCTTCTGGTTTAGGGATGGGGGCATGTGTTCACTTCTTTCAGCTCTGGCACAAACCTGTGCACGTCCTATGCATGCTGCCTCACTATGTTTAGATGGCCTTGTTTCATTGGTACCCTCTGGCTCTTACACTCTTTCTGCCTCCTCTTCCACAGTGTTCTCTGAGCCCTGTGGGGAGGTATTTGATGGAGACATGCCATTTAGGGCTAAATGTCCTGAGGTCTCTCTTTCTTTGCACATTATCTGGCTCTATAATGAAAACCTTAAGGCACCAAAGAAAGAAATTGAAGAAGAAACTAGATCAAAAACACTATACATTTTGAAGATTTCTTCACATATTTACTGACTATTGATAACTCTTCTTTTGAGAACTGTCTGTTTATCTGCCAATTTATAGGTTGTTTCAAAGGAAAGACTTTCCATGCTCATAGACTGGCAGACTTAATATTGTAAAAATGGCTGTTTTATCAAAACCAACCTATAGATTCAATGTAATCTATAGTGATATTTTATTTGTGCTGAAATGTGATTTTATTTATATGTTAACAAATAAAGTTGCCTGGGGGTCAAAGCTAATAGCAAGCCATAACAGAAGCTGGGCGGTGGTGGCACATGCCTTTAATCCCAGCACTTGGGAGGCAGAGCCAGGCAGATCTCTCAAGGATACAACCAACATGGTAACACACGCCTTTAATCTCAGTACCAACCGTAGAAGTCCTGGAGGTCTGTACAGACAGGCAGTGATGAGGAGGTCGTGTGGTTGGGTTTACAACCAATGAGAAGGCAGAACAGAAAGTTAATAAAAAGGACAAAAACACAGGAAGTAGGTCTCTAATGGAGAGGAGGGACAGCAGCGGCAGTGAAGGGTAAGGATTTTAGCTGCTAGCTATTGCTCTGACCTCTTGGGCTATTAACTCTGCATTTGGCTCTGTGTTTCTTATTTTAAAAAGACATCTGTAGTTAGAGTTTTCCTGCCTGGCCCAGTCAGGACAAATCTCTCTTACCCGCCAGTCCCACAGTTGCTCAGACCTAACCAAGAAAGCACACAGAAACTTAACATTGTTTAGAAACTGTATGGCTGTGGCAGGCTTCTTGTTATCTACTTCTCTATCTTAAACTAACCCATTTCTGTTAGTCTATACTTTGCCACATGGCTTGTGGCTTACCAGTGTCTTTACATGTTGCTTCTCATGGCGGCGGCAGGCGGTGTCTCTTTCCAGCCTTCTACTTCCCAGAATTCTCTTTTCTCTTGTCCCACCTATACTTCCTGCTTGGCCACTGGCCAATCAGAACTTTATTTACACAGAGCGATATCTACAGCACCTCCCCTTTTCTTTTTTTTTTTAAGGAAGGTTTTAACTTTTACATAGTACAATTACATATAACAAAACAATTATCAAGCAAGAATTACAATTACAATATTAAAGAAGATATCCTATCTATCTTATATTTATGAATCTAAGGTTTTATATCTAACGTATCTTTTATCATAACTGAAGAAATTATAACTATCTAGTCTTCAACCACATCAAAGACCTCAGAAGGATATAATATTACCTGAGAACCGGGAGAAGGATGTAAGCATTTTTTAGAAGTCTTGCAAGAGTAGACAGAGACAGCTGGCAGCCTGGACAGTCACCTAATGTTCCTTTGTAAAGTTGGGGAATCTGTTTTTAGCCCACAGGGCTAGAGTCTCTTGGTCACTTCTCTCAGTGTCCTGTAGAATGTCTGGCAGTTTCCTCTGCGAAGCAGGAACCTGAAGGACCATTTTGTCAAACAAAGTTTAGTGGTCACCTTTCTATGGGTCTTGCATGTCCAGTTGATCAAGCAGTCCAGGCAAGAACAGTTTCTTGTCCAAATGGCTATTTTTGCCGAGTTGAAGATAAGATATGAAGTGTTTTTAATGCCCATTCTCCTCTCTGAAGTAAATCCAGTGCTGCCAGGAGCAGACATGTCTCACTGTCCAGAAAGTCTAAATTTTAAAAGTATTTTAAATGCCATATTTTGTAGGTCTTTGAAGTATTTGAAGATTACCTATCTATCTGAAATATCTCTGTGTATACCTAGAAGACTTAACTAACATGGCTATGAGTATGATTATCATAGATGACCAGTTATTAATCTATTTTTAATTATCCATTACAATTTTAAATGAGCTATATAAACATAATACCTTAAACAAGAGTAGAAATATACACACAATATAACAAAATTAATTAAGTTTGTATCAATAGACTAAAATCTAAACCAATGTAAAACATTTTAAACAAGTTGTTGCTCTTTAGAAGTAAGTTCCTTAATCTACCCTTTTATCCTATTATATCTATATCATATCCCCTTTTTATCTTTAGAAAGAGATCTCATTTATAATCAAACTGTTTTAAAGAAAAATATTGGTTTTTTTCTGTCCCACACCAGAGGGCTCTTTTGATTTGGGACACAAGAATTTTTTAACCTTTTCTTTTAACAGTGCTTGGGTTTAGAGAAGGAGTGAGCCAATTTCATTTCCAAAGCCAGCTTGATAATTTTGGGAATGTGGGCATAGTTTTTTTACTACTTTCTGTTGGAGGGGGGTGCTGTATCTTATGGGGACACAAAGAAAATTTTAGGATTATGGAGTAGTCCATTAGGGTGAACCTCTGAGTCAGTTGTCTTGAAACCATTCTGGATGTCGGATCATCTGGGCCACTGTGTCATTGGAGACCTTTCAGGTGGTCTTGGCTGATCAAACCTGATGTATCTTAATCTGCAACAAATCCACAGCCTCTGGCTTTATTGTTTAGAAACTGTATGGCTGTGGCAGGCTTCTTGTTATCTACTTCTCTATCTTAAACTAACCCATTTCTGTTAGTCTATACTTTGCCACATGGCTTGTGGCTTACCAGTGTCTTTACATGTTGCTTCTCATGGCGGCGGCAGGCGGTGTCTCTTTCCAGCCTTCTACTTCCCAGAATTCTCTTTTCTCTTGTCCCACCTATACTTCCTGCCTGGCCACTGGCCAATCAGAACTTTATTTACACAGAGCGATATCTACAGCAGACATCTACAGTAATTCTCAGTAAAACTTTAATATTTTCCAAGTAGTCAAAAAATGATATGGGAGCAAAAAAACACAACTCTCCAAAGCAATCTTAAATTGAAATAGCAATGTTGAAGCCACAACACTACCTGACCTCAAACTATACCACAGGGCCATAGTGACAAAATACAACAGTAATAACACAAAAATAGACACATAGGTCAAAGTAATAGGATAAAGGGCCAGGACCCAGAAGTAAATCTATGCTGCTACAACATAAAAGTCTCAAAAATACATTGTGAAAAAAGATGGCCTCTTTAACAAATAGTGCTGGGAACAGCAGATATCTACATGCAGAATGAATCTAGGTCCATGTCTCCAATGTTGCACAAAATCAATTCAAAATAGAACAAAGCCCTGAAACTCTGAAATAGTCAAGGGAAGCAGTCAGAGCCTCTCACAATGCAGCACAGGCAAAGACTCCCTGCAAAGAGTCCTAATGGCACAGGAGATCAGATCTAAGAGTGGACAAATGAGACTGCATAATATTGAAAATCTTTTTGTAGTAAATAAGCTACCATCATAGTGTGACAAGACAGCCCACAAAAAGGGGGAAATCTTTGCCAATAATTCCTTTGACAGAGGATTAGTATCTAGAATCTATAAAGAACTCAAGAAATTACATACATACATAAATAAATAAATAACACAACTATCGAAGAAACAATTTTCAAAGAATAAGCAAAAGGGCCTGGGGTGTATTTCCATTGGAAGAGTGTATGTCTAGCATGTACAAGGCCCTGGTTCCATCCCCAGCACCACACGAATAAGAACAACAACAGTACATGACCAGAAAATACAAGAAGAAATGCCCAGCTTCTTGAGTATCAAGGAAATGCAAGTGAAAACAACTTTAAGTCCATCTCACCTAAGTCAGAATAGCTATCATGCAGAAAGCAAATGGTAACAAATGCAGATTAAGATGTAGAAGAAGAAGCCAGTACACACTGCTGACAAGAATATAAATTGGTACAGCCACTGTGGGAATCAATACAGATTGTTTGAAGCTTAAAAAAAAAAAAAAAAACCCTACTGTCTGACCCAGCTGTATCACTCTGAGTACACACCCAAAGGAATCTAAATCAGAAAACCACAGAGAAACTTACCCATGCATGTCTAGTTCTGCACCATTCACAATAGCCAAGACGTAGAGCCAACATATATGCCCATCAGAATGAACACTGTGAGAGTTTGAATGTAATTGGCACTATTGGGAAATGTGGCCTTGTTGAAGGAAGTGTGTCACTGTGGGGCAGGCTTTGAGGTCTCCTTTGCTTAAACTTTGCTCCATGTCACAGACCACTTCCTGTTGCCTTCTGATGAAGATATAGCCAGCACCAAGTCTTCCTGTGCACCATGATGATCAAGGACTGAACCTCTGAAACTGTAAGGTGCCATCTCAGTTAAATGTTTTCATTAAATAAGAGTTGCCCAGTTAACTATGCAGCTCTCACACAATTGAGCCTGTATGATAATGAGTATTAAGAGATGGGTAATGCCTGGGGGGCGCTCACCAACCTAAGACAGAACACCTGTGTGGCCTAGACAGGTGTCTCCATGACAGGTAAGGTGACCTGCTGATGTCCCACACAACCTAAGTCAGAAGTTCATTTTTTAGTAAAAGGGGGGGAGGGACCTGTAGGGCCCTGGCCCCCATTTTGGGTAACTATTGCATTACTTGCAGACCTTGACCTTGATATCCTCCTTATGCTAATTCCCTGTGAGATTCCACCCTCTTGGATGCTTAAGGGAAGATCCTTGTCTGTGTATCCAGCATATTGGGCATTAACAGCTTAGATGCAAGATTGTAAAACATCAGAAGCAAGGTTGGGGATTTAGCTCAGTGGTAGAAAACTTGCCTAGCAAGTGCAAGGCCTGGGGTTCAATCCTCAGCTCCAAAAAAACAAAAACAAAAACAAAACAACAACAACAACAAAAAACATCAGAAGTGAACTTCTGCCCTCCGTGGTTCTCCCATTGTGCTGTAAGCCTGTATTTAAGACCTCCTCCCTCCTTCAATAAACAGCATTCAGCATTCAAAATTTTAAAAAAAAGAAGACAAAGAAGAGGGGGTCAAGATCTTGATGGAGAAACCCACAGAGACAGCTGACTGGTGCTAGTTGGAGCTCACTGACTCTAGACTGACAGCTCAGGAACCTGCATGGGACCAAACTAGGCCTGCTGAATGTGGGTGACAGTTGTGTGGCTTGATCTGTTTGTGGGGTCCCTGGCAGCAGGACCAGGACTTATCCCAGGTGCATGAACTGACTTTTTGAAGCCCATTCCCTGTGGTGGGATACCTTGCTCAGCCTTGATACAATGGGGAGGGGCTAGGCTCTCCTTCAACTTAGTATGCCAGACTTTGTTGACTGGTACCATGGGAGGCCTTACCCACTCTGAGGAGTGGATGGGGTAGGGTGGGAGGGAGGTGAGAAGGCGGGAAAAGGGGAGGGAGGGGGAACTGGGGTTGGTATGTAAAATGAAAAAATAAATAAATAAATATATCTTTTAAAAAAGTAAATGAACAAATAACTGGTCATTGATTTTTCTAATAAAAAAACTTATTTTGTATGTAAACAAATTTATATTCAAAGAAAAGAGTTGCCATGGTCATGGTGTCTCTTCCCAGCAATATAAACCTTAACTAACACAAATACATAAAGGAAATGTGTTGTACATAAGCAAAAGAACTTGGTTTAGTAGCAAGAAAATGGCTAAATTGGATGTCATCATGTTAAGTGAAATAAGCCAGATTCAGAAAAACAAATGTCATGTGTTTTCTCTATATGCATGACAAATGTGCATGTATGTGTGTGTTTGTATATATACACTTATATATTGGAATGGAATTAAAATGTTGACTATGTAGTCTAAGGGGACTGTGAAACATACAGGGTAACAGGGAGTGAAAGAAAAATATCAGTGCTTCTCTTATACAAGGAATCTAGCATTATATATTTACATATAAATGTCAAACAGAGCTGAGTATGTGTGATCTTTCTCACCAAATATTTAGGTTACATGAACTTTTGCTCCCATGAAACCATTCAATCTGGGTCTGGCAATGAAAGATTAATCTATCCCACACAAAAACCATAGATATCACAATAATAGCTAGCATTTTTAATTTGTATTATATTTGGAACTATATTCTAACTAAATATATTTTTACCACTATTCATCAAATTAGGAAACTGAGACAGGAAAAGAATTTGAACTTGAACAATGAATCTAGAATCTTACTGCCTTTTACATGCAAAGTATCAGCAGTTTACAATTCAGAATGGTGTATATATTTGGGTAATACTAATATCTTGTACTGGAGTGAGCGTTACTAGAGAATTTTGTATATAAGGTTTTCAAGAAACATCACCAGAATATGAGAACATGAGCATGGTTCAAAATCTAGATCCTTGGGCTAAAAGAATTAGCAAACATGAATTTTCTAATGATGGATGAAAGATGCAATTTGAGTGAATCAAAGGAAGAAGTAAATAGAAATACTGGTGAGAGATAAATGATGTCAGGAGTATTGTGATTTGGGTTGGGATTAGAATATTAGTTAAATCACTCTCCAGGAACTCTCTACTTTCAGAACGGCCTCCATTATTCCACTAGAAAGCTAAGCAAAATATGTTCCAAGAATTAATTTTGGAGCAGAAGGAACTAAAACCAAAGAGACATAAATCTGTGTCTAGTTATAAAGTAAGACTTCCAGTATAACTTCCCACCTACCAATCCCTACTGGTTCATAGCACTCAGTAGTACCATTTTTTCAGAGATAAAGAATTTAAAAAGATGTAGCTCCATGTGTGTGTGTGTGTGTGTGTGTGTGTGTGTGTGTGTGTGTGTATCTACTCTGAGAAAAAAGATAAAGAAATAATAGGATAAATGGGTAGATCATTGAATCTACTCTAAAAAGAAAAAGGGTAAGATATAAAAATGACAAAAGGTAAATAATTGAATATATTATGAAAAGAAAAAAGAGAGAATATGGATATGATAAGATAAACAAGTCAATTATTGAATCTACTTTTAAAAAGAAACTACTTGTTTTAAGTAGGATAAGTAATGAAAAATTTTTGTCTGACTTTATCAAATGTTACTGGACTGGACATTGTTAATATAGATATAATAGAATTTCTTGTCTGAATTTGTCAAATGTTACTGTACTGGACATTGTTTATAGAGATAGAGATATAATGGAATTTCTTGTCTGAATCTGTCAAATGTTAATGGACTAGACATTGTTAATGTAATTCTTAACTGTATATATTGTATATACTTATTGGATATAATTTTTCTTGTATTAGTTATAAGCTTTTTAAATTTTAGACAAAAAGGGAGAATGTGGTGGTATTGTGTTCCCCAAAATATTGTGCACTCTACTAAACTTATGTGGGGACAGAGAACAGAACAGACACAATATTAAACATAGAGGTTAGGCAGTGGTAGCACACACAGAGGCAGAGATTCACCTGTAGCTCTGTGAGTTCAAAGCCACACTGGAAACAGCCAGACATGGTGACACATGCCTTTAATCCCAGGAAGTGATGGCAGGAGGCAGAAAGGTATTTAAGGCATGAGGACAAGGGACTAGAGCTGGTTAAGCTTTTAGGCAACAGTTCTGCTGAGATCCATTTGGATGAGGACTCAGAGGCTTCCAGTCTGAGGAATTGGCGAGGTGAGGTGGCTGTGGCCCTGTTCTGCTTCTCTGATCTTCCAGCATTCACCCCAATACCTGGCTCCAGGTTTGTTTTTATTAATAAGACCTTCTAATATTCCTGCTACAGATAGTCATTAAAAAGGAAATACAGCTGGACTTTAACCCCAGCACTCCACTTGGGAGGCAGAGGCAGGGGGATCTTTGCAAGTTTGAGGACAGTCAGGTCCACAGAATGAGTTCTAGGATAGCCAGGACTACACAGAGAAACCTTGTCTAAGAAAATAAATAGATAAATAAATGATTTTTTATAAAAAGGAAATATATACTAGAATGGTTTAGGATATGTATCTCTCAAAAGGATGCCATTGGGACAAAGCTCTTAATGGTGCTAGAAACCAAGCTGGGGGTCAAAGATGCACATCGCAAATATGAAGAGTGCCATCCCAAGGACTCAGGGGCAAGAACAAGCATGGATCATGTGAAGACCCCTGAGCATATTGACATGGCTTGGGTGTGATCAAGGCAAAGAGGAGATAAAGTTGGAGGTAATCAGGATCCTGTGAGCACTTGCAGGTAAGTTTAAGTTAAGAAAACCAGGTTCTCTGGGGAAATTTTTATTTTTTTATTTTATTTTTTTGTTTTTAGATATTGCTCTGACTGCTGTTTTTTGAGGTCCCACTGAGAAGAGGTACTAGTGGAAATAAGAAAGAGGCTTAGTTAATCAAGAAGAAAGATGCAAACAGCTCAGATCTGGATGGGAGCAGTGAAGGGCTGCAGTAGTATGACTTGAAGTTGAAGGAGTAGAAGAACCAGAGCAGACAAGAAAATGTGACGGAGCCAATGGATTGGATGTGGCACTGAAGGACCATTACAATAAAACTGTCCAGAAAGACTGGAGCTGGCACCATGTACAGTTCTCCAAAATGAGCCTGCTCTGGGTTGTTGGTGTTGGCAAGTCAAATTATTTGTAATGACAAGATCTCAGTATAGGGCAGGGAGGCTGAAGAAATGTCAGGGAGAAAGAAACAAATAATAAGAGGGAAAGATGCTATGTGGATTATCAGCAGGAAAGCTAGACACTCCCAGAGAACGTGCAGGAGTCAGTCACTGTGAATGCCACTATCATCCCCAGTGAACCAGAGGGAGTGGACAGATAGCTAAGTTTATCCACAGCCATGACTGTACTGAGTTTTGTGTTCCTCCTAGGAGACTGATGATGCAGGGAAAGCATAATTAATACTATGAAGAAATGAAATTTAGGGCTGGAGGTATGTCTCAGTTGGTAAAGCGCTTGCTTGCTTTGTAGGTATGAGGATCTAGTTCGGTTCCCCAGCACCCACACAAATGCTTGGCATGGTGGTGCATGCTGGTAATCTGGCATTGGGGAGGCAGGGTCAGGATGATCCTCGCAACTTGCTGCAGAAAGTTTTGCTGAGTTGATGAGAGACACTGCCTCAAAACCTAAGGTGAACAATCAGAATGGCTGAGACCATTAAAAACAAATGGCAGTTCATAATGGTGAGGATATGGAGTAAGGGGAACACTCATCCATTGCTGGTGGGATTGCCAAGTTGTACTGTCACTATGGAAATCAGTGTGCAGTTCCTCAAGAAGGTGGGAATGGATCTACCTCAAGATCCAGCTATACCAGTCTTAAGCCTATACCCCAAAGGATGCTTCATCCTGCTATAAAGAGAGCTGCTCAACCATGTTCATTGATGCTCTATTCATAATAGTCAGGAGTTGGAAACAACCTACATGTCCATTAGTTAATCGAATGAATAATGAAAATGTGGTATATTTACTCAATGGGAAATTATTACTCAGTTGTTAAAAAATGAAATCATGAAATTTGCAGGTAAACATGTGGAGCCAGAAAAAAAAAATTATCCTGAGTGAGGTAACCCAGACCCAGAAAAACAAATGTGGTATTTATTCACTTATACTTATATTAAGTCATTGATAAGCAAGCTACAATTCCTATAACCACAGAGGTTCAGTATAGAGTAAAGGGTGAGAGAGGAGAGTTGGATTATACAAGGAAGGGGAAAAGGAGTAGATAGTTATGGATGGATGAGGAATGGACTGAACTGGAGGATCAAGCAGAAATGGGGAAGGAGGAGGCAGGGGATGGAAGAAGTGTTGTAAGGGACAACTAAAACTAAGGGCCATTTGAGGGACTGCATGACACTTCCTAAAACATATACATACGTGAAGATGATCTAAGTGGAATCACCAAATGATGGGAGACAGAGCCCTAGATGGACACCACTTGTCTCCAAATGAACCTGCCAGTTCTAGGAATGGGTGGCATCTACTCAAGTTGTTGGCCAAAGGGGCCCCATGAGAACCCCCAAACAACCCAGACTGCTTCTAAGGCTATTGGTTGCTCTCCACACACTGACAGCAAAGCTGTCATGCTGAAGACACCTGTAGAACTCATAGAACATGGAGAAGTTGAGCTGGTGTCTACCTAGAAAATACTGTATTTTTTAAATTTTGCTTTCAATAAAATATTTTGAAGTGGAGAGCTGTCCATCTCTGGCCTCCATATGCTGGTACATACACATGTGTACATACCTACATACTCAAGCACATATGTACAAACATGTACACATACATACACCACACACACACTCACATACACACACTCACATTCACACACTCACAAACACACACAAATGAAATTCAAATTGAATAAACTTACTTTTGTTTGTTTTGTTTTGTTTTTTAAATGGGTCTCATAGAGATAAAGCTGGCCTTGAACTTGATGTTTAGCTGAAGATGGCCTTGAAGTCTTTAATCCACCTGTCTTTAACCCTCAAGTGCTGGATCATAGGTGTGCACCACCATGCCTGTCAAGAAACCTGCTTTAACAGAGGATCTAGAGCTTCGGATCATGGCAACCAAAAACCAAAAACACACACAGAAGAAAAAAGTATTCTTTCCTATCTGCCATGTATTTTAAAACTCAGTTATACACTTAATTACAAAGAAATCACAATGAATGAGAGAAAAAAAGTTATTGCATCATTGGGAAAATAAAGCATTTGAACAAATCTAGTTGGTATCCATCAATGTTCAAAGTGAGCAGATATTTTACAACAATCTGAACATTATAGAAAATAAACTTAATACTATGTTTTTATATTGTACCAGTCAGTGTGTCACTACCATGACAAGGGAGATACTGAGATCCTCAACTTTCAAATCAGGAAGATTTTTGTTCAGGATTTCAGAGCTCTTGGCCTTTGGCCACCCAACCCTGCTGCTATATAGGTCTGTCTAGACTAGGACATCCTAACAGGAATATATAGGGGTAGAAGCCTGTTGCTATGAAGAGACACTATTACCACAGCAACTCTTATAAAGAAAACATTTAACTGGGGCTGGCTTACAGCTCAGAGATTCAGTCCATTATCATCATGGCAGGAAGCATGGTGGCATACAGGCAGACATGGTGCTGGAGAGGTAACTGAGATTTCTACGTCTTGATCCACAGCAGCAGAAGTGAATGCCACACTATGCTTAGCTTGAGCATCTGAGACCTCAAAGCCTGACCCCACAGTAACATACTTCCTCCAAGAAGGCCACACCTCCTAATAGTGCCACTCTCTATGGGCCAAGCATTCAAACGCATGAGTCTTTGGGGGTCATTTCTATTCAAACCACCACAAAGCTATTCCCCTCCTGATACCTAGCAAGCTAAAAGAGTGTCAGGAAGCTCTGGGCTCCCATATTCCCTCAGAGGCACGTCCACTAGCCCCACCTCTTAATGATTCTACTGCCTCCCACCAAATGAAAACTAAGACTCTAGCACAGAAGACACTGAAGATGCAAATGTTGCTAAGGATCTGAATCTCATATTTCCTTCTTTTTAAAAAAAATCTCTTAGCCTGGTTGTGGTGGCACTCGCCTTTAATCCCAAGCCTCAGGAGGCAGAGGCAAGTGGATCTCTGCTAGTGCCAGGCCTGGTCTACAGAAAGAGTTCCAAGACAGCTGCCCAGTGATACACACACACACACACACACACACACACACACACACACACACACACACACAATCTTATGCAAGAAGCAAGGAAGTTAAGGAAGAGAAAAGCAATCAGTGAAAAGAAAGCAGGTCAGGGGCAAGATCACACAAACACAGCTGGGTACTCTGTGGCCTCCATCATCCACTCCTGCATGATCAGAAACCTGCTTGAGAGATGTGCCTAGTGACCTTTTTGGCACAGAATGGGCCTGGTGAAATTACCAACTGTAGATGAATATTCTGTTTTCACAGTTGTGCCAATTTAGATCTAAGTCCTGTATTTTGATTATGAATGCCTTGTCTTAGGACTGGGGGCATAGCCCAGTCAGTGGAAGACTTGGATTGCGAGTATGAGGACCTGAGTTTGTTCCTCAGAACCCACATAGAAATTCTGGCATAAGATATGTTCCTGTAATCCCAAAGCTGAGGAGGTGGGGACAGAAGAGACTCTGAGGCTCATGGGCCAGCCATTCTATCCTAGCTGGTAAATTCCAGATCAACGAGATATCCTTCCTCAAAACATGCAGATGGTGTTCCTAAGGATAACAACTTAGTTTGTCCTTGGGTTCACACACATGTGCACACACATTCAATTGTTCACACACACATCAGACAAAGATAATAAAACCACCTTTCTTTCTGTAGCAAGACAAAGATTTATGATCTTGAGACCTGACCACCATGAGCCAAGCTTACTTCTGTCTGTTCCATCATGTTCCCACACTGTAGCCCACCCCCTGAGCCAGTGTCTGAGGCAACCCCACATGGGTAGTGCAACAATGCTTAACATATTTGAGAGGGACTTTTATTTTCTTTGCTTGGTAGGAGATATTTTACTTCTTAGAAGACCTTTACTATCTTTTTTTTAAGCAAAGCAGCTTACCAATTTTATTTGGAAATGGACCCTGTGTGCTCCACTTGCTACCTCTGTAAGAAAGTAAACAAGCAACCAATTCCTGAACAACCTGCCCGAGGACATGTTTACACACTAATCTACATGGATAAGCTGTGTAGGAGAGAATCGTTTCTGCTGCATTGATTACATAATTATATTAATTCATATGCTTAAATGTCTCCATAAATAGTTTCGAAAATACTGATAACAGCTGTGTTTACAAGGCTTGTGTGTCTCCCATGCACTTTGAAAGACAAAGATACCACCTCCTGTCGCACTTGGAATCACCAATTATGGCACCACTTGATGAATACTGATGCTCTACTGAACACGATGCAAGAGCACTCATCCATCTCTGTAAGGGAGGAATATCTCCATTTAACACATGGGGAAACTGAAGTCTGTAGATGGCTAGGGAGCCAAAATCGTAGAGCGTGGTGTCACCTGTCTTTAGTCCCAGGTCTGCTGATTTCATGGTCTATGATAGTCAACCCTGGGAGAGGCCCTGCTGCTAGAGCAAAGGCTAGGCTATTGAAACAGAGTCTGGATTTTATTGTCTTTGGCAATAAAAATATAAATGTGTTGCAATTAAATAGACTAGTAGAAATTTTGTCTTCATAAACACAAGTATAATTCCCTACATGAAGTAATATTTAATAAGAAGCATGGATACAGATGAGATGGTCTGCTGTCTCCCATTAAAATATCCATGAAGATTAAAAGATAGACAAAACCTAATGATTGCAGAAGGGAAGAGAAGATGGACCAAAATTTCCAGGCAATCTCCTTTAAATATACAGTCAGTGAGGATAAAATAAAAAGGAAGTTGTTGGACTCTATTGTCTCTCTACCCTCTATCTGGCTATCCTGTGTGTGTGTGTGTGTGTGTGTGTGTGTGTGTGTGTGTGTGTGTAGATAAGAGAGACAGACAGAGAGGACTCTGACACTCATTTCCCCTTTGCACACTTAATACCAAAATACAGTGGTTGGATTCTTCAAAAATAGGCAAACAATTGTTTTCAAAATAGAAAGCTGCCTTTCTACATTGCCTCTCTCAGCTCTTTCTTCCTCATTTTTCTGTCCATTAGTAGGAGGCAGAAAGGAGACTAAGATCGCATTCTAGAGTGTTTTATATTCTGAAAAGTATTCAAATAGACCCAGAAGAGCTGTGAGCACGGGCTAGGTATACTCTTCCATCTAGATACTCTTCAAGGAACTCCAGCTGGCTCCTGAGGAGGCAGAAGCACAACAATGGCTGGAGCCCCAGCAGAGTTGATGAAGGCAGTTCCAACACTGTAAATGTAGGAAAGTCAAACGCTCTATCCTGACCTTCAGGTCTAGATCCGCCAGAGAGAAAATGCTGCTCAGTCCAAATGAAAAGCACAGGAGACCAAGGAAAGGGCTCCATTGAAGGCTGCCATCCTGGATAGCTCCCCTCCCAGACAGTTAGCATACACAGGAGATAACAATGGCAGTTCCCTCCCTGGACCTCAGAGAAAGAAAACATGGTGGAGGAAGAAGCCTAAGGAAGGAGAGACTTCCCTAAAGACTAAGGGAAGTTCACGGCTCTGAAAACTGGTTGGTTTTTTTCTTCAAACTTGTGTAAGCATTTTACAAGACACAATCTGCTGGCAAAACCCCAAGAGCCTACATTACACAGACACAAGTCTCCCCAAACAGTAAAAAAAAAAAAAAAAAAAAAAAAAAAAGCTGCAGGGAAGGTATAGAGACACAAGGAACACTGGTCAAAATGAGATGGGAATCCTGGAGCACATGAAAATCTGCTTCCGGGCCAGTAAAGAAGTGAGGAGACTTTAGAGACTTAGAAAAACTGTGAGATGAGAGGATGGCTCTATCTTTGATGCCAGCACTCAGTAGGTTGAGGCAGAAGCAGAGAGGGTGTCCGTAGAATAGCAAACTTGGAAAGGTCATATAGAACATACAGTAGAAACACAGGGACATCAGAGAGAGAGAGAAAGAGAGAGAGAGAACAGACCAAACAGAAAGGAAGTGTTCTTATATTCTTAATCTGAGAATCAAAGGTGTCTGAAACAGAAATAAGAATTAATGAAATGCCAGACAGTGGTGGCACACGCCTTTAATGCCAGCTCTCAGGAAGCAAAGGCAGGTGAATCTCTGTGAGTCTGAGGCCAGCCTGGTCTACAAAGTGACTTCCAGAACAGTCAGAGATGCATAGAGAAATCCTGTCTCAAAAAGAAAAAGAAAGAAAAAGAAGAATTAAATGAGACTGCTGTACTCTGAACCAACTTAATACACTGTCAAAAAATGGTATACAACTGAACAAAACTATGGTGATACGGAGGTTGAACGAGTTCATCATGTTTAAGCTTAGTCACTGTGTGTGTGAGAAACAAAACAAAAACATCTAGAGACACAGTCTTTTTCTTCACAGACCCACTAAAGTCTGTTTATTCAAGTAGGGACACTTTGTGAAAGCCTCATTATCAAGTAGAACAAATAAAGGGTGGTCATGGCAACAGCTAAGGCCCTGCACTGACTGAAACCTCAGATAGTCAGGAGTCCATCCACCCTCCTTGCTACATGCCTTCAGGGCAAGTCCTTCTCCTTGCAGACTGCAGAATCACTGTCTTCACATGGAAAACTACTTAGCTCCTAGCTACCCCAGAAAAGACTGAGCTCAAGGCCTAGATCAGAGACACAGGGTAGATTCCTCTTGAGTCAGTTACCTAGCCTGGCACCAATAACTCATCAGCAGGGACAAGGGAACATTGCAGCTCCCCAACAGGTATGTGAGGGGCCAGCTGTGAGTCAGCTCCAGAAGGGCCAGAATCACACCACAGGAAAAGTGCTGGCTAAGGGCTCTCACACCAAGAGTTGCCAGCCTGTGCCACGGATGGCGCATATAATGGGACAACAGAGGTCAGCAACAAAGAAGCTCCTGCAGAGCCAGGCAAGGCCATGTGAACTTGTCATCCCAGCATCTTGGAGGAGAGGCAGGACAATCCAGAGTTCCAGGTCAGCATGACATATTTAGTGAGACTGACTCAAAAATAGATGATAGATAGATAGATAGATAGATAGATAGATAGATAGATAGATAGATGGATGGATGGATGGATGATGGATGGATGGATGGATGGATGGATGGATGGGTGGGTGGGTGGGAGGGTGGGTGGATGGATGGATGCATGCATGGATGGATGGGTGGGTGGGTGGGTGGGTGGATGGATGGAGAGAGAGAGAGAGAGAGAGATGAACTGTTAACAATATTTGATACCTTCAGTGAATATTATTCTTCTAATTTTTTGCCAAAGAATCTCCTAGAGGACAGGCTTCAAAAACCTGACAAAAGAGACAGAAAAATAAAACATTCTAGTTGTAAAACTAAAACAAAAAAAGTTCAAATAAAAAGGAAGAAAATGTTGAGTGAAATAACCATATGATCAGAAAGTATATGATATAACTACAAAAACAGGGAGAAAATGAGAAAAAATCTTCAAAAAAATTTTGTGTTCTGTTACTATCTTGCTCTAAACATTGCTGTTATCCTGAGCCAGCTAAATGGAATAAAGTGACTAATTGTGATATGTTCCAATTCTCTTATTCTGTGTCCTTGAGAAGTGGGAACTTAGTGTAAGAGAAGACAGAGACATAAAATAAGAGATTTTAAGAACAAACTAATTATGCTATAAATGAATTTTATAGAACCCATGAGGTGTTTGTATGCATGAACATGTGTGTGTGTGTGTGTGTGTCTGTGTATATCTATGTGTGACTCTGTGTGTGTGTGTGTGTGTGTGTGTGTGTGTGTTGCATACTTCTTAGCTCACACACATGAGAAGTTTAATTAGGATTAATGACATCCCAGCCAGCACTGAGAATATTCTTATTTTTAAAATACCATTTCCAAAAGAAACCTGAGTATTGTTTCAGTAATAACAGATTCCAAGCACCAGGCAAGACAGGTTCCGAGGACCTAGAATAACTTGTCACACTGTAGCTGTTCAAAGAGGCCTGGAAGAGGTGGCAATAGTGAGGAGCTATCATAGTGCCTGATATTAAGTCCCTCTTATTTTTTCTATTTGTTCCTAAGACAAAAGACATCCAAGCCAAGCATGATAGTACACACCAGGACTTCAGAGGCTGAGACATAAAGACAAGCTCAAGACAGCCTAGGCTGTAAACACTGTTTCAAAAAATTCCAGTCCCATTTAAATCCTAGCTACATCCTCTGCAGCTTTTTCCCCTTACATTCGTTTTGCCCATTTTGTTATTTCACAACTCCTTGACAGTGAACCATTGGATGCCTGCATTATTTCTGGTACACGTGGGTCATTTGTAAATCCAGGGTTTTCTGCTAGCCGCCACACAGAGTTCAAGCAGTGTTTTAATTATTCAAGTTCACCAACTTATAATTTCTTTCCATTTCTCAAAGTGACTACCACCCATTCTTCACCTTAGCCCACCTAGGAAACCTGTTTGCCTTATATTTAAGAATAAAATCTAGACATTCAGCATCAACTGGAAAGGGCAGCACTAAGCTTACATCAAGAAACAATCAGACAGTGTGAAAAATCTTGGCTATTCGAGAAGTGAACAATGACTAATGGTGAACATAACCCACGGTAGAAAGCAAGCCAGCATCATCAAGGACAGTTGAGACACCAAAACCTATTCACTGTGGCAGAGCATGAAAGGAGGAAATCACCATAAAGGCCAATAAGAAAGAACTCCGTGAGATTTCTGAGTTAACTACTCAGAGCCAACTTCTATTAGCACAAGTATTATGACCCTGTGACATCACACCTCTTGTCATGGGCCTAACTGAGAGCTCACTGGGAAGACTGAAGACAGAGGAAACCTTAGAAGCCCTGCCTTAGACCCATGCCTAGAGAAAGGACATGATAAAGAACAAAAGCCTCAAAGGAAACACCAAAAGAAGGAACAGGAATTTTTTTAAAAAGAAAGTTCTAAGAATCTAGGGTATTGGTGAGGTTTGGGGGAGATATAAAACAGTATAGCACTGTGTAATTAAAGACTAGAAGGAAAAGAAGAAAATATCTGTACTAAATATTTTCAAAGATAATGGCAAAAACTTTCTCAAAGTTTAGAAACATTTTTTTAATATTTTAAAAGAATCACACACTCCAGAAGTTTAAAACTACTAACCAAGATAAATCAAAATAACAATAAAACTGTAAACACATCTATTCAAAACAAAGAATGAAAACTAGAGACAAAATACAGAAGCTTAAAAAGTTACTCTACATAAAAAAACAAAGATGGAGAGATGGCTCGGAGGTTAGGAGCACCAACTGTTTGTCCAGAGGTCCTGAGTTCAATTCCCAGCCCCCACATGGTGGCTCACAACCATCTGTAATGAGATCTGGCACCCTTTTCTGTATACATAATAAAAATAAATAAATCTTTTTTAAAAAAAGATTAGACATCAGAAATTAAGATTAAGGGAAATGGCATGAAATCTTTAAGGTGTTCACAGGAGCGAAATACTATTACTAGAAAATTCTATATTCAATTAAAATATTTTTCAAGAGTAAAAGTTAACTAATTATAAACAGCTTCTGGCTGGTGGTTGACCTTTTCCATGGGCTTCTAACCTGTAAAGCCATCAGTCTAGCCAAGAATACACATATCATAAATACAGATAAAATTTTCTTGATGCAGAAAAATAATATTTTCTCATATTGTAGTAAAGAGTTCATCTTCTGCCGTCAAAGTACTTTTTATGTATAAATGCTAGCCACAAAGCTGAGATAAAGTCTTTGTGATTATTATAATATACCCTGTATATCAGAGATCCTAAAGCAAATCACCCACCTTTCCCATCTAACTGAGGGCCCAGAATAATACATATGGTCAGAAGCTAGCATTTATCATGCGAGCATTTTAAAATAACTTTGTAAACTGAATCTCTAAGAGTTCAGACTCTGATGGTTATCCATTCTGAGACAGGATTTCAATTCCCATGTGCCTACTTGATAACTTCCACTCACCTAATGTGATGGTTCATTTATGTGTCAACTTGGTTGAGCCAGGGTATGTCCAGATATTTAGTTAAACATATTCTGGATGTTTTCATGGAGATGTTTTGATGTATTTAGTGTTTAAGTCATCAGAATACCTTCTCTATCCTGGGTGGGCCTCATCTAATCAGTTAAAGGCCTGAATAAATAAAAATGTTCACACTGTCTTGCTCAAGGACAGAATTCTCCTAAATGGAGCCTCTTGAACTGAGTCCCAGATCTCTCCAGTTCACAGCAGCCCGGGCACTGGGCTCAAGCTGGGATACTGGCTCTACAGACTTTACATTGCTGGCCTATGGAATGAAGCAAGTTCCTCATAAAAAGTCAATACATGATGATAAATCAGTTGTACATAGGTAGATCGACAGACGACAGATAGTATTTAATTGAACTATGTTCTAAGTAAGATTTAAAGAGACATACCTTAGTGAAAATTGCTTCTCACCCAAACCAGAAAGAATGCTTCTCCTATCTTTAATGATATCTGTGATGATTAATGCTGTCAATATGTCAGGATCTAGGTTAATAGTGTCAGCTTGACAGGCCTCTAGGTATGCCTGTGAGGGACTTTCTATATTAGGATAATTAAAACCAGAAGAAGTGCACTGAGCATAAGCAACTCCATTCCACAGACTGGAGTCTTTGGCTAACTAAACAGCATTAGCACTTGTTGCTCTCTGCTTCCTGACTACAGATGCAAGGTGACCAGATACCTCAATTTTCTTCCGCCATGACTTCCCCGCCATGATGACTGCACCATCAAATTGTGAGCCAAATAAGCCCTCCCCTTTAAGTTGTTTCTTGTCAGGTTTTTTGTTGGTGATGATGGTGGGTGTTTTTGTTTGTTGTTTGTTTGTTTGTCACAATAATGAGAAAAGTAACTGGTGCACAAAACGGTACAGAGAAACAGGGCCATTTCTGTGATGAGCCTGACTATGTAGGTCTTTGGAATTGGTTGGGGTAGAATGTGAAAGAGTTTGGAACTTTGGGATAGAAAAGCAAATGTAATTAATCAAAGCTTAATGGGCCATGCTGGTGAGAGCTAGGAAGACAAGAATGTGAAGACAACTACAGACAGTAGAGGTCGCTCAGGAAGTGTCAAAGGGGAACGAGGACTCTTTCAAGAATTGGGCTAGGGACCACTCACGTGACATTCCAGCAAAGAAACTGGTTGCATTCTACCCATGTCCTGAGAACTTGATGAGACTGAACTTCAAAGTACTGGAGCAGGTTTTCTTGGAGGAAATTGTAAGATAGGACAATATTCAGGCAGTGCCATGGTTACTGGTCACCTTTTCATCCCAGGTTACAGTGAAAAAAAATCAAAAAGAGAGGCAGAAAGATAAGAAAAATGTGAAGTTTGGCATGGAAAGACAAATGAGAAACTTTAAAGTTCCCCACATGGAAAGTGGAGATGGTAAAACATCTATAATTGTTAAAGAGATTAGCACCATTAAAGAGAGATGTGCTTCCTACTGGAACAACAAAGAAGGTGCCTGGAGGAAGTGACTCTACCCATTGAAGTTTCCATCTTATGAAAATTGAGATCATTTTTAAAGCAGAGAGACTAAACTTAACAGTGCTGTTGAAAGGGTCCCCTACTTCTGGAAAGCAACTCCCTGTAAAAACTGACAACAGATTGTAGCTGGAAGTTTTCCTGTGTCCCACCCAGTCTGCAGCTGCTGAGACACAAAAACACACAGAGGCTTGTATTATTTACAAACTGTATGACCATTAGCTCAGGCTTACTGACTAGCTCTTACACTTAAATTAACCCATAATTCTTATCTATGTTTATCATGTGGCTTGGTACCTTTTCTCAGTTCCGCCTTGTCATCTTGCTTCCTTTGTATCTGGCTGGCAACTCCTGACTCAGCCTTCCCTTTTCTTAGAATTCTCCTCATATGCTTATCCCACCTATACTTCCTGCCTGGTTACTGGCCAATCAGCATTTTATTTATCAACCAATCAGAGCAACACACATTCACAGCATACAAAAAGACATCCCCCCGCAACAGATTGCTCCATGGTATGGTTAAGGGGGAGGTATTTATTGTAGATTTGAGAGAGAGAACAGGCAGAGGCATCTAGAAGAGTCTAGAGGAGAGAGAGAAAAAAGTAGGCTGAAGCCTAGCGGTAGTGGTGCATGCCTTTAATCTCAGCACTCAGGAAGCAGAGGCAGGCAGATCTCTGTGAGTTAGAGGCCAGCCTGGGCTACAGAGTGAGTTCCAAGAAAGGCGCAAATCTACACAGAGAAACCCCGTCTGAAAAAAACAAAAACAAAAAAATGTAGGCTGAACTTGGCTATCAGACTGGACTTAGCCAGGGCTCTCTGTGAGACAGAGAAAAGCAGAGGATAAAGAACAGAGAAAACAGTGAGAGAAGTGGGTGAGAGGGAGGGAAAAGCATAGTGAAAATAGCAGGTTTATAATGAAAATGAATAGATGGGGGGGAGCTGGAGGAAGTTCAGGGTAAGGGAGGAGGTGAGAAGGGTTTGAACTGTATAGCAGGTACTTGAGATACTGAGGGGGCCTGGAGGCCTGCATGTGCTTTAGTATTCTAAAAGGCACCACAGGCAGCCATTTGTCCCTTTGGTAGAGGGGAACCAACTTCACAAGTTCCTGAGGAATGTCAGATTTTTATGTAACCATCAGAAATCTTCCCATAGTCAAAGCTGAGTCCATTTCTGGATCTGTGGATGCCTTTTAGAGTTTAGGGAACTGGAGTCTCCTTTGTATCTAGCACTTCCTAAAGAACTGTTTCCCTAGAGTCTGCATAGATATCTGTGCAGCTGTGGTTGAAGGCTCCATCCCAAGCTGGCAGCAGAACTTGACAGGCTCATCCACATGTACTGGTCATGCAAGCATGACAGAAGCAGGATTGAGAGAGTGGTAAAGTCTTTGCACCGTGCATGGTCTAGGCAATGTGTGGCAATGTTGGAGTCCTTTCGAGAAGGCCCTGAAAGGGAACTTTATAAAGCTAGGAAGGTAACGCATATATTACAATGGAGACCCCAGGATGTCAAATGTGCCAGAACCTGGGAATGTGCACTAAGGAAAACTGTATGCATACAATGGAGCTTGCTCAAGACAGAGGTTATGTGTGCTGTGTGGGCTGAAGGGATGGGCTACCTAATCCTTTTATACATCCAGGGAATTCCATCACAAGCCTGATGGACATGTATTTGCCGGAGCTGTGTTCCCTGCTGGGTCAGTCTTGCGTTAGTCTGATAATCCCTTGCTATACTCACATATTCTTCTATTTTGAAATGGAGATTATCATCCTGTGCCACTGTATATTAGAAATGTGTGACTTATCTTTTTTATTTTTAAAATTATTTATTTTATTTTGTATGTATAAGTGCTTTGTCTATATGTATGAATGTGTCCCATGTGTGCCTGGTGCCCGTTGAGACAAGAGGGCATGGGATCCTTTGTAACTGCAGTTATGGACGGTTGTGAGCTGCCATGTAGGTGCTGGGAATTGAACTTGCATCCGAGTAGCTAGTGCTCTTAACCTAAGCTATCTCCCAGCCCCTATTTTTGGTTCACAGTTGCTCACAGTTAAGAGGCTGCCTTCAGTCTCAGATGAGGCTTGGGTTTTAACTGTAAACAGTACTAACACCACTATGGGGACTTTGAAGTTTGAATTAGTGCTTTTTGCATTATGCGATGGCCATGAGTCTGTGGGGCTAAGGAGAGGGAGGTTAAGGCTTCAAAATGATGCATTTGCATGTCAAGCTGACCAGAGGTGGAGTTGTGGTGGTTAGTATTGTCAGCTTCTCAGGATCTAGAATGATCAAGAAAATAAACCTCAGGACATGCCTTTGAGGGATTATCTACCTTAGGTCACCCTCTGAGTGTGTCTGTGAAGGACTGTCTAAATTAGGTTAATTAAGATGGGAAGACCCACCTGAACCATGAGTGGAACTATTTCATGAAGTGAGGACATCAGCTGATAAACACAAGCACTAGCTCTCAGCTTTCTGACACAGTGATCAGATAATGCCAGCTCCTGCTGCAGTGACTTTCCCAGCCCATGAACTGTTTCCTCAAACAATGAGGGAAAACAAACTCTGTCTTTGCGTTGTCTCACGCAGGATGTTCTGTCATAAAACAGGAAAAATGACTTAATCTTGACAGTAAATAAGTAAAAGTCTATTTTCAATCTAAGAGCTTTAGAACTAATTAATAGAACACAAAAGAAAAAAGAAGACAATTCTCATGTCTTACAACATCGCTTTGCCTGAAGAACTATGTCACACCTTTGTATAAGTGATGATGATATTATGGGGGTCATAAAGATGATGGTGATGATGGTGTGGTGGTGTGGTGGTGGTAGTGGTGGTGTGGTGGTGTGGTGATGGTGGTGTGGTGGTATGGCAGTGGTGGTGTGGTGGTGGTGCTGGTAGTATGGTGGTGGTGTGGTGGTGTGGTGGTGTGGGGGTGGGGTGGTGGTACTGTGGTGGTAATGGTGGTATGGTAGTGGTGGTAGCATGGTGGTAGTGGTAGTGTGGTGGTGGTGTGGTCGTGTGGTGGTGATGTGGTTGGTGTGGTGTGGTGGTGGTGTGGTGGTGTGATAGTGGTGTGGTAGTTGTGTGGTGGTGGTGGTGGTATGGTAGTGGTGGTAGCAGGTGGTAGTGGTAGTGTGGTGGTAGTGTGGTGGTGGTGTGGTGGTGATGGTGGTATGGCAGTGGTGGTGTGGTGGTGGTGCTGGTAGTGTGGTGGTGGTGTGGTGGTGGTCATGGTAGTGTGGTGGTGGTGTGGTCGTGTGGTGGTGATGTGGTTGGTGTGGTGTGGTGGTGGTGGTGGTGTGGTGGTGGTGTGATAGTGGTGTGGTAGTTGTGTGGTGGTGGTGGTGGTGGTGTGGCAGTGGTAGTATGATGGTGCTGGTGCTGGTGGTGGTAGTGGTGCTGGTGGCAGTTTGGATGGCTAATATATAAGTCCTCCATTGCTTCTCTTTTTAATCTTATTATTCTATTATCTGCACAACTGCTGATGAGCTTAAGAACAAAACTCCCTTAGTAAAAATTACCTCATTACTGGTTTTATACAAATATTCTTCCATGAAAAATTACTTGTCTATTAAATATTGGTCCCTGCGCTTACCTTGAACTCCCACTTACATGTGAGGATTTGTTGGGCTATTTTGACAAACTCATGTAATTGGCTGTGTATTTTTTTTACTGTTAATAAGTTTAATATTTCCTGGCAACATTCCTAGCCATGTGTTTTTATCAGTATGGAAATTCAATTTTCCACTGAAACAAAGAAATACAATCTGATCTGTAATGGTATTTCTTGTTTTATGTACAGCCTTTATTCTGTACCAACAAAAGTGGGTCAGACTATAAATCTACATAATCAAATTTTGCTTTAATTTTCAGGAAAAAAATTATGAATGCGTGAACACTTTGCTAAATGCTTTAGTCATTTTCTCAATAGTCACAGAAAACATAATGAGATTCTACCCATGAATGTAGAGATAATGGTCAACATAATTATGTCTATTATGCCAATTATTCCTTTTCCACCTTCATGTGAGAGAATAAACATTACAATGTTAGTATTTTTAAAATTGAATTCAATCAACAAACCCTTACTTGACAACATCAAGAAAAAGATGATCCTAGGCATCCAATGTGTTTACAGGGATAACCACTCACTAAGCATGGGAGGAAAAAGCAAAAGTACAGCATTCTTACGTAAGTATTGAGTTAAACCTTTGCTCTCTATTCAGTTCACAATAGGGAGGTTGCTGTTGATCACATCTAGGGTAACATGGCCTTTGAAGTATAGAAACTGGGCCTGATTTTAATCTATCTCCACTTCTAAATGATTAAATTTCACACATGTGCACAGTGTAGCTGATCTTTCTTTGGACCACCAGCTTCTGACATGAAGACATAATGACAAAGCAACTTATTATTAATTATGAAAGCTTGGTCTTAGCTTAGGCTTGTTCCCAAATAGTTCTTATAACTTAAATTAACCCATTTATATTAACCTACATTGTGCCACATGGATCATTACCTCACCTCAGTACTATACATCCAACTTACTCCAGAGTCTTACTGGTGAATCTCCCACCTCAGATTCTTCCCAGAGTTCCTATCTCTTGCCAGAAGTTCATCTCTCCTCTTCTGCCTACCTATCAGCCATTCTTTATTAAATCATACAGAAGGAGCCTTAAGCAGGTGAGGAAAGACAGAGATACATATTCACAGAGTGTGATCAAATACCCCTAATCAGTACAGTGTATTTTTATGGTATCCATCTACATCACTCTGCTGTAGAAGAATTCTTCTGTACACTGTGTAAATTACACTGTGATTGGTTTAATAAAGAAGCTGACTGGCCAACAGCTGGACAGGATAAGGTTAAGTGGGCAAAACAGACTAAGAACACTGGGAGGAAGAAGGGCAGAGTCAGAGGAGTCATGAGCCAGATGCAGAGGGAGCAGGAAGTATAGAAAATGAGGTAACAAGCCATGTGGTAGAACTTAGATATGAAATATGGTTTAATTTAAGTTGTAAGAGCTAGCTAGTGACAAGCCTGAGCTATCGGCCAAACATTTATAATTAATATTAAGCCTGCTGTCAGTTATTTGGGAACTGGTGAGCAGGAAAGAAAAGTCCACCTGCATTACTCCCCTTCTCTCCTCCCATTCCCATTGAATTCCCAACAATCCCTCATCCTATGTTCACTTTTTTAATCTTGGCACAAAGTCATTTTTCTAGGATTCATTTTAAAACTGACACTTTAGAGGAAACCAGAATTATCTAAAAGTGCCAGGAAGGAAGAATTAAAGAAAGACATTTAAAATTCTGTCATCATTCTAAACAAAATCAGCTGAGCTGACCTGACAGTATTTAAGGTATCTAAACACCCATAAAAATTTCTAGGGGATGAATTAACCATGCCAGTTGGCCATTCTGCCTATGAAATGGCAGGTAATTGGTTTTTTCTTGGGTTTTTAATTATTATTTTCTTATCTATTTTTGCCAAGTGTTGGAGCCACAGCTAAGATTCAGACTTTTCTGAGAAAGCTTCAAAAAGTAATGTTTGAAGAAAGGAGTAATAACTCTATATCTATGTGTGAGTGAAGGCAGCCTTTCCTAAGGGAAAGAGACTTGCTTTAATAATAAAGTACAACAGTCTTGGCCCAACAACAAACTCCCAGAGACAAGAGGCAGAAGGATTTGAATATGGCTGAGAATCTGCCATGTTGAACATGGAAAATAGATGAAAACAGGCATTTCTGTTCCCTCTAATACCTCACCAACCTTGGTCAGGGGCTCGGCTAGGGTAGGGGGCAGATGTGTCTCCCTAGGAAAGGGAGATAGAATAGCTATCTATGGATGGATGGCGGCATGGGATGGGAGGATCAAGTAGGAAGGTGGAGAGAAGAGACAAGGGAGGGATACAGAGAGAGACAGCTAAGTTTAAGGGCCTTTTGAGGTGGTGTGGAAACCTAACACAGTAGATTCTTCCTAAAATACATAGATATATGAAGACAGTCTAAATGAAATTGCCAAATAATGGGAGAAACAATGCACCAACTGGAGTACTGGGGTTGGGTTACATCTAATTGAATTGTTGGGCAAAAGGGTCCCATGGGAACCCCCAATCAACACAGGCTGTTGCCAAAACTATAGATTTCTCTCCACAAACATTCCAACATTTTCAGTAAAGGAAGGTACTCTGCAGTCTACCAAAAGAGAAACATAATCACCAACCCAGGCACAAACCCTTTGATATTCAGTGACGTGTGTGTGTGTGTGTGTGTGTGTGTGTGTGTGTGTGTGTGCCTGTACACAAATGTGGGGAAGGAAGTGTGTGTGTATATACATATATGTGTATGTGGTGTGTGTGTGTGCATGTGCATGCATACATGTGCAAGCATGTGTGTGTGCAGGCGAATGCTTGCGTGTGTGTGTGTGTGTGTGTGTGTGTGTCTGTGTCTGTGTCTGTGTCTTCCTCAGCTTCTCACTGCCTTGGTTTTGAGACAGTCTCTCAGTGAACGTGGAACTCCCTGATTCAGTTAGACTGACTGGCCAGCAGGGCCAAGGATCCCCTTTTCTCTGCCTGTCTAGCACTGAGATCACAGGCATGCAACTCCACACTCCGCTTTTCACAAGAGTCAGAAGATACAAGCTCAGATCCCTATGCTTGTACATCAAGCTCTTTACCACTGAGCCATCTCCCAAGCCCGGACCTAGGGGGTTTTGTTTGTTTTCAATTTTGTTTTGGTTTTGTTTATTTGCTTGTTTGTTTGTGTTTTGGTTTGGGGGGGTTAGGGTGATTTTTTGTTTTGTTTTGATTTTTTTAGGTAAAAGTTCAGATTTAGTTTATGGTGAGATGAGACTACCAGAAACTTCACTGGAAATACCTTCTCTGCTAAAAGAATGCCAGCAGCCAGGACAAGGGAAATCCTTCATGTTCTGAAGCTGCACTCTATGCTGAAATCTTTCATACAGTCCAACACTTCAAAGGGTTCCTTAATTAGCTCTATTGCCTACAGAAGCCAAAAGGAAAACATGTCTATGAAATACATCATAGGAAAAATTGAAGAAATGTTTCTTCCCATTGTAGCCCTGGCTGTCCTGGAACTCGCTCTGTAGACCAGGACCTTAAATTCAGAGTTCCACCTGCCTCTGCCTCCCAAGTGCTGGGATTAAAGGTGTGCGCTACCACCTCCTAGCCAAAACTAGAAATACTTTTTATTAAATGAAACTTGGTGCAGAGTAAGAATGGAAATGTAATCTGGATGTTTCAGTGTTGGAAGAGCTGTCATTTAGAAGGATATGATTTGTCCTATATCACACCAGAAGGCTGACCTGGAAGGGGTGAATAGAAAGTACAGAGAAGTGATGTTACCTTAATATGGGCAGAAAATTTCAAATGCTCAAGGCAGCTAAAATGTGAGTGAAGCTGGCAGGTCAATTTTCTTTCCATTAAACCACCGCCGAGCCCTCACTCAGAGCTTCCCAGACTCCTCTTGTTCTCAGTACTACTGCAGCCCTAGTGTGCACAGAGGTGTGAAAGGGTGGACAGTCAGCTGTGCCCTGTGTCTCAACTCTTAGCACTTTTACTACAAGTTACATCCCACCCCAACACCCCGTCACCCCGACACCTGGACACCACGCCATGAGGACCCAAGTATCACTCCACTCCAGGCCAGTGTTCTTTTTTGGTCTTTGTGTTTTCCCTATTTTGAAGCATCTTGAAGTCCATGGGGTTTTGCTGCCATTTGTTTGACATGAGATCTTTCTGGGTTGCCCAATCTGGTCTTGAATTCATAAACTCAAGTAATCCTCCTGCTTTCGCCTCCCAAGTTCCTAGGAATCCAGTGGTACACCACTACATTCTGCTATTATCTTCTTCTGTTAAATTCTATTGAATTCTAAATATTTTCCTGCTTTAACTCATGTCTCATTATAGCACAGCTAACCCAAAACCTTTAGCAAACACAAAAAGTCTTCAAATAATTCCATGTGTCTCTGCTTAGCTTTACTGCTTCCTCTAATAGCAAACTGAAATGTGTGTGAAGGCATGCCCGATTGTGCCCTTCTCCAGCACACTAATTGAAGTTACCTGGGAGTTTTAGTCTTCACATTCCTACCAGGAACCTGTGTGTGTGTGTGTGTGTGTGTGTGTGTGTGTGTGTGTGTGTGTGTGAGAGAGAGAGAGAGAGAGAGAGAGAGAGAGAGAGAGAGAGAGAGAGAGAGAGAGAGAGAGAGAGAGAGAGAGAGAGAACTGGTTCTCTCCATGGACCTTTCTGAGCAGATACACTTGAAAAGCACTTTGCTCTCTAGGCAAAATTATGTCCAGAGCAGGATGAGATAACTAGCATAGAAGATAACAAAAATGGCCACGAACAGTGAGCTTTCTTCTCCCTACTTCAAGAGCTTCCCAGGAAAACATTCAATCAGCTTCTCAGAAAACAGCACACTGCTTAGGGGTCTCTAAACACCCCCCTCCATCTTGGTCTCTCCACTCTTCCAGATGTAGATGAGACAGGGCTGCAGTTAGACATACAGGTGATGGGTGTATGGAGATGAGACAGGGCTGCAGTTAGACATACAGGTGATGGGTGTATGGAGATGAGACAGGGCTGCAGTTAGACATACAGGTGATGGGTGTATGTAGATGAGACAGGGCTGCAGTTAGACATACAGGTGATGGGTGTATGGAGATGAGACAGGGCTGCAGTTAGACATACAGGTGATGGGTGTATGTAGATGAGACAGGGCTGCAGTTAGACATACAGGTGATGGGTGTATGTAGATGAGACAGGGCTGCAGTTAAACGTATAGCACCAAGACAAAAGAGGACTGGTAATCTCATCCATTTAATTGCCATAAAGAATCAAACCAACTTCTTTAATTTCATGAATGAATAGGAGAGCAGAATACTTTTCTAAGAATAGATTTTATATAATAAGTACAATCTGCATAATGGCCCTGAACACTTCATTCATAGTATCCATTTGAAGAAATACAAAGGAGAAAGATGGAGAGAAGAGGGGCCTTCCTCCACACAAAGATATGCTTCTAAAACATGTTTTCAATAATCAGAATCTCTTTATAGTTAAGAGATTGTATAATTCATATTCTATAAGTGTAAATATAGTTATATAATTTCCTAATCTATACTTGTTTCTCAGCAAAGCCACATTAGTTTTTTAATATCTATTTTGACTGTGACTAAGGCATTAACATATAAAACAAAGAACAGTGTGGGGCTAGAGAAATGGTTCGGCAGTTACAAGCACTTGCTGCTTTTATAGAGGACCAGAGTTCAGTTCCCAGCAGCCATGCTGTGGTTCACAACTGCCTGGAGTTCAGTTCCAGGAGTCTAACACCTTCTAAGGCTCCTACACACATGTGGTTCACATAATTCACACAAACATACATACACATAAAATAAATAGGTAAATAAATCTTTGAAAAAATAGCTTGTGTGTTTTTAATGTCTCATGTATCCCAGCTACTACCTCACTTAAATTTTATAATGATACCATGAGCTAAGTATTATTTATCTTCATCATCATTACCACCACCACCACCATCATCATCATCTCTAATACATGAAGGACAAAATGAACCTCAAGCTACTGATTGTTGCTGAAGGATTTAAGACCAGTTTTATGATGCCTGTGCCCATCATTTTAACTGCTACATGCGTACTGCATTATTTTTCTGAGATCACACATTACAAGTTCTATCTGGAACCTGAACCTGTCAACAACTCTGCAGATCTACAACAGAATGTGGGTCCCTCTTCCACGTTCTTGCTATATTGTATTTCTAAGACCATGTGTCCAGAGTTCTAAATCCAGATACCAGAAGCACATCATGAAGAATGCAGATGCCTTCTGTGATGTGATCATGAGCAATGAAAATATACATCCCCTTGCTCTAAGCCAGTTAACTGTGGGGAATCACTGGTAAACTGTTGGGGAAGGGGACGGAAAGCAGGAAAGATGGGAGAAGCAGCTCAGGCTGGTGAGAGGAAATTACTAGTTGAAAAGGCCACTTAGAGACGAACCCTAGGGTGTTGTCACAGCTGCTCATTCAAAAGCAAGCGTACAACCTGAGTGGGTCAAGTTAAGTCATGGACAGCTTAACTTGGTTTCCATGAACATTTGAGGAAGTTTGAACTTACTGTAAAAACTGTCAATTCCAGCCATCTCCTCAACAGCACTGCTGAGTCCAAGAAACAAATCACAAGCACAAATGATAAACATAAAATTAAGGGAGGCCAGGGCTTCTCCTAGTCATTAAGGAAAGATTTGAGAGCCCTCATGAGAGCAGAGGAAGCCGGGCTTTCCTGAGGACCATCACAGCAGATTCAGGGGTAGTTGCAATGGGATGCTGAAGTGGAGGAAAGAGATTGGGCTCCACTCCAAATACAGTGCACTCAAGTGGAAACTTATAGCCAAGGAGCAGGAAGGAGTCAGTGGGTGGAAAAGTACTAAGAGCCAGCAGGAGTAAGGATGATTCTGGGTAAACAAGACAGATTCTAGATGCAGACAGTCCAGGGCAGTGAGGCCTCAACCACCTAAAGGGTAGGGCTCCAATCAGATGTCAAGATGGTCAGATTGTCTAGAGCCAAGCTCTCTTGCTAAATTGGCTTAGAGGTTTCCTGCTGGAGCTGGGTTTTTTATGGAAGTATCAATGGGACTAGAAACTCTGCTTGACTGCCACGGTCAAGCTCCTATCCACCAAATAGAAATCCCAAGGAAAGCCATCATGAGACATCTGTTCAGACAGAAGCATTCCTGTCTTGAGGGAAAAAAAAACTGAATAGTTAGAGGTGGAATAATCAGAAAGCTACTGTGAGGAAATAATGGTTAATATTTTAAAGCAAGCAGCCTTCCAGTGAGGAAGAGTTCACTTGCTGCCCATGTTCCTATGGGTTGGGGAAGTTGATACTAAGATGCAAAGGGTTTGAGAAAATAGCCAACCAGTTAGGAGCAAATCACCCAGAGACAGCCCAGCTGGGGGCTCATGAATATGAATGAGCAGTCAGAGGCATCTGAAAAATACAAATGAGATCTCCTCCTTCCTTAGACTTTGGGAAACAGAAAACAGCAAAAAAAGGATTCTTCAGGGGCCTGATAAGTAGCCAATCCCTAATTAAGTCAATGTAACAAGAGAGCAATTGAAGAATGGAAAAATACAGGGCACAGTGAACTGATCCTGGCTTACAGCATTCCACATGAATGAGAGGAACTTCACAGAAATGGGGTGAATGGTCTAATGGATTACCACATGGGAAGCTTTTGTATGGACATATTTTCTAAATAAAAATGGGCAGCAACCAAAAGGCAACAAGTGGTTTAAATATCTTTGTTTTCCCCTAATTCAGTTAAAAGGGTATTATCAAAAATATTTCTTTCAGTTCAGAAATCTGTATTTGATAGACTGAGGAACTGTCTTTAATGCTTGAGGATGGGTGGTTTGGTTCAGTTTTAATGTGCTCATTTCATGAATAAATGAGCACTGGCAACAGAGGAGACCTCATCTCCAGCTCTTTACATCAATTTAACAGCAGTAATAAAAACTATTCCCTCCAGTTTCTAGACTGTCCCAGATTAAAACATCAGTAGATTCATGCCTAATAAGGAGCCACTTTCTGGGTCATGCTCAGTGCCTTCCACCTCACAGAGTAGAAGGGCTGAGGGGTCTCTTTCAAACTTAAAATAAATTGTGATTAAAATAAGTAAAATAAATAAATATAAAATATGAAGACACTAATCCCACTCCTAAGGGTCCCAGCCACAAGACTTACCCACCTACCACAAACCACATCTCATCACACTGTCCTTTAGAAGCTGTGTGATTTGAACATATGAATAGGGAGGTGCAAAAACTATTCAGTCCATTCAACTCCCATTAAATGAGTGCCTACTATATGCAACTTATATGCTAAATTGCTTAATTCTTAGACTGGTCTTAGAAGAGACTCCTCCTAGGCTCAAACGTTTAACTTTCCCAAGTTCTGAAGCCAGGAATGGTGTACGTTCCTGTAAGAACTGACCTGAGCTCACAGCCAGCCTGGTCTATACAATGAGTGCTAGGACAGCCAGGGCTACATAGCAAGACCTTTTCAACAACAACAAAAAAAAGTTCTTATGTTTAAGGAGCAAGATGGATTTACAACCCAAACTTGCTTCCAAAGTCCTTGATCTTGCTAAAGAGCTTCACAAATCAGAATGAGAGTCTGGAGAGCACCACCCCATAGGGCGAGCTCTAGTCCGAGTAGAGGCAGCTACATGTTCGTAATTTTGGCAGAATGTGGTGTAACAGCTTGGAAATCATAAGCATTAAAATCATTAAGCTTCAAGGGCTGAGGATGTAGTTCACTTGGTAGAGTGTTTGTCTGCTTACACCATGCCTTGTTTTCAATTCCCATACTTCTGTCTTAGTGTTCTATTGCTGTGAAGAGACACCATGGTCATGGCAACTCTTATAAAGGAAAGCATTTCATTGGGGCTGGCTTACAGTTGAGATGTTTAGTCCATTATCATCATGGCAGGAAGCGTGGCAGCATGCAAGCAGCCACAGCAGCTGAGAGTTCTACATCCTGATCCATGGGCAGTGGGGTAAGAGAGACACTGGACCTGACCTGGGCTTTTGAAACCTCTAAGCCCACCCCCAGTGACACACTTCCTCCAACAAGGCCACACTTTCTAATCCTTTCAAATAGTGCCACTCCCTGGTGACCACACATTCAAATCTATGAGCTTATTGGGGCCATTCTTTTTCAAACCACCACAATCATATAAACCTACTGCCCAACTGCGGTGGTACACACTTGTAACCCCCTCACTCAGAAGATGGAGACAAGGGATCAAACATCCAGGGTTATCCTGGCATGAGATTTAGTCTCAGTGAGTATGTGTGTGTGTGTGTGTGTGTGTGTGTGTGTGTGTGTGTGTGTGTGTGTGTGTAAAATTATTAGGCCTCAGTTTCCCCTCTACAAAATGGGAATGTTTACAAATTTCAATGGAGACTCCTGAAGAGCTCTTAGCAAGCAGACATACCCCATATTTCTATGATAAGTCTATGCATTGAAGGAGGGAATAGATTATTTTTATTTCTTTGTAACATTTTCCACCTGACATTGCAATGTTTTCTAAGTACAATTTTCATAGACTATAAACTCAGGTAAGTAAAAAAAAATAATAATAAAAAAATACAATTCTTGCTTTTATTTAAGCTGATTTTAAATTCAAACTTTTCAACAAATAGAGTTCTTTTTTTCCAGTCCCAATTTCCCTCTGATGGTAAAAACTTGATTCACTCACTCCTGGGTAAAAGAGAGAAATGTATCAGTATCTTGGCTTAGCCCAGGCTTTACAAATCTTACTCTTTCGTAATCACATCTTCCCTCTGGGGGTCTCGGGATGTTGGAATCTTGACACTTGATCCTTCAAAATGTTGTTTTCTCAAAATGACTGCCTCCACCGTGTGTCTGTAGCTCAAATGTTAAGCCTTGGCTTTTTCTTCTTTTAGATTTCTGAGGTTAGAAACTTGATCCCGTGAAAGAGAGAACACAGAAGACCTCCCTGCTGTTTGAAGAGTGGGAAAGGAAAATAGTGCTCCTGTGGAAGAGCAGAGGCCTTCTCTAATTCATTGGTGGGGAGGTCCCAGGGTGCGGGAACTGCATGGAGTCAATATCAAGAAGTGTGCAAAACGAAGCTTTGGGGGTTTGAAGACTGGAAGACGCTGCCTGAGCTGCCTCTCCCTGCTGGTTTCCTTTCTCTAGGACTCTGTGGTTTCTCACTTCTACCTCTTTCCATGAACCTGCTCCACCTCCTCTTTCTCACTCCTCTCTGTCTGCTCCACACACCTCTCCCACCTCTACTCAATATGACTTTCCAGCTCAACCCTGCAGCTGATGTCTCCTGTCTCTGCCTGGGGAGACTCATCTGCTGAGCAGTCTGTGGTTTGAAGATTTGTCAGTCAGTCTCCAGTTCTAGTTCAACCAGAAACTTCTGGGACTGGTAACCTGCAGCATATCTCCAATACTCTTTAATTTTGGAATAAAAGGTCTAGAAGTTTTCTAGAAAAATAGTGGGATCATGGAACTATCTCTGCACACCATCCCTATCTGTCAGTGTTTGATTTAGTTCTTCTGGGGCTTGAACTCAGGGCCTTAGCCATTCTCAGCAGGTGCTCCACCACTGAGCTTCATCGCTACCCCTCTGCTCCTGTTTTCTATGAGATCTACACTAAGAGGAGGTCACTATGTATGTAGAAATGGCTAATGTCTTATTATATAACCATTTCAGTAATAAGAATTTTTCCCTCTTTGGGTATCACCTGTCACCTGACTGATGGGTGATATCGTTCTATATGCTGTGAATATGTGCTGCTCTGATTGACTGGTAAATAAAGCAGTTTGGCCAATGGTGAGGTAGAGTAAGGTTAGGTGGGACATTCTAACTAGAGTGAGAGGAAGGAGAAAGACAGAGCTGGGAGATGCTGCTAGCCACTGCCAGGAGAAGCAAGATGTAAAGTTCTGTTAAGCCACAAGCCATGTGGCAAGGTATAGATTTTAGAAATGGGTTAATTTAAGACGTAAGAGCTAGCTAGCAAGAAGGCTGCTATAGCCATAGTTTTAAAATAACATAAGCCTCTGTGTGTTCATTTGGGTCTGAGTGGCTGCAGGACCAGGCAGGACACAGGAAAACTTTCAGCTACACCTGACAGCAAGTGTTGAAGTGACATCATCGGGAGCTGTAGGGAGGTCCAGAGAGTCTCAAGCCACTGCAGGATTTTATTTCAAACATTATTTCAGCCTAAAAGGAATGGCTCAATCTTTGCATGATAGGATTTGGGGTCTTTGGGAAGTGTATTTGGTGGAGACATTTTATCTGTGGGAAGCAAAGAAGTAAGGCTAACTCATGTGTATGAAAGTAAGAGAAAATGAAGCTCCAAGAAGCAATTATTTTGGAATTTTAATAATTCCTTATTGGGGTATGTGGATAAATTATGTGATAAAATTAATTTTGCTATTTTAATTGCAAAGTTTATAGTCAATGAAGAAGAGAATATAATGACAATTTTTATCTGAAAGCGACTCATAGCAAATCAAATGACAGTAAGAACCTCAAGAGATTCAGAGAGGAGACAAAACAGAATGAGATTCCAGTGACATTGTCGCTGCCATTATTCAAGGCCATTGAATTAACAAACAAATGACAGCAGGCAAATGGATTTTAAAAAGCCTCACATTGGGGCTCTTAAATGTGGAGTAAACATTTTCTTATAAAGTACAGCTGAGAATCTTCCAAAGAAAACACTTCCTTTTAAAAGCTTGATGGCCAATGGGACCAGGAAAGAGGAAAGAAATAAAGACACTGTGTGGACAGGTGCACACTACCTATAAACAGCTACATCACCTGCAACCTGGCTAGTGGTATTTGCTAACTGAGTAATATTTTTATACAGTTATAGGCTGTGCTGCAGCTCAAACCCAGGGCTTCAAACATGGTAGGCAAGCGCTCTACCACCAACCTGTATCTTCAGCCCCTTATTTGTAAGATTTGGGTTTTGTTTGGTTTTTTTTTAATTAGTGATTAAAAACAGTAAGAATTACCAAATCAGAAAAAGAAAGTTAGTTGGTGCAGAAAGAGACTTGGAAAATCTGAAAAGCAGACCCTGCCTTGAAGAGAGAGATGACAAGCTCCCGCCAATCACCAATGCCAAACTTGGTCCAGCTTGTTTGGGGAAAGCAGCTGTTGGAACATATTTTCCTGTGTGTTAGAACCACTCTCTCCATTTTCCTCATTACATTTTCCATCTGTAAAGGCGATTATAGAAGTATATTACAAGATGGCCACAATTTGCCATCTGTGTGTAATCGCTACTGTAGATAGTGAACATCAACACCACACAAGCCGTCTCAGCTGTAAGGGATTCTACTGCACAAGTCTGCACCACTGGGAGACGAGGCAGGGGTCAGGTGAATAAGAGGAACTGACCCAACCATGATAAGAAATAGACTGATGAACAACTGTAGAATCTGGAATATTTTAAAACCTAAATGGGCTCTTGGAAAGGACATCTTTAACATATACTGTGGAGAAATTAGAGTTCTTGAAAACTCACAGGGCTCATGGGATAGCTCCATGGGCAAAAGTGTTAGACCCCAAGCCTGACAGCCTGAGTTCAGTCCCCAGGACCCTGGTGATGGGAAAAGTGACTCCCACAAGGAGACTCTGACCTCTATGCATGTATCACACACAAACACATAAATTAAATAAATAAACAAATAAAAGCATAACTAATTTTTTTTTCTGGAGCTGAGGACCAAAGCCAGGGCCTTGAGCTTGCTAGGCAAGCACTCTACCACTGAGCTAAATCCCCAACCCCAATAACTAAATTTTTTTAACTAAACATTTTTTCCTCTCAAAAGCTCTGTTCATAACTGTCACAGAAATTAATAATAATAATAATAATAATAATAATAATAATTACATCTAATTATTTTATAGCATTGCTGGTCACAGATGTATTGAGCTGATTCTTTTGCTGCCAGATAGCCACAGAAAGGTGAACAATGAGCAGGTGAAGAAGCAGTCTTATTTTATCTTCATTACTAGGAAGCTCTTCCATAATGACTAATGTACTGATGAAGACCAAGGGGACCTGAAACGAATTCTCACAACCTGGATTTGAAAAGTGGAGCTGCATGGACAAGCAAGAACCAGGCAAACTGCAATCTCTGTCAACACATTTTAAAGTGTGCTGGGCCAGGAGCTGAAAATGAGCTACAAAATTACATGCAAAATCAACATACAAAAACCAAAAGAAGAAAAATTCATCCACAATTGCTTCAGAAAGATAAAAATGCCCAGTAATAAACATAACCAGGTAGGTGAAAAGCTTACGCAATGAAGATACTGGAAGATAAAACAACACCATAAGCTCATGCATTGGCAGAGTCAACATTGTAAAAATGACTTATATTATAGTAACAGAAATGATCTCCAGACACAACACAATACCCATCAAAATGCTTCACAGGACTAGGAGAAAAGTGCTTCTAAAGTCATGTCTTCAAGAAGCCTCCACACAGACAAAGCAATCCAAATTCTTAAAATGGATCTCAAAAAATTGATCCCAAATTACAGGGCCTCAGTAACAAAGAAGGACATGTACACCAATGGACTATAACAGACCTCGATATAAACTTACTCAACTTCAACTACAGCAATCTGAGCACTCACTAGAGTGTCAAAAACGTATGGAAGAGAGATGGCCTCCCCAAACGGTGATGCCGGGACAGCTGACAGTCACCTATAGAAGAATGTAACCAGACCTATATGTCTCTCCACTTAAGAAAGAAAAAAAAAATGTTGTAAGACCCAAATCCTTAAAACTACTAGAAGAAAGCAAATGCAGCATTTCAAGATGCAGACATAGGTAAGGACTCTCTGAGACTTTGATTGCATAGAAAATGATCCCAGAAGTTGTGTCCTGGTTACATTTTTGTCACCTTGACACAAGCTAGAGTCAAAGGAGAAGAAGAACCTCATTCAAGACAATGCCTCCATCAAAGGCATTGCCCTGGAGGCAAGCCTGTGGGGCTTTTTTTAATTATTATTATTACTAATTGACAGAGGAGGGACAAGCCCACTGGGGAAGTGCCACCTCTGGGCAGGTGGCATAAAAAAGCAAGCTAAGGGAGCAATGAGCAGCTAGACAATAAGCAGAATGCCTCCAGGGCTCCTGCATCCGCTCCTGCCTCCCTGTTTCTGCCTTGAGCTCCAGCCCTAACTTCCCTAATGATGGAGTGTGACCTGGGATTAGTAAGAGGAAATAAACCCTTTTTCCACAAGTTGCTCTGGCTATGTTATTTTATCACAGCATTGGAAACCCTAAGACAAGTTGGCAAATCGGATCCATGAAATTAAAACATTTCTGCACAGCAAAGAAAACAATCAGTAGAATAAAGAAACATGCCTACAAAATGGGTTTACTACTGAGCGTGTACAAAAATTTTCAAAAGTTCAACAGCAAAAGAAACCATCTGGTCAATAAATGGGCTAATGAATTGAAGAGAAAATTTCCAAGGAACTAAATGACAAGGACAATAAACATTTGGAGAGGTATTCAACGTCTTAGCCCTCAGGGAAGTACTAATGCAAACTGCTTTGAGACTCCATCTCACCACAGGCAGAAAAGGTGTCATCAAGAAACTCAAAGACAACTGTTGAATGCCCAGCCATAAATGGCCAGCCTTGTCCCCCTCCTCCAAGGCTTGGAGATCATCATGGGAGATGGGGCAGAAAGAACGTAGAAGTCAGAAGTGAGAGAGGCAGTGTAGGATGTCCCACCATACCCTGAGGGTGAATATCAGTTAATGTTGATGCAGGAGGGAAAGACGTTTTCTTCTGCTGGAAGGAGCACCTGCCCATGGAAACTGCTACTTCCTGCAAACAACCCTAATAAAGATCACTGATTCAGACACACACACACACACACACACACACACACACACACACATATATATATATATACACATATTCATGCACACCCACACTCTCACACACACACATTCACATACCATCCTCCTAGCTACCTTCCATGGGGTCCTCCTGGCCCCTTGGACTGACTCATTCCTCCTATATCTATTAGTGCTTCAGAGTGATCCACTGTTTTTTCTCTGACATCAGCAGCTCCTGATCTGGTGGACTTTATCTTCTCTAAGTCCAACCTTAGTCTTCTGCGTCTCTTTAAACTCCAGAAGACACACAGAGAACTTTGACTCACCCCTCTCAAAACTCCTCTTCCGAGACTTGAGTTTTAAAGGAAATGCTTTCCCCAAGTGCAGCTCCCCCCGCCCCTGCCCCCCACCACACACGGGAGGGGCAGGTGGAGGAAAAGTCTTCTACCTATCTATAGCTTTCTGAACACATCATGTCTCCAACCTCAACTCTTTCACATTCTTTAGAAAAACTGTTAGATGAGGTACAGAACCAAGTTTTCCCACTTTCTTTGCAAATTGGGTTTGTTTTTTTTTAAGTTCTGGGGTTGAACTTAGCCTCTTGCACACTGGGCAAGTGCCCTACCACTGAGCTACAATCTCAGCCGTGGTTTTAATTTTTATTTTTACAAAAGTTCTCACTACATTCCCCAGGATGGCCTTGAACTCACCCTATAGCCCAGTCTAGCCTTGAATTTTGATCCTCTTATCTCAGCATCCCAAGTAGTTAACTTACAGTCCTGTGCCACCAGGCCCTGGGTTTCTCTCCGTATTCTGCATGGATGGTTTTTATTATTAGCATAATGAAGTGACTGGCATCTCTTGTACCAGCATTTGCTGCCCACTCATGTAAGCTCTTGAAGGGAGTTTAACATCTTGTCAAATAGGCTACCCATATTTCAAGTTCTTCTTCAGGATAGTTTTTTAAAAATGAAAAACAATTGTGAAAGAATGAATGACAAAATTACTTTGTCTTATATTGAGGACAAAGTAAACTGGCTGGGCATGGTAGTGCCTGCCTTCAATCCCAGCACTCCAAGGCAGAGGCAGACCCAGTTCAAGGCAAGTTTGGACTATGCAATGACTTCCAGACCAATCAGAACTGCATACTGAGACTCTGTCTCAAAGAAAGAAAAAAAGGCAAAGTGAATTCATAAGAATAGAGAAAAAGTGTATCAAGAATAAACTTAGACATCTCAGTCCACACAGCCTTTCAGTACATAGACATGAGATGTTTTCTACACAAATTGAGAGAAAAATAAAACATAACATTGGTATAAATAAAACAAGACTATATCAAGTTAGCTTGACACATAAAGCCTTGAAGATGTGAGACTTTGGACAAAGCATATTCAAACAAACAACTTTGAAACACCACCGCGAAAATCCCTATCATCTGTCAAATTCAGACTGTTGTACACTGGCCAATGAGCAATTGTGTATTTCCTCTTTAGAAGGTTCCTGCCTCCAGCTGCTTACCACACCACCTTTGCATGCAAACAATGTTTATTTGAGAAAATATTTTTATAACTGTTGCATAAATGTTTCTACCATGATTATATATAAACCTGGAGGGGTATAATTGTCAAGATGCACTTCTCCTTGACAGAATTCTCATTCAAACTTGCACAGGCAAGAAGAGGCTGTTTGATGAAGCTGGTAGTACACGTCTGTAATGAGGCAAGGTAGAGGGATTGTCAGGAATTCAAGGCCAGCCTAGGCTACGTTATGAGTTCATGGCCAAGGCTGTGATACACAGTGAAACCTTGCCTCAAAACAAATAAAATAAAGCTCACTACAAGGGCACAGGAGCATCCCACAGAGGCCAGGATCTAGATGTTAGGTCCACCCTCATCAGTGCCTAAACATCAAAAACTTGTCCAGAACCCCTTCATCAAACATCTTTCCTGAACTCTGATGGGCACTGAGAAGTTGTAGTGAACAAAGCAAGCAAGAAACCTGTCTGTGTGACACTAACACCTTAGGAAGAGATAGAAACAGCAGAAACGAGCCAGTGGCCTGGGGCTGGGAGGGAAGTGAACAGGTAAGGTGATAGAAAATAACTGAGGAATGACCTTGGAGATGGAGGATAAGCATGGCCTCTCTGAGACTGCAACAATGAGAATGAGCCGGAAACACAAAGAGCTGGGAGAAGAACATCTCCAGATACAGGTTAAAAAAAAAAAAAGAGTCAAAACAGGCTAATCTCAACTTGTTCCAGGCACAGAAAGGTCTAGGTGTGAGGTCAAGATACATAAAATAAAGTTGGGGAGGGGAGAAAGACTGGACATCCATTGGCAAAAGGACTTCCCCCTAGCTAGCAAGTGCATTTTGATATGGGTATCTGAGAGAAGTCTAGGGACAAAAGCAATGAACAATTCAGCTTCCTGGGGCCCTCCATCTTTTGGACACTTGTGACTCCCCTGTATATAGACCCCAAGCTCACCTTGCATCCAGGCATTTTTGCCAGCTCAGTTTACATGGGCCTATGATAGTCTCAACATACAAGTCATACTGAGTTCTACTTACTATAATGAATACCCATTACAACTTCTATTTACACACTTCTGTTAGAGGAGTATTAAAGGCCCATTAAGAAAAACTTCTGCTCAAGAGAATAGAATGCCCAGTCTAGGTAAAAACCTAACATTCCAGTTGGGGAAGATAATGAGGCCCAGGACCATAGAAGAAGGCCTCTCCTTAAGCCATGCTGAAGAGATGAGCAGAATAATTTTCCCTTTAATGAGATACTGTACTTTTCTTTCCCAAACCCCTGCCTCCTACATTCAGCCTCTCATAAGGTGCAGCCAGGCTGGCCTGCAAGTCTGCACACTCTGCTGAATTACTCACAAAGTATAACTTTTCCTTTTCTTCTGCTCTTTCTCTAAGCATAACTTCTCTAACACTCTGGGCTTCCCCAACATTTGGGGTTTTCTTACTCTTTCTCTAAAGGCTCCTGCCCCACCGTGTAGCTGCCTGTGTTCCATGCCTGTCCTCTGTACCAGGCTACACAGCATGACCTTTCTTACTCTATCTCTAGTCTCCTCCAGACAGCTGCTGAGATCACAGCTTGCCTGTCCTAGGAACTCTCCTTTTTAAAATATTTTTATTGTATTTGTTTTATTTATATTTTATTTGTTGAGATCACAATATAATTACATCATTTCCCCCTTCCCTTTCCTTGCTCCAAACTCTTATGTGTATCCTTACCTTCTCTTTCAAATTCAGGGCCTCTTTTTCTTTAATTGTTGTTGTTGTTGGTGGTGGTGGTGGTGGTGGTAGTGTGTGTGTGTGTGTGTGTGTGTGTGTGTGTGTGTGTGTGTGTGTGTGTGTGTGTGTGTGTGTGTGTGCCTAAATATAGAAATACAACCTGCTCAGTCTATATGCTGTTACTTATATATACATATGTCTTCTGATATTGGATGCTCTCCCCTGGAGAAGACTATCTCTCCCACTCTTAGCATTCCTTAGTTACCTGTAGATTTTTGTAGCGTTAAGGTGCCGTGAGTTTTCCCTCTTCCATATGAGTATGTCTATTAGTGCTGTCCTCGATCGGGTCATGTTTAGACAGCCATGACATTTCTAGGTGGCATTGTCTCACAAAAAACTTCCTGTTCCTCTTGCTCTTGCAACCCTTCTAGCTCCCCTTCTCTGATGTTCCCTGAGCCTCAGATGTAGGGGTTGTTTTGTAGATGTATCCATTGGAACTGGCTTCTGTAACTCTGCGTTTGGATTGATTGTGCTTTCCTGTAATGGTCTCTGTCTGCTGAAAAAAAAATTTCCTTGATAAGGGGTGAAGACTACACTTATCTATGGGTATAAAGACAAATATTTAGAATGCAGCTTTGGATTACACTGGTTTAAAGTGGTCGTTGTAGGTTCTCCACCAAGATCTGTGACTTCACTAGCCCTGGTGGTTGCCTAGATTTCCAGTACCAGGTGTGATGTCCCTCTTGCTGAGCAGGCCTTAAGTCCAGATAGAGAGCTGTTGGTGACCACCCAGTCATGTGTACCACCACTGCACACTGTAATTATTGTGTCATGCTGAGTGCTGTTATGGTTCACAGGCATCACAGCTCAGAAGAACTGTTGGTTGCTTCCCTCCTTTGGAAGCTTCTATGGCACCTTCTGGTATCATCAGAGCTAGTCCTCAGGGAAGGGGTATTCAGACCAGTATTAGCTCAAGAGCCTTGGGTCCTGTATCCAAAGTACATGGTGTCTTCAGCAACAGGGACTTACCTTCCTTTTTTGGAGGGCAACCAAGCCTCTAACATTTTTAGTCTCTTGGATGGACCTGACCAACAACTCAAAAAGGGACTTCTCATGTCTGATGTTGGGGTTTTTGTTAGATAGTCTTTGGCTCTTGGGAAGTGCATTACCAGTCCAAATGGGAAATTTTCATTTAGTTATAATATACATGTGTATGTGTATACCAACTTATATGTATTGTGGGTATTTTTAGATAAATGCTTAATAGCATGGTTCCATGTAACTTTTTCAGACATCCTCACTATTACTTTACCCTCTTTCTTCTGTATTTAGCTCTCTCCCTGTCCCTAGTTAAGCAACCCACTCACAAATTTTCCTGTTACTCTCTTCAGATTACCAGCTCTTGCCCTGTCACATGAAATCCTTCTCGCTCCCATTACCAAGCCCTTTTAGAAGCTCCAACAGGCCCTCCTCCAGGCCCCAGTACTATACCTCCCAGACCTAACATAACCCTTGTAGGCAGTAGTTTCTCTCCTGCCTGCCTGTTCCCAAATATCCAGCAAGCTGCTTCCCAAATAATTGACTCAGAGGCTTAATATTACTTATAACAGCTTGGCTAGTAGCTCAGGCTTGTTACTGACTAGCTCTTACCCTTAAATTAACCTATAATTCTTATCTATGTTTAGCCATGTGGCTTGGTACCTTTTCTCAGTGCCGAAGTCTTATCTTGCTTCCTCTGCATCTGCTGGTGACTCCTGACTCTGCCTTTCCTCCTCCCAGAATTCACCTGGTCTGGTTGCCCTGCCTATACTTCCTGCCTGGCTACTGGCCAATCAGCATTTTATTAAACCAATTTGAGTCACAGATCTTTACAGTGTACAAGAACATTATCCCACAGCAATCCCTTCTACCTCTATGTAACAGAAAAAGAGAAATATGCCCTTGGGGTCCTAGGCCACCAACTAAGACCTTCCTTTGCACCTATGGCATAGACCTTACCACCCAGGGATGAGTACCCTACATCCATACTTTAGCAGCTGCAGAGCTCCTCATTCACAAATCCACCCTACCACTATCACTATTTCTTTGAATCTCTAGTAAAAATTGTCCTTGAGCTTCCACTTGAGTCCATTCTTAAATTAGTTTACTAATGAGACTGAGAAACCCAAAACAGGACCCTGACTTCCCCAATACAATTTACAAAAGTGATAATGCATTTGGCTAGCTCATCTCCTTAAGCCAGGCCATACCTATAGTGGGTCACTGGCCTCCTTAGCAAAGGTCATTCCCAAACAAGATTGCTAGTCCTTCTCTAGTTAAGACTTGACCTTAACACATGATCATTAGATACAGAAAATGACCAGAAATTCTAGTTTCTATAAGGTAAACTTCCCTGAGACATTTGGTGGATAGATGAGCACACTACCATTCATTTGGTATATCAGTGAGTTAATATATGCTTAACAGATATGTTGCATAATTTACAGGAATCTGCTAAAATTTCCCCCTTTCAGATGAACATCTGTCCTCATTAATTTTGAGAAACAGCTGCTCTAACAATTTTATTTACAGCTGAAATATGTCCTGACAATTCAATCCTTCGGTTTGTCACGTCTTCCAAATGTTCTAAATGCTAGCCTCAAAACATGGAGTCCACTCCAAAATCATGAAGGCCAACTAGACTTGAGATCTTCTCTGCAGGCCAGCACACTTACTAGCCTGTGGCCAGCAGATGGGCTCTCATAAGCCCTTTGAAGTGCTTTGAAATGTGACTTGTCAGTGGAACAGTGATAAAACTCCCTAAGCTGGCAAAAAAAAAAAATCTTTAAAAGCATGGGCTTGAAATTTATTTCTTCAGTTGTAAGATTTCAATTTTATTTTCACTGTGGGTGAGAAGTAGAAGGAGAGGGTCCCCAGGACTCTCCCGACCCACTTTAACCAGCAGGAAGTGCTGCCCGGGTGCTAGTTGTTCCTTCTAGGACCCTAAGACCAGCCCCAGCACCTCTGTGGTGGGTCAACTGTGCCAGCCAGGCCTTGTTGGACCACACAGGAAGTGAGAAGCTAGAGGCTACACCTTGCCTCCTCTGGACCCTCACATCCAAACCTTGCCTCCTCTGGACCCTTTTCATATCCAACACCTCCTACCACTCTTCCTGGAAACCACCTATCCACCCAGCAAACAAAGTGAAATTGTACAACCTGCTTGTTTAAATACATAATGAGAATAATCACAGTGCGGGCAGTCCTCTGGAGCGTTCCTACTGCGGGATTATTAGTATCACAATAATAATCACTCATCACAATGGCAGTTGCCGGATGCCAGGCACTCCCTGAAGGGCTCCATACATGTAATTTCATTTATGGTTCCTGATACACAATAAACAGTGAATACGTGGATGAATAGTATCTTATTTATTTAATGTGGAAATTTAGGTTCTGGGGAGTTTTCTTTTTTGTTGTTGTGCTTTTTGTCTTTTTGTTTTGTTTGTTTGTTTGTTTGTTTGGTTGGTTGGTTGGTTGGTTGGTTGGGTTCGTTTGGGTTCGGTTGGGTTTTTGGTTTTTCAAGACAGGGTTTCACTGTGTATCCCTGGCTGTCCTAGAACTCTCAATAGACCAGGCTGGCCTTGAACTCACAGAGATCTGCCTGCCTCTGCCACCCAAGTGCTGGGTTAAAGGCATGCACCACCACTGCCTGGCTTCTGGGAGCATTTATTAATTCACAGGCTCTATATATGATGAATATAAAGACTATCTCTTTCAGTTCATTACCATCCACTCTAACTTTATGTCACTTTCTGAGTTCTCTAGTGGTACCGAGATGGGTCAGGATTTGTTTAGCAACTACAAACTGGTTCATAGATTTTTGTGGCCTTTTTTTCCAAAAACATTTAATGAATCCTCCATGACAATCAGTCAAAAACAACAATGAATGAAACATCTCTTTCATCAAAAAGCTAACTAACGTGGTTCTTTAATCTTTAGTTGACAAAAAGGGCCCAGAGCACTTATTCAGACCCACAGAGCTCTAGGTTCCACTCTCCCTGCACGGTTTAAACCAGCGTGTTACATAATATCCATACAGGCTCTCCACACACCAGACTTAGAGAAAAGCCCATTGCATGGTTTAAACCAGCGTGTTACATAATATCCACACAGGCTCTCCACACACCAGACTTAGAGAAAAGCCCATCTTCGATTATTTCTTTCCCATGATCTTTTTCTCATTTTAAATTACACATATTTGTACCTGTGTGGGGGTTATGTGCACATGAATGCAGGTGCCCACAGAAGCCCCAGAGACATCTCTGGAGCTGAGCTACAGGTGGTTATGAGCCTCCTGGTGTGAGTACTGGTGACCAAACTCAGGTCCTCTGCAAGAGCCGTGCTTACTCTTTAATTGCTCAACCATCTCTCCAGTTCCTGTGTGTGTGTGTGTGTGTGTGTGTGTGTGTGTGTGTGTGTGTGTGTTCCCATGAGAACCTGCCCACAGAACCCAGAAAAGGGCATTGGATTAGAGTTATGAGTTGTGGTGAGCTGCCCAGCATGGGTGTTGGGAACAGAACTCCAGTCCTCCCAAAAGAGCCATGAGCCATCTCCAGCCCAAGAGAAAATCACTTCTCAGGGTCAAGAAAGGGCTGAAGCTCAGTGGTAAAGAGATTGCCTATCGTGAGCAAGGCTTTGGGATTGATCCCTGGCATTGCACTTTGTAAAAAGGAAGGAAACAGGTTCTGAAGGGTGAGGCGAAGAAAGGCAGTGTGGGCAGAACAGAACTCAGCAATGCAAAGAGGGTCAAGTTGAGAAGGCCAGTCAGAACCGCCCCTGCCAAGAACCAAGCCGGGAACTGCTGCCATGGAGACATGCCTCCTAATTCATGCTTTCTTCCTGTATCACGGCACCTTGCACTGTGGCTCTCCTGTTCCAAAGAACGGCTCATGTAGAGAACGGACTTCAGAATTAGGCACAGCACAGACCAAGCAGCAGCTCTGTCATAAACTTCCTGCAACAAAACAATTCACATAACTTTTCTGATCCTCAGTTTTGTCAACTGCTCACCACACACAGTGATTTGCTTCATATACAAGATCATTAAAAGAGTTAAAAATAAAACAGGTGCTGGATTAATGACATGCCTTATTGCCAGGTGGTGGTGGCGCACACCTTCAATCCCAGTATTCGGAAGGTAGAGGCAGGTGGATCTCTGTGAATTTGAGCCAGCCTGATCCACAGAACAAATTCCAGGACAGCTAGAGCAGTTACACAGAGAAACCCTGTCTCAAAAAAAAAAAAAAAAAGTTGCCTCCTTATTGCAGCAAAATACTGGACAGACGCAGCTCGGGGAAGGGGCTTAAATTTGGCTCAGTGTCTGTCCGTCATAGCAGGGGGAAGATGAGGCATCTGCTTCTCATGTCTCAGTGGACTGGGAAGCAGGAAGCTTAGGTCAGAAGTAGCAGCTACTACCTTCAGAGACTGCCCCAGAGACCTCTCAACATTCTACAACCTCCTAGCACAGGCCCTCAAGTGGGGACCAAATTTGCAAATACATGAGCTTGTGGTGGGCACGTTACATCCATATTCCAATGGAAACTTAAGAAACAATAGCTACTGGGGCCCAAGAGATGGCTGGGTGGGGGAAGACGCTTGCCCCCAAACCTGACAACCTGAGCTTAATCCCTGCAACCACGTGGTGGGAGGAAAGAACCAACTCCCACATGCTGTCATGGAATAAACACACACAAAGTGTGTCTTCTCTGTGTGTGTAAATAAAGTAATAAACGTGAAAAGTAGATAATAGCCATTAATAATATCACTTCCTTATATGCATAACTATTCTCTCTTTTAAAAAAAAAACTTAAAAATAGCTTTAAGATTTCCCCCATTTTAGCATATACTAGGTGATATAATAAGACTGAAGATGTGAGCCACCAGTGAGAAGACCTCAGAAAAGGCAGATTGTCCTGAGCTTGGCAATCAGTGTTTCCATGAACTGAAGTGACAACATGAATCCAAGGACATACAGGATGCAGCACATACATGCACCATAGTCTGGGAGCAAAACCATTCTTCAAAGCCTGTGCCAAAAAAAAAAAAACAAAGTTACAACAAATTTAGTCCAAAGATCTTGGTTGGCTTCCAGGGTGGAGATGGGGATTAGTTAATTGGCTTTGGTTTTGCCCTCAAGAGCTACTAGGTAGCTCTGGCTGGCCTAGAACTCACTGTGTAGACAGAAGTGGCCTTGAGTTTGCAGCCATCTGCCTGCTTCTCCCTCCCAAGTGCTGGGAATACAGACATGTACCAACAACCCCAGCCTCAGTGGATAAACATAAAAGCCTCACTGACAATAAGGGGAGGAAGAAAGTAGAAACAGGAGCTGACTGGTGGATTCAAAGACGCTTTCCTTGCAAAGGTGATGGTAGAGAAAGCGTCTCTACTAACTTGTCACCTCAGGACTACAGCACTACATGACAATGCACACATTCACTGTCTTTAACCTACACCCAAAGCTCTGCAGCCACTAACGGGCTGTGTTCCACCTCCTTCCTATCAACTCAGGCAGCACTGGGGCGATGGAGGTGAAAGTACTCCCTCCTACCCTCTGGGGTAGGCTGACCAGAACCAAAATGAACCCAGGCTCTGATCCACCTAATGGGTCATACTCCCTGAACCGACTCCTGGGCTTGAGCTGGTTCAATTGTGCTCTGGGGTCCCTATTTTCATATACCAAGAGAGCCAATCTCCCATGGATCAGCTGCTGGTCCACTGGTGCCAGGAGGTTTACCACTCCCAGCATCCAAGGAGATCCAGCATCCAGGCAACAGAGAGGTGAAACTCTGCCATTGTATTGTGACTGCACCCCAGGAAATGTTGCAGGATTTGTGGTATAAGAAAGAGCCCCCCCCCCAGGCCTTCTTTTCCCTTCTTTCACGTTCTTGTACCTTTATGGTACAAAAAACACTTTTATGTATAAATAAAAATAATAATAATAAGTGGTTATTGTACCATCCAGAAGTGGGGAAATCTTGAAAATAGAAAAGGGAAGCAGAAAAGAGACCATGTCTGGACGGAAGAGATCTTTGGGGAGTGTGGAAGAGGAGAATAAGAATACAGGCAGTATGAGAGCACCTGTGGACTGGAGTAGAGGGGTGGCTGGGCACAGTGGTATACATACTTGTAACCTCAGCACTTGAGAGGTAGGGACACAAAGATCAGGAGTTCGAGGCCAACCTGAACTCCATGAGGCCCTGAGGGGTGGGGAGGAGAGAGAAGAGAGGACAGGAGGACTGTATGGGGAGTGGAAGGGGGCAAATAAGAAGGGGATTTGGTAGATGGAGCGGGGACAAAGGAGAATGGGGATGGATCAGAATAAAGGATAAGGGCATAGTGTATGAAAATACCACAGTGAAACCCACTACTTTGTATGCTCACTTAAAAGTCATTTTTAAAAGAAATTCTTGAATACAAACCAGAAGATTACATTTTTGCCACTCACAAATCTCACAGCCTGGGGATGGAAGTGCTTCTGAAATCCATGCTTAGCCTTCACAAAAAATCTTAAACCCTAGCTTAGCAGTCTTTGCTATCCTGAAGACACTGTGTTGGTGATTAAATAATAAGAATGGATTTTGAAAAGAAAAAAAATTCTATAGAAATAAAAATATGATTAAGCTCTTCAGCTTGGCTGAAAATTTAAAACATGATGCTATGATGGTCTTTTGCACCATAATAATAAAACCTTAAACTATACTGAACACTCTAAGAGAGGGCAGTCCTACCTGGCTCACCATAGTCGCAGTCAAAGTCCAGCACAGTGACCCTTGAAGGCTGGAGGGGACCCCAGGGCTACCCACAGAGGCAAAGGCATTCTGTGTTCTATGAACTGGGATAGCTGCTGCTTCCTCTGTGTTGATATGAGCTGAGGCACAGTGTGGATGAGGGCTGCTCTTGAAACATACATCCTGCTGCTTCTGTTTGATACCCTTGCTGTAAAGCAGGGGAAGTCCTCAGACAAATGCCAGGTAAAGTGTGGTGAGTGCAAATGCCCTGTCACCTCTCTCACCATCCTCAACCCTGATGACTCAGAGGGCCTTCAAAAGCAGCTAATGCCCACTGATGTGCATCTAGGAAACAGAAAGGATGAATCAGGCTGTCCAGCACAACCTGAAGGCAATGCAGGTCCAGGTGAGCTGAGCAGGTCAATATTGACGTACACAGGTGGCCTGCACCAAATTCCAAGAGCATACAAAACTATACAATTTCATGTTCCCTAGGTTAATCTCACGACAATAAATTCTAGAAGATATAGCTCAGTTTAGTGACATTTATGTGATATAAAGCTATTCCATAGATGCTTAATCGATTCTTCTAAGCACTTATCTGTCAACACACAAGAATCTTTTAAAATGAAGAGTGGATATTCCAGTGGAAATCTGGAGTAGAAGCTTCACCCAATGTATAGCTAGCTGTCCCCCAAACCAGAAGTTTGAGATGTGGAGCCAGCCACTTGCTTGATCTTCTTGGCATCTTCAGATGTAGGAAATGGAAAGGAGCCACCAAGAAGGCACTGGCAAGATGCTGAAATGACAGTTTGATGCCTAGAACCCATGTAAAGGTAGAAATAAAGAACTAACGCTACAACATTTCCCTCGGGCCCTCCCACAGTGACATGCAAACCACTGGACGTTCAGACACTGCTGTGGATATCGCTCTGTATAAATAAAATGCTGATTGGCCAGTAGCCAAGTAGAAAGTATAGGCAGGACAAGCAGAGAAGAGAATTCTGGGAAGTGGAAGGCTGAGGCAGAGCAGACACTACCAGCTGCCGCCATGAGTACCAACATGTAAGATACTAGTAAGCCACGAGCCACGTGGAAAGGTATAGATTTATAGAAATGGGTTGATTTAAGATATAAGAACTAGATAACAAGAAGCCTGCCACAGCCATACAGTTGGCAAATAATATAAATCTCTGTGTGTTTACTTGTTTGGGTCTGAGCGGCTGTGGGACTGGCAGGTGAAAGAGATTTGTCCTCACCATGGGCCAGGCCGTACTGGAGAAAACTTCAGCTACATGACACATTTTCCAATTGCCAAATTTTTACTACCTCCTATATTCACAGGGCCAGGACCCACAGTGTGGCAAGCTGTGACATAAGGCTCTCTGTCCTTCCCCACACTGGGCACTGTCCTTCACCTGTTGTTAATAGTTCACCCATTTTCCTGTGATTGGCAGTGATGCTCTCCAAATGAAAATGAAGCCAGTTAGCTTTTCTTGTTTGTTTTCCAGTCCTCACACATGCTGAAGAAGTACTCTGATTCTGAGCTGTGTCCCCAGCTCTTTTTCACTCTTTTGAAAGACAGTCTCACAACATGGCTCATGTTAGCCTTGAATTCACTCTGTAGCCTAAGCAGGTCTCACATTTGTGATCTCCTGGTTCGGCCACCAGAGCTGCTGAGGTTACAAATGTGCACACCAGGCTCAGCCTGTAGCTCGCCTGTGAGGGGTAGGAAGGATAGAAGACTTGAGAACAATCAATCCTCTTTTTATCCAACCTAGCATCTCCTCCAATTGTTTCACACATTGCTAATGTTGTTGAGACAGGGTCTCATTTATCCTAAACAGGCTTCGAATGTGGTATATGGTTGAGGCTGGCCTTGAACTCCTGACACTCTTGCCTCCACTTCTCAAATACTGGGATTACAAGCCTGTGTTGCCATACTTGGCTACCTTGTATATTTGAGGTGTACATGTAAATCCTTGGAAAGTTCCTTTGTCCTTTATGTCTTGACATGACTTTCATCTCATCAGGAAGAAATGTTATTAGGGGGCGTGGTGGCCCACACTTATAATCTCAGTACTCAGGACACTGAGGCAGGAAATACAGAGAGTTTGAGGCCACCAGAGCTGTACAGTGGGGTTCAGGCCACACTAGGCTACAGAGGACATCTTGTCTCAAATAAGTAAAGAATGAATAAATGAATAAAGAAAGGAAAACAGTGTAATTAGTTTAACAGACAATGTAAGTCTATTTCATTAGCCCACAGAAATAAGCCATCAAAAATAACATTCTGTGCTTTCTTTAAACATTACTGATATATTGACCACAACTAGTTGATTTTTAGCTTTGAAATAAGATGTGTTTAATTTATTGTCCAGAAAACTAAGCAAACCACCCTGGGCCCTTGCCCTGTGCATACATGTGCTAGACATTTTTCTATGCCCACCATACCTCATCAGATTGCTCTTAATGTGTCTATTCCACAGGTCAAAAGCTCTGGTATGTTGCCAACAACTTGCCCACAGCTACTTCAAGAGGGCATATATGAACCTTTTCCCAACCCTGATTCTAACATGTGTGTTTCTTTCACTGAACAATATAGCTTTATTGAAAAAATATTTTATATTCAGGCATACTGCCTTACATTTCTTCACACAACGTGATATTTTATGAAGATGCAGTGTCTGGGCTGGGCGACGGCTCAGAGAGAAAATTCCTTCAAGGCAAGCACAAGAACCAGAGTTCAGATCCCTAGAGCCCATATAAAAAGTAGCCTGCCTGCAGTCCCAGCACACAGGAGGAGGGGACAGCATCTCTGGAACAAGCTTGGTAACTCTTAACTGAACTGGTGAGTCCCAGCAAGAGGTCTTTGCTCAAGATATAAGATGGAAAGCAATGGAGGAAGACATCCCTGTGAACCTCTGGCCTCCACACACATATACAGATGAATGAAAATACATAAACATGCAAAAAAAAAAGAAAGAAAGAAAGAAAAGATGGAGTGTTTGTGATATTCTATTATAGCTAGGACTCTCAGGTTTGTTGGTTTGTTTGTTTGCTTGCTTGCTTGCTTATTTGTTTTGTTGTTGTTGTTGTTGTTTCCAGACAGGATTTCTCTGTGTAACAGCTCTGGCTGTCATGGAACTCACTTTGTAGCCAGGCTGGCTTTGAACTCAGCAATCTGCCTGCCTTTGCCTCCCAGGTGCTGGGATTAAAGGCATGCACCACCACTGCCTGGCTAGACTTTCAGTTTTCAAAGCCAAGATTTCTGAATTGCTTTCTCCCAGATTCCATCAGACTCATGTATGAAGTTATTCATACACACACACACACACACACACACACACACACACACACAAAGCTTTACTATCGACCAAATGTTTTTCTTATGTTTATACAGAAAGCTGATTCTCCTCCAGTGGATAAGGGCTACTTGTAGAGAAGATAAAGACACAAGCCTGGAGTGAGTGTGTGGAATCGACATTTTTCCTTAATATAGCCTGTTGGAGACCAGCTCCAAAGGCTACAACAAGGTTCAAAGAAAAGGTCCACAGTGTAGGAAAACTTACAACTTTTTTTTTAATCTGAGAGATATTTCTAGGGACAGAATAAATTCACACACAAACTGTTTAGTCTTTTTTTTTTACTTTCAAGACAGGGTTTCTCTGTGTAGCTTTGCACCTTTCCTGGAACTCACTTTGTAGGCCAGGCTGGCCTTGAACTCATAGAGATCCACCTGCCTCTGCCTCCTGAGTGCTGGGATTAAAGGTGTGAGCCACCACTGCCCGGCAGGTCATGATCTTTTATTCTTCTGTTACAGCTCTATTAACTCTACAGCTCTAACTCTACCTAAGTTAATTCCTTCTAAATTCTCATTCTTTCTTGCTCTCTGCTGTTCTACACAGTCATATACATATTTTACAGGAGGATTTTTTTTTCAATAATAAGAAAGGTTACAAAGCTATCTCTTGAGTAAATGATAAGGAGCAGAGCTATTTACCATGGCAATGCATAGCCAGGGACATAGTGCTAGGCACTTTCCCAGGCAGTGGCCATTGGTCTATGTTATCAATCAGACTGTTGGCAAGCAAAAAATTGGCACCAAGGTTGCCTTGTGTCTAACCTTGGTACTAAAATTAGGCATTGAAAATATGTCCTTGTGTGTTTTTTGTGGAAGTTAATTTATGAGGCATTTGCAGAGGTATTTTGTTTAATTTGAATTTGCCCTAAGATTATGAATGACCTAATTGTCTGTAGCTAGTCTTAGACTGAGGACAAAATGTTGTTTTCTTATGTTAGTCTCAATAAAGAAACAAAATAGGTTTCTAGGTGTCTTACAGTCCTCATGGAATAATAGATCTAGTTATGAAGCATTTTCTAGTATATTTCTATTCATCCAAATCACACAGCTTAAGGAGAAGTCATCTTCCTGACCATCTACAGATAAATGTGCCCATAAGATTGAGATGCAATCATGAGATTACATATACACATCACATGAAAATGCATGGTAATGGTGAGATTCCACAGCTGTTTTTGCACATGTGACATTACAGACAGAAGCAACCAGTTTTTCAGTCAGTGGTCCATAAGCCTTGCCTGACAGGGTTCTTCCATCAGAAATTTTTTTTATCTAGTGGGTTGACATCTGAATTATCAATTACTATCTGTTGTATTTTTGTCATGGCTCAAAAGAGCTCATGACATTTCTTCCTCCCTAACGTTTTCCCAGCTGTACATCCCAGGCAGCAGGGCTTGGTGAGCACTCTGTATTCTGCTCTGCCCATGAAAGCAGCCTGGGTCATAACAGTCTCAAAGCAGCATGTAGGCTGTGGGGTCTTCCTTTCCAGCAAAGCTGTTCCCAAGGGGGCACGTAGGCACAGATCCAATCAGTATTTCACATGTTCACCATCAGCTTTCCAGTAAAGCTGTTCCCAAGAGGGCATGTAGGCACAGATCCAACCAGCATTCTGCATGTTCACCATCAGCTTCTAACACCAGAACCCAAGTGATGCCTCAGTTCCAATCTTCAGCACACCAGGTGAAATATAAGGCACTAGAGGTCAAGTATGGTGGCACATGCTAATAATCTCAGCATGTGGGAGGTAGAGGCAGGAGGATTAGGAGTTCAACCTCAGCTACATAACAAGTTTGAGGCCAGCCCAGGCCTCATGTTATTAATAAGATGGATTATTAACTATAGATAGAGAGATAAATGATACATAGACAGATGACAGATGGATGATAGATAGAGATACCTAGATATATAGATGGATTGATAGATCCAGAAGAGAGAGAGAGAGAGAGAGAGAGAGAGAGAGAGAGAGAGGAACAGACAGACAGACAGACAGATGGCACTGATTTTGAGGTCTTCTCCACAATGGGGAAGTGTGCTTACCATGGAGAGGTACTTCTCATGCTGGCCTTTAACTGCAGTGAACACACAAGTGACTAAGGCATCTGTGAGAAGTCATTAAGATGCCTGTCAGCTTCTTTTGTTCCCAAAGAAAGTTGTCAGATCACAAAGAGCCTAGAGTGAAGGGAGTCACCTTATCTTCAGTAAGCTTTGACATACAATGACATAACCAGTTCTTAGGTTAAAATTAGATAAAGTATTTCAAATTAAAGAGTAAAACTGACAGATTTTCCATGAAAAACTATTATCCACATTGGGTTATTATTATCATTATTAATTAAGTTTTGTTTGTTGTTTTTGTTACTGTTTTCCTCAGACCACTTTGGAGACTTAATCTAAATTGTAATTAAGAATAGCCCATTGGTTGCTGTAACAACATTCACTCAGAGTGCCAAACTAGGTTTGAGATCACCTCTGTTTGCATAGGCCAGGTTTTGCAGATAGCCAACCCTCTGATCCCACCTCAGGGAGACAGGGTTTCCTCCATCACCCAGAGTGCCACTACAGTCTTTGTTGATATCAGAGATCTGATGGACTTGGTGCAAAGATGAGATTATGTGTGCAAAAAAAAAAAAAAAAAGAGCTTGAGCTGAAGATGCCAACCTGTTGGTAGAGTGCTTTCCTAGCAAACTATAGCTCAGGGTTCAATCTCCAGCAGCACACAAACAGACATGGGGCACACACCTGTGATCCCTGCACTAAGGAAATGGAGGCAGAAGGGTCAGGTGTACATGGGCTATAAAGTAAATCCCAGGTCAACCTGGGCTACCTGAGATCCTGTCTCAAAAAAGAACAGGGTAGCAAGTGAGGTCAACCATCTCTTTGGGGCAACAGTAGGGGTATTTATCCTCCTCTGCTCCAGTAGGGGATCTTGCCCTCTCTCCCAGCTTCTGATGTGACTTGGGTCAGCAGGATGACAATGAAAGACAAGAGGAGCAAGGAGGAGCAGATGCTCTGCATGTGTCCACCACAGCCTTGGTAGCCACAGTGACCTAAGGTGATGAGAAGTCTCTCATGTCTCATTACTCCTGAACAAAGCCATTCCTAAACCATTTCTTCCTTCCTTTCTCTGTGTTCCCACTCAATGGCCATGACTCTTCAATATCTCCAATGTCCCTGTGAGTTTTCACAAGCCACCAAAAGTCTTCTTGAAAAATTGGGCACCTCTTAGAGATTCTAACCACATAATTGGCTCATGCCCAACCTCCCACCCACCTCCAACACAAACATACCCACACACTCAAGATCAGGCTAAATCTAGCTAAGAATATTCCTGGCCCACTGTGAGCTAGGACAGAAGAAACAAGACCATAAGATAAAATTCAAAGTCCTTGCCAAGTACTTGAATTCATAACAACCTCGCCTTATTTCTCTTTTTAATGAATTTCCTGTTAGCATACAAAGTAATGGGTATCACTGTGGTATTTCACACATGTGGGGTCATTGTACTGCCCTGTAATTCATTCTTTCCCTCCTCCTAATGTCCTTCCCTGTGCCCTATGAACAAATAATATTTGACATAATATTTTGCACATAATATTTGTGTTAAAAAGCAAGTGTTACAAGAAATAGAAACAGCTAAGAAGATCACAACAGAAACGGTACAGTATAATGAGAGAGAAGAAGGCAAAGAAACTCAGAACAGTGGGGTGTGGGGAAGCATGACACCAAGTCAGGGAGGAGTGCAGACTGGGGGCTCCAGGCCTGACAAGACAGGCTGACATGGTCCCTCATCCTGGAGTGAGAAGAACGTCCCATAATAAGCTCCTCCCCATGGCCTTGTTACAAGGGCACCTGGTCCTCCCCTTAGTCCAAGCTCACCTCCTTCCAGACAGGGACGTGGGCTAGACAACAGTTCAAGACCCAGGACAGTATGACAATTTTCTGCCAGTCTAAAAACAAGATGTATCCTGCGAGATTTTACTAACCACCCAAAGTGTCTACAACGGGCAAGGAAACAAAACCAGGAGAAGGTGTGGGTATGTGCTGTTCATTCATGCTTTGTGGGTTGTCTTACTGTTTGTTTTGTTAGCTATTTTTATTAATCATGAGCAAAACAGAAAAACAGGGTGAGTCACCAACAGAAGATGCATATTTAGGGTCTCTGGCACAGGAAGGGAAGAAGCCAGAGAAAGTGTGAAGCAAGAACTGACTGACTTTCTTAAAACCCAGATAGAATGGCTAATGCAAGGGCACTGGTGGCGATTCCCACTCCCACAAAGCATGGTCAGTCTTATACAAACATACCTACCTCTAGAAGGTCCTCCTCCAGCACCTGGTCTAGAAGATAAAGATGTCATGGGCTTGCAGTCTAGACAAAACCAAGTTTGACACCTGGCTGTATCACTTCCTGGACAGATTGTGAGAGCTTCCCCCTCTGTGGAGAGGAGAAAATGAGACCTTTCTTGCAGAAAGCGTGATGGAAACTCAGTAATGACACAAGAAGGCAAGGCAACCTAGTGCTGCAGCCTTTGCACTCAGGGGGTTGGAGACAGCAGCGTAAGTTCAAGGACAGCCTAATATACACAGCCAGACTCTTATCAGAGAGCATGTTCGAAAGCCAGAGCACCTGAATGCCAGTGTGAAGTCAGAGGAGGGAGGCATCTGAAGAAACTGCCTCATCTTATTGCTTTTGTCAACAATAAGCCAATGTCACTACTGTGTAACACATGGCCACATACCCCAAAGGGAGAACACAATGTGTCTACCACTGTGAGCACATCTTCCCAGCACTCCACCAGCTCCAGATCCAGAGGCAAAGGCATTGGTATCCCTAAGTGTGTCCTCAAACACATGAAGGTAACATCAAACTGGCAAGCATTAGTAGAAATTCGAGATTAGATGAGGTATGTAACAGCAAATAATAACCACCCAACAAATTTCAAATGCTATCATTGGCACTCCTCTTGTGTGAATTTAAAATGAGAGTCGAGTGGCATTGTTCTCGTCAAGATTCTGAATTCGCAAACATCTGGCCACCACACACAGTCCCTCCTATCAGCCCATAGCGCAGAAGTGAAAACCTTACCTTTAAATGTTCCTTTTCAGACCTTCATTTCCCTTCTTGTGCTTTGTTTACCCCCAGCCAAAGGGACATGCTGCTTTTACAGAAGTCCTGCTGTCTGTCCTGTCTCACAAGGCACTGTTGAGAGCTCATTACTTAATTACATTACTTCCTTTAGATCAGGAGCAGTACCTAAGTGTGCCCACTGCATCCCCATCATTTCTTCCTATGACGACCACTGTGGTCCTTCCTTTTCCTATTGTTGTGACAAAAACAACTTATAAAAAGAAGAGCTTGCTTTAGCTCACAGTCTGAAGGACAGTCCTTCACAGCAGGCAAGTATCGTGTCGGGGAGAGTGTGAGGTGGCTGCTCACACTGCGCCTGGGTGAAGGAAGCTGAGAGATGTTCTCAGTTAGCTTTCTCCTTTTCTGAAGTTTTATTTGTTGTTATTTTGCATGTATGTGTGTTTTGCCTGAATGTAGATATGTATACCCTCATATGCCCAGTGCCTTGGGAAGCTAGTAGAAGGCACTAGACCACCTGAAACTGGAGTTACTGGCAACTATGAGCTGCCATGTGGATGCTGGGAAGCCAACTCTGGTCCTTTGCAAGAGCAGTAAGTGCTTGTGACTGCTGAGCCTTCTCTCCATCCCCAACTTTCTCCTTTCCATTCAATCAGATCCCAGCCTAGGACAGAGTTCAACCCACACTCAGACTAGGTCTTCCCTTCTTGATCAAGCCCTTCCGAAAACATCCTCACAGATGTACCCAGAGGTGTGTTTCCATGGTGACTCTAAAGCCGGTCAAGTTGACCATGAAGATGGACATCACACAGTTAAGATTTCACTCACAGGCAAGTGACTGAAAACTACAGAGTATATATTTTGGCCATTGGTCCTTCTCACTCTAATTCAGTTCCCACTGGGCTCTGACAGCTGTACCATGTGTCTTGCTTTCCTGTTCCACTTTAGGGCTCTCACCAAGAGGTCTATTTATAGTTTCACATGAAGCTTTTTCAAGAATGGAACAAAATCCGCATCTCTAAAGGTGAAATAGCCCTTTTCAGAACAGCAAAATAAAGCCTGCAAAAACTGGTGATTAATGCCTCGTGGGACATCGATGACTCTCTGGCCGACCTTGGAGACACCCCACCTTCACAAGACACTATGGTCTGTGAAGTGTCTACAGTTTGGTTTCTTGTTTCACACTTAAATTTGGAGACTAGACTTCATTCACTCAATCAGGATGTGGGCTTCAGCTGAAGAAGTCTAGGACTAGGCAGGCTATGGGCCTGTCACCATCTGAAAGCATCGTTTAACTTGGACTCACCATTTATGGACATCCTGCTCTGCCCTGGGCACTAGAGTGCTGTCAGATGCATGCGTGCACACACACACACACACACACACACACACACACACACACACACACACATACACCCATGTCCCGGATCAGTCTGTTCCTTTTCGGGACATGGGTGTCATCAGATAAACTGCTCTTTTCTCTTGATTTACTTGATGTAAATACAGCCATGGATGTCACACCAGTCAAACAACACCCTTTCTCTAACTAGTGTTTTTCTGTTATCTGTGTTGTAAGCACATACGGCTCTCAACGCAATCCAAGTTAGGCAAGATACGGGTTGGACCTAAGATGACTGATAAGCATCTTTATGGTTAAATTTAGGCTTTGTTGTGCTACCCTGCAGAGAGCTGGTTCATCTTTAGAGTTGTGGGGTTTGCTCCATTCTTGCCAAGTCTCGTGTAAAATTGTGAACAGACCTCCATGGTGAGAGTTCTTTAAGTAAAGCTGGAAAGTGATGCAGATAGGCACAGCTGGCAGATCCCAGATTTGTGGCCCTGGGCCTGGCCAGTGGAGGGCTCCACAGGCCATTGCCAGCCCTTGTGACTGAAGGCCAACTCCTCCATCTCTCTCAATGTCTCTGCTAAACTGAGCATTTCGAACAACGTCATACAGTTACTGTTGACAAGTAAATGACATAACCAAGTGTACCGCACATATTCGCTGTTTTACACGTGTTCATTTCTTTCTCTTCCACCCCAGCCTCACCCCCACATCCCCACTACCCAAATTAACGTTGCCATTGTTTGCCAAATAAGGAAAAGGCTACTGAGGTTGATTGCAGCTGCGAGATTACTGAGTCTATCCCACCCAAGTGTTCGAGAAGTGTCAGGCACACTCCAAACTCCAAAGGAAATTAAACGTGGCTCCCCTGCCACCCACTCTAGCCACCAGGGCCCCAAAGCACATTAAAATAACATTAGGGCAATGATTTAAGCTGAAAATTGGGCTGCCAGGGAAAGCACAGGCCCCACTCCTGGGGGATTAACTATACCTAAGGGTACAGCGGCCGGCGCCTCGGGCTGGCTGACGTCAGCGCCCCGGTTGTTTTTGCCCCCGGTGTGTGTGGGAAGGACTGGGGTGGGAGTGGATGCGGAGTGCCGCGCCTCTCCAGCGCCAATGTAGCCCGCTGGCTCCCCCTAGTGGTCCTCGGCCAACATGGGTTTCCGTAAGAAAACAAAGCCGGAGCCCCAGTATAAATACGGGATTTTGATGAAATTTGTACTCCTCTCTTCCCAGTGTTCAGAGGGGTCCCACCCGCACCGTCACAGGAAGTTGGGGACGAGGATGAGAGTGTTGGCCCTGCTTTGTGGCAGGCCCGAACAAACCTCGAGTTTAGGCAGTGGTAAAGACTTCAATATTTGGAGAGGGTTCTGAAATATTCCTAGCAATCTCCACAGAGAAAGCAGAAGGTGGCAGCTGGGTAAGGAGCATCAGACTGTCCTCCGCGTGCCAGCTTCTCATGGGGACAGCCTGACTACTACTGCATGTGAGAGCCGAGTCTTTGATCCGTAGACTCCAGACAACAGATGGACCAAGGAGTCTAGGATAGCCTTGCTCACCAACAAATGGCAGGCAGTTATAACTCCTGTGTTTCTGCTCCCCGTGCCCATTTCACCAAACCGTGCTGAAAACAGACAGAAAAGCTCTATCGTGATGAGGAATAAATAATCAATGATTCGGACTTCACGGCAGGCAGGTCTGGAGAAGCCAAATGTTTTGTCCGGACTGGCTTACTTCAGTTCTAGAGAAGGGAGCAACACCTGCAGGGGAGGCATGGTGTTTCAGGAAAGGCCGCGTTCACTCCTCACCCCAACACACACACCAGAACACACACACATACACACACCAGAAATGTAACCTGGCAAGGTTAGATTAAGAAAACAGGAAACCATTAGCCTGTCTCGGAACATTGAGCTCTTGTTACAAACTACCACTTAAACATCAGTAAACTGAAATCTAACTTACAAGTGTTACTTTGTTGTTTTATGTTCACACAAGCCAGTCCCCTGTGTCCCAGTCTGGGCTTAAACTCCTGGTCTGCCTTGATCTGCTTCCTTAGAACTGGAATTTCATACATAAACCACCATGTCCACAGGGAGTATATGTTTTGGTCCAGAAGGTGGGAGATTCAGGCAATCATAAACAGCCCCGCCCTTCACCAGTTACAAGCAATTGTCTGTTGCTGTGATAAAACACTGAACAAAAACAACTTGGGAAGGAAAGGTTTCACCTTACCACCCACAGCTCTTCATGGAGGGAAGTCAGGGCAGAAACTCAAGACAGGAACCTAGAGGCAGGAACTGATGTAGAGATAATGACGAAACACTGTTTACTGGCCTGCTCTCCATGGCTGCTTTCTTATAAAATCCAGGGCTATCTGCTCAGGGATGGAATGGCCCACAACAAGGTAGGTCCTCCCACACCAATCATTAATACCGAAAATGCCCACAGGCCAATCTGATGGAGACAATTCCTTAATTGGGATTTCCTCTACCTAAATACATCTGGGTTTGTGTCAAGGAGACAAAACCAACCAGCACACCACCCAATCAGACGATACCTCCGTGAAAAAGAGGCTTCATTAAAACCAATCAGGGGCTGGAGAGATGGCTCGGAGGTTAAGAGTACTGACTGCTCTTCCAGAGGTCCTGAGTTCAATTCCCAGCATCCACATGGTGGCTCACAACCATCTGCAATGAGATCTGGTGTCCTCTTCTGGCCTGGAGTCATACATGCTGTATACATAATAGATAGATAGATTGATTGATTGATAGATGATAGATAGATAGATAAATTTTTTTAAAAAAATCAGATTTCTCTAGACATCTTTTTATTTTAATTTTTAAAATATTCTATTTACGTGTGTGAGCATTCTGCCTGATTGTACTTAGTGCACCACATATGTGCAGTGCCTATAGAGGCCAAAAGAGGGCGCCAGATCCCCTGAAACTAGAACTGAGTTGCCGAAGATTGTGAGCTGCCATTTGGGGTCTGGGAAGCAAACCCGAGTCCCCTGGAAGAGCACAGGCTCCCTTAACCACCCGGCCATCTCTCCAACTCTCTTGACTTGCTGCTGGCATGGATGAGTGATGCTCTCTAATTATTTACTGGTTCTGAGTGTTATCTAATCTGTGAATTGTTTCTTGTTCAAATGTACTCTAGAACTTTAATTTGCCTGAAGTGTCTCCCGCTGCCCTGGATGACTGTGTTCTCAGGCTTGAAGGTCAATGAAGGTACAGCTATCACTTTTGATGTTGGCAGTGACCATAAATATGGACCCAGATGGTCAAAACAGAAGAGAAATGTCAGACATCACGGGTAACCAAGGGCTCATTGGCTTCTCGTTCGCACCCCTCGGGCCTGCCTGCTGTAGGTGGGGTGGGTTCAAGGAATGCTTCAAGAGACAGTCCATCTCCAGCCCCTGGAACTTGTGAATGTAAATGTGTTTGTGGAGGGGAGAGCTCTTTGTGTATATAACTGAATTAAATATCTGTATATTCAGTTATTCTAAATTATCCACATAAACCCTACATCCAAGAACAAATCTCCTTATGGTGGAGAGGTTAAAAGGTCACACAAAGATGAGATATAAAGAAATTATGTAGCCATAGGCCATGGAATACCTGCAGCCACCAAAAGTTGGAAGAGGCAAGACATAATTTTCTTCTCCTAAAGCCTTAAAAGGGAAGATAATACAACCCTTCAATTTCCTGTTTCTGACCTCCAGGACCAAAGGAGAATGTTACTAGTGGGAGAGAGAGAAGGAGGGGGTTATTTGCTTTCTTTGTGACACTGTCTCACTATGTAGCCTTGGCTGACCTGAAACTTGCTATGTAGTCCAGGCTGGCCTTGAATATTGAAGATCTGCCTGCCTCTGCCTTCTGGGTGTGGGGATTGAAGGTGTGGAATGTTCCTGTTGCTTTTAAGCCACCCATTCTGTGGCTGTCTTTAAAGGCAATTCTAGGAAATTCATCTAAAGATGCACAAATCTAAAGGCCTACAAATAAATATGTCACACATAGCCATGTGATGAAACACAGTAGATGGTGATAATGTTGGATCCCATGAAGAGGAAAGATGTCTCTGAGCTTATGTGTAACTGTAGCTTATGCAATCTAGAAACACCCAGGGTGGGGGAAAGGCATGCAGGGATGGGAAGCAGGGGGGTGGACCATCCGAAGCAGACTTCTTCCAGAAGCCATAGCCAGAGAAGCACTATTTTGTATTATGGCTCTCCACACTTTAAGATCCTTAAAATTATTTCAAACTGTGTTCCTTGGAGCCTTCAGGTGGTCCACACAAATCCATACAGCAGCCATGACTACAGAAGAAGGGCCAGAAGAGACACTTGGTCCCTGACACCTCTGCACACCAGAGCAGGGTCTGGTTTTCAGCTTTCCACATGATGACTTCCCAGCAGCACTGGCACAAGGAAGTTCCACCGCTGAGAGAAAACTTAAAAGCCATTGCCCAGAGCTCAGGCAACCAACAAGTGACAGCTGGCCTTCTCTTCCCAATGCACCCATTCACAAGGATAAATTCAATTGAAAAGCTCTATGGGTTTAGGTAGGATGGTGCTAAACTTCCAAGACCCCAACTGAATTAGATTCTCCACAAGTTATTGGGGGGGAGGGGACAAAAACTGAAGACCAGTAGCCTAACAAGCAAAGACATCTATCTCCTGAAGAAGTCAAAGTATCAAAGCCATGTCCACTGTCATACTGCATGGTGCCACTGACCCAGGTTATTTCCATGTTGTTGCTCCTTCATACTCACAATTTCTTTCCCAGCATCAACCTGAAGTTGAAAACATCTGTTTGAACCCAACTGCTCTTTCCAGGTTTCTGCCAACAGGAGGAAGGCAGTAGGAGATAAGTACATCTCCTCTTATGGACACTTCCTGAAAGCTTCAGTCCGTGCTGCCCCCTGTGCCTTGTTGGCCAAAGCTTAGTCAAGAGATCAAACACAGACACACTAGAACTGAGAGATGTAGTCTTTTTTCCAAGTAGCCATATTCCAGGTTAAAACTGGGGGCTTCATTACTGATCCCAACTGCCCCACCAGCCTCATCTGGCTGAGCATCCACCCCACATTCAGCTCTGCCACATCACCTCAGCCACACCAGGTTCCCTTCCAACAGAACATGTTTGTGCCCAGTTTAACCTTGTCCACACCAGCAGTCCATGCTCCTTCTCTGCCAACTCCTATTTACCCTTCAGATCTGAATCAACCCAACAGTTCCCAACCAAGACCTTCCTTTACCCAACCACATCACTTACCACACTGTCCAATCAAATGCTGCCCAATCAAAACAAAGTTCATCTTCAGTCCTTGGTACTGTGAACGATAGTTTTCCATATTTTCTTTAGTGATACTAGAAATTGAACCTAGGACTTTGTATGTGTTGTCCAGCAGTCTGTCCCTGAGCTGTGTTTGCAGCATTTTCTCACTTTTTGATTTTTCAGGGTCTTGGCAGGCTGAACTTGCTCTCACTCTATAGCCCAGGCTGACCTTGAACTTGAGATCTTCCTGCCTTAGGCAACAGATAGGATCGCATGCCTACAACACCAGGACTAGCATGTCTTAACAGTGATTAGTCTGGTTGCTTGATGAATAGCTATCTCCTTTCCTTTGTGTTTATTATTCACAGCTGTATTCGATGCTTAGGAAATGCCCAGTGAATGTGAATTAAACAAGGTAACACTGCTTAAACTTCTGCCTCACAAACATGTTGCGAAATCCCCTTCTTAAGGGTCTATTTGTGGCAAACACATATGAAAAATTAGAAACCCTTTCTTCCTTTATATCTGCATAAACTATGATTTTTCCCAAATTTAAAATGTTTTCTCTCTGTAATGTGGATGTTGGGGAGAAGGTTCCGGAGGGAGGAGAATGCTAGTGTTGGTGAACTTGGAGCGGGGGCAATAAGAGGCCCTTTTCTTGAAGTTTACCTCTTCACAATAGCTTCAGGCCCTGGAATGTCATCACCCTCCTGCAGTTGCTTGTCACTGCCTTCTAATTCTCTCGCCAACTCACCCTGGAATACATTTCTTAGACATGCTGGAGTCAGAGTAGCAGCTTTGCTTCAATGTTTCAAGCCAGTCTGATCTAATTCCAGCAATGCGAACAATTTCTGTCCCTTAACTTGAACAGTCTTTGTGAAGCTTTACTGAACGATCCCCCGGGGTGCAGTTCACCAGTCCAGGCTGCTTAGGAATGAGGTGGAAACAGCCTGTTTAGGGACTCATAACTGCACAATTGCCAGCACCAATCCCCCTCCAAGGCCGAGTCCCACCTTTCTCTACCCCCTGCAGTAGAAACAGCCATGAATAATACAATGGCTGTGGGCGGGAGGAAGTGTCAAGAGCTGACTGTGAGGGTGTTGGTTTCCAGCTGTACCCTTCTACTTGGTTCTGTTATTCAGCCACCTTGAATCCATCTTATTGTCCTTGACACTGATGAAATGATATGCCAGCAATGATATGCTCCTGATGTGCCCTGCAGAACAGTCAAGACCGAAGCATCTAGGCGCAGTAGGTTGATCTAATGTTTTCAACTAAACACAGCCGAGAATCTTCTAGTCAAACTGAATAGCACTATGCACATAGTAGGCAAGCCTCTGCACACACTGGTTGGCAGAACCTATATGCTTCTAGCTTGAGCACTTCCCCCTGACATACAGTCAATATTACCATGGGTCCCTTCTTTCCTCACTTGGATTTCAGATGACTAACACAAATAACCCTCACTGGTTTATTTCCCGAGTGTCTTTCCTTCTCGAATGCTCACTAGCTGAGATCTAATGCACTAACAATAAACCCAGAGCCCGCAGGCTTTATGTATCTTACCTGGCTCTGTGACACTCTCCATAACAGAACAACAGAAATATGAAAGGAAAATATTCACACTGGTCAATTTTATCCCCATTTGTATATGCAGAATTATAAATGCCCCCCATACTTTCTCTCATCTAAGGCCTCCAACCCATTTTCTTTTCTTTTTTTTTTTTGGGGGGGGGGGTCAAGACAGGGTTTCTCTGTAGCTTTGGTGCCTGTCCTGGATCTTGCTCTGTAGACCAGGCTGGCCTTGAACTCACAGAGATCAGCCTGGCTCTGCCTCCCAAGTGCTGGGATTAAAGGTGTGCCCCACCACCGCCCAGCTCTCCAACCCATTTCCTTCTCTGCGTCTTACCTGCAGCTTCTGCCCAGCAAATTTAGAATAATTTGTCTCATCTCTCTAAATCCAAAAACCCATTGGTGTTCTTACTTATAGCACTTAGCAGAACATGTCATGGATGTGCTATAGATTCATCCATAACTCAAAACAGTGAGACGCCTTCAGTTCTATCTTAGTCAGGGTTACTATTGCTGGGATGAACACCATGGCCAAAGCAACTTGGGAAGGAAAGGATTTATTCAGCTCACACTTCCACATCACAGTTTTTCATCAAAGGAAGTCAGGACAGGATCTCTAGCAGGGCAGGACCTGGAGGCAGGAGATGGAACAGAGGTCATGGGGGAGGGGATGCTGTTTGCTGGCTTTCTCTGCCTTCTTTTTTATAGAACCCAGGACCACTAGCTCAGGGAAGGCACCACCCACAATGGGCTGGACCCTCCCACATCAATCACTAGTTAAGAAAATACTCTACAGGCTTGTTTACAGCTAAGTCTTATGAAAGTATGTTTTCAACTGGAGTTCTCTCTTTCCAGATGATTCTAATTGCCTGTGTCAAGTTGACATAAAAATATCCAGCACAAGTTTGTTGTTTCTTTCCACATCAAATGCAGGCAACACTGTGTATAATATGCACAATGACTTTATCACAGTCCCCTGGCGATGACCAAGGAGATGTATGTGTTGAGCACTGCTCTATGGCAATCTCGAAATCACCCAGTTCTCAAACATAAACTGCAAATATTTATGTTGTTTAATTTTGTTTTTGCAAAAAGAAATCACATAACCACATGAATATTTTTTAAGTAACTAAATGGCCAATGTGATGGCTCAATGTGTAAAGATGACTACAGCCAAGTAACCCGAGACTGAACCCCAAGACCCTCATGGTACAAGGAGAGACCTGACTCCCACAAGCTGTCCTGCACATGCATTCCATGGCATACTCACCATCATATTAGTCTAAACATTTATTTTAAGTAAAATAAAATAAAGCCCATCCATTTGTTCCAGTCTCTCTAGGATCCCTGCCTCTCTCTTCTCTTCTGCTTCCTGTGCCCAGAGCAGCATTTCTAAAGCTCATGTCCATGCTGCAAGTGCATGTGAGTGTATGTGTTTGTGTGTGTGTCTGTGTGTGTGTTTGTAGTGTGTTTGTGCATGTGTGTCTGTGTATATGAGTGTGTTTTGGTGTGTGTGTGTGTGTGTGTGTGTGTGTGTGTGTGTGAGACTATGTCTCACTGTGAAGTTTTTTGCTGGCCTAACACTGTGTACCCAGACCTTGTGGCCAGTATTCTTGCTTCTTCCTGAGTGCTGGGATTATAGGCATGTACCACCATGCTCCCACTGTTTTGTTGTTTGGGGGGCAGGATCTTGAAGAGCCCACATTGACTTTAAATTCCCTTTTTAGCTGAAGAAATGCTTGAAATCCTGATCCTCTTGCATCCACTTTTTCAACTGCTAGGTTACAAGAATGTGCCACAAGTTGAGGTTTATGTTTCTCACTTTTAAAATAATGAGGTGGTTGGAAAGAAAATGGCCCCCAAAGGGAATGGCACTATTAGGAGGTGTGGTCTTATTGTTGTGGGTCTTGTTGGAGGAAGTGTGTCACTGTGGAGGTGGGCTTTGAGGTCTCATATATGCTCAAGCCACACCCAATGAGACAGACCACTTCCTATTGCCTGTGAGTCAAGATGTGAGAACTCTCAGCTCCTTCTCTAGGACCGTGTCTGGCTGCATGCTGCCTTGCTTCCCAGCATGACAATAATGGACTAAACCTCTGAACTGTAAGTGAGCCACCAGAATTAAATGTTTTCTTTTATAAAAGTTGCCAAGGTCATGGTGTCTCTTCACAGCAATAGAAACCCAAACGAAGACAGAAGTTGGTATCAGGGGACGGGGTATTATGATAGGCCTGGCCATGCTTTTGTTTGGAGGAATTTGGACTTTGGAAGTTTGGGTTAGGAAAGCAATGGAATGCTTTAAGTACTGATTAACAGGCCATACTAGTAGGAGCACGGAAGACAATGGTGCTGAGAATGATTTGAACTGTGGGGGCTGGCTCAAGAGGTTTCAGAGGAGAATTTTTGTATGTTGCCTAGAGATCATTCTCATGATATTTTGATGAAGAATGTGACTGCTTTTAGCAGTTGTCTGAAGAGTCTATCTGAGGTAAAAGTGAAGAGATTTGGATTAATTCCATTGGCAGAGAAAATCTCAAAACAGCCTAGTATTTGCTCTGTTGTATGGTTATCATTGGTTACTCTTATACAGATTTATAATGAAAAGGAGCAAGAAAATGTAAAATTTAAGGATAAAAGGAGCACCAGGAAGTGGAATGGAGCTAAATCCTATGTTCAAGGAGATAAATAGATTAATAAAATAAAGGAGTGGTGACCTCAGGGCAAGATCCCACCCAGCTATGTTTCCAGCTTGTGAAAAGGAATTAAAGAAAAGCTTAGAGCCAGGTGTGGTGGTGCATGCCTTTAATCCCAGCCCTTGGAAAGCAGAGGCTGGTGGATCTATGAGATTGAGACCAACCTGGTTTACAGAGCAAGTTCTAAGACAGCAAAGCTTAGGCAGTGAAGGAAACCATGGGAAACAGAAAGCTGTTGAAGGTGTAATTGAATAAGGTAGCACCACAGCCAGCTTATTTAGACAAGTCTCACCATAAAGCTCTGTACACATGTACTTCCTCCATCCCTAAAGCACAGGCTTTTCTCGGTCTGTGCTCTGGAAGTGGTGGGGAGCTAGTTGTTGGGGGTTTTTTTTGTTTCAGACTGAGGGACTTGCCTAAAAAAAAGTACCTTTTAATGGGCACTGGAAACAACACACACACACACACACAATAAGTAAACGTTAAATTTTTAATTTTAATTTTGTTTGTTTGTTTGTTTGTTTGTTTTTCAAGACAGGGTTTCTCTGTAGTTTTGGTGCCTGTCCTGGATCTCGCTCCATAGACCAGGCTGGCCTCGAACTCACAGAGTTCCACCTGGCTCTATCTCCTGAGTGCTAGGATTAAAGGCATGCATCACCACTGCCCAGCAAATTTTTAATTTTTTTAAAGATGTCTTTTATGTGTCTAAGTGTTTGTGCGTACATTTGTACATGTACCATGTGTGTGGTGCAGCCAGAAACCAGAAGAAGGGAGACTGATTCTGGAACTGGAGTTACAGATGAGTTGAGCTGCCATGTGGGTGCTAGGAACACAACTCAGGTCCTCTACAAGAGCTGCAAGTGCTATTAACCAACAAGCCATCTCACGTCCTCACATTTTCAGTTCTTACACATTTTCATGTAAATACCCACATTTATTACAATCATTACTACATCAAAGGGCCCAATTCCAGGTTATAGCAAATTACGTTTGAATGCCAGCCCTGCTTTTACAGGCCATGTGGCCTTATCTAAGACCGTAAACCTTCCCACACTTGATTTTAGCCAGAAACCCAAGAAGCAGTGACCATAAACTTCTCCGAGCTTCAGTGTCCAAACATGTAAACTGCAAACACTTGTAACCCTGCTCCTTGGAGGGGGATAAAGATGGAATGAGATCATGAAGAAAAAGCTTAACAGAAAGCTGAGCCCAAATAACATGCCTAATAATATCAATACACTTTTACTGACCACCAAGACAGGTGCTATTGAGAGCTACCGGTGTGTTTGTGACAGGAAGAAAGGCGCTTCTTCTGGTGATGAGGAAGCTGCTGTGTGTTGCATTGTCTGCCATGATTTTCTTCCCAGCGCTAGGATTCTCTGGAAATCAGTATTGATTTGCTGAATGGCACAGTTTTTATCTGTTTACACTGCTGAAGGGTCCCTTTCTTCCTCTCTTTAAATGAGCCAGTACCCTGCCACGTGCCTCACCTGTGATAAACGCTGCGTACATACATGCTGCGTTGGATGCATGAATAACTTAAAAGATTAACCACATTTCCTTCAGTGCCTCTGGCAACTCAGTGACACTGCTGTCATAAAATCAGAAGAGATTATTTCTCCCATAGATAGCGAAGAAATGTTAGCTGAACACGTGGTGACCTGATGAAGTAGTATGGGTCAATTAAGCCAAAGCAATGTTTTTTTTACCTTCAAGATGGAATTTCAGACCCAGGATTCTTTAGTCATATAATTACTCAAAAATTACTCTATATGAAAATTTGCCAGTAAAAGTGATACTCTGACAAAATTACCTTTCTTTCCAAATCATTTTATAAAGAATTCAATGAAAATATTATCCAGAAATAAAGCTCCATTAATATAAATTAAATGAAGAGAAGGATAGTTTTAGTCACTATGTGCTTCCGATGCATTTAGCAACAGTAACACATAATAAAGTACTTTAAGGCATTTAAATTTCTCTCATCTGAACAACTACCACAGTTAGAGTATATTAAGCTAATAAAGTTACCAATTATATAACATGTGACATTGCCATCAAAGCATACTTAAGATATATTCTACTAGATCATAACTTGCTGAGAAAAAAACCTTACCAGTTGTTGAAATTGTATCTAAACACTACTGTGGGATGTTCTGTATGTTAAATGTGTTGCTCTGATTGGTTAATAAATAAAACACTGATTGGCTAGTAGCCAGGCAGGAAATATAGGTGGGACAAGGAGAGAGGAGAATTCAGGGAAGTGGAAGGCTGAGGCAGAGAGACGCTGCCAGCCACTGCCATGAAAAGCAAGATGTAAGGTACCGGTAAATCAAGAGCCACATGGCAACTTATAGACTAATAGATATGGGTTAATTTAAGATGTAAGAACTAGATAGCAAGAAGCCTGAGCCATTAGGCCAAACAGTTTAAATAATATAATTGTCTGTGTGTTTATTTTGTAAGTGGACTGCAGGACTGCTGGAGCTTGGCAGGAGCTGGAAAGAAGCTCTCCAGCTACAAAACACTGATTAACATCCATTGCACTCAGAATATAGACAGAATGGGCAGGACTCAAAGTCCCTGTGGCATAAAACATCAAGCTGAGGAGGGGAAAGAAGTTGGAAATGGATTCTATGGAGACAAGAAAAGCCATTGTTTGTTGGTTTTTTTTCCCCATGTAAGTCACCAGGTATAACCCACCATCAGATTTAAGAATGGCAGGGTAATAAATATTGTATCAGATGTTTAGCTCAAAAATGAAGTAATTACTATGAAAGCTAGCACATATAATTCTTATCTCTTCAACAGTGTTCTAAGACCACATGTAAACTCACCAGATCATCTGGTCCTTAGTTGTGTCATTCAAAGCTAAGAATCTAAACTAAACTCATTGCCTCCCCCCTGCATGTTTAAAGAAAAACATTAGACAACAATTGAAGAGTTCATGTCAGCAGTGGTTTGTGAGTGTGACAGCACTTGTCCTGGAATGGTAGTTGGGAAGACAAGGGTTACTTTAATAGTTTTTCCAGATCATCATGACTACTCTTGTTTTCCATTACACCAAAACGATTCAGGTTTGTGTTCAGGGATATTTGTTTACTGCATAAAGATTTGTCCATGTTTTGCCTCACCTGTCCAAGGCACCTGATTGGCTTAATAAAGAGCTGACAATAGCTAGGCAGGAGAGAATATGCAGGACCATGGGCAGAGAGGACTCAGGGTTAGACTTGACAGGAGACACCAGTGAGACATGGAGGGAGTCGGACATACAGAATGGAGGAGACGTTAAAAAAAACCCATGGCAGAGCACAGATTAATAGAAACAGGTTAATTTAAGTTACAAAAGTTAATTGGGAACAAGCCTATGCTAAAGGCCAAGTTTTCATAATTAATAATACGTTTCTATCATTATTTGGGAGCTGGTGGTCCCCACAAGAAAGGCCAACTGCAGATTTTAGTTTCTTAAGGGATAACTGCAATGCAGAATCTGGAACAGGATGGTGAGGAGCTTTCTGAATTCAATTATAGTGAGATGCGTTGGTTCACTCTGAAATGTGAATGGGTCTTTGACTATGCATGGTTTTGTGACAGGTGACATTAGTCATTGAAAATTACTAGTCCTCAGAGTTAATGCAGGCTTCCAAATGTTGGTGTACTTTTTTTTATGAAGTATGTTTTATATATACTAAACAAACTGCCAATGTCATTAGAAAAAAATATTAAGAAGATCTCAAGGTCATTGTAACAGACACGTGTTTTCTAAAATATTCACTGACTGCTTAGAATTTTACATTGGCTGACTTCGCTCACTTTCCAAAAGCTGTCAAGTCAAAATCTCATCATCTAGATAAACATAATTTTTCTGTCTACTCATTTAAATAAAGACAATGAACTGCCAAAAAATTCAAACAAGCAAGTTCAGCCATTTGAACAACTTGACAACAGGTTAAATATGATACAAATATCATATTTAAGTGTACATACTTGACATTTTGTCATAGGATATTATAAATATATCTTAGTTTTGCTGTGGAATAATCCTTTTATACACTGTGAATATGGATTACTCCCCTTGGTTTAATAAAAAGCCAACTGGCCAATAGCTAGGCAGGAAGTGGTGCCCTCAGCAACACCTGAGGCAGGTGGAAGAGCTGGCCCTGAGGTCATAAGAGCAGGAGAGCTGTTCCTGTCCCTCATCAGCGGCAGCACTCAAGAGAGTGAGCCCTGCTCCTCACCTGGGCACCTCACCTCTACTCTCTCACAGTAGAGCTAGCCTGGAAGGTGTAGGTGGGGGAGAACCGACCCTGTGGACAGAAAAGCAGAACAGGCCCCGCCCCTTACTCATTGCTGCAAGGGGTGAACTAGCCAGGACAATGCTGAAGAGCTCCCCTTGGTGGTGAAGACAGGAGAGCTGGTGGGCTGACCAACCCTGCAACTACCCAGGCCCTAAGCCAGGGTTTATATTGCCCCACCCCAACATCCACCCCATCTGTGACCTATTGGAGCACGGGGGTGGGATGGGGTAGAAGGAAACGCAGCTGCAGGATTTCCACAACACCACAACACAGGGCAGCAACAGAATGTCCAGGAAGAGTCCTCAGCATCATTGGTGCAGCAGAGACCAGGGGCCTCAAACTAGACTTCTTTTCGATGAAGGCCTGCGTGTAAAAATGTATGGATAAAGGGGTTTACTGTGTGACTCACTGTGTCACACTGCAGCTTCTATGACAGGATTTTCCCCCTTACTCCTTTTTTTTCTTTTAATTTTTTTTTGGGGGGGAGATAAGTGGGATAGGGAGGCAAGTTGTGAAAGACATAAAGAATAAATAAAATAGAAAATTTTTTTAAAAATTAAGGAACTAGCAAGGTGGCTCATTGGATAAAGTTTTTGACGCCTAGCCTGATGACCTGAGTTTGAATCCCAGTACTCAAATGATAGGAAAAAAACCAACTCCTACAAATAGTATACATACACAAAGTATTTTTAAAATATTAAGACAGAGCCAAATGCCCAGCAGTAGGTGACCAACAGAAAATGAACTCAATGGCATCTTTGGAGGCTCCCTGTTTCATAATGTCGTATCACGACTCTCTCTTTCGTTTTATCTTTTTACATTTATTATTTTCTTTCTCTAACCTTACAAGTCCTTTGCATATATATCCTGCCTTCTGGTTTTGTGTTTTTATAAGATTTCTAGGTGGGTCTCTGTGTCTATGTCTGCTTCTTCTGCCTTTTCTTGGGTTCTTTTCCTTCTGTTTATTTTGTCCTGTTCTGACGTATTTGCTTTGTTTTATCTTATTATATTGGATTTTTATATTTTACTATTATCCTTTAGATATGTGTTTATTTTCTGATGAGAGACACGAAGGGTGTGGATCCAGATTGGAGGGAAGATGGGGAGGAACTGAGAGAGCAGAGGGAGGGGAAACCATAATCAGGATAGATTATAGAGGAAAAGTCCATTTTTTTTTTAATTTTTTTATCTTTTGGTATTTTTGAGACAGGGTAGTCTATGTAGTCCTGGCTGTCTTAGAACTCACTCTGTAGACCAAGCTGGATTTGAACTCACAGACATCCACCTGCCTCTGCCTCCCAAGTGCTGGGATTAAAGACATGAGCCATCACACCTAGCTGAAAAAAAAATCTGTTTTCAATAAAAGAAAAAAGCAAAAGAAAGAAAAAGAGCAAGAGAAGGAAAGGATGGAAACACTTGTGTCATCAGTGACACAGCTGCTGTGATAAAATTCCCTGGCGAAGAAACTTAAGGAAGGCATGGTTATCTTGGCTCAGAGTCTGAGGACAGTCCGTCCTCACTGAGGGGGAGCCAAGGCAGCAGAGTTTGAAGCAGCTGGTCACGTGTCCACCAGCAGAAAAAGCAAACAATGGCTTCTGTGCCCGGCTAGCTCCCTTCTTTTCATGCCCAGAGAATGGTGCTGTCCACTTTAGGATGGGTCTCCCCACTTCAATGAACCCAACCGAGACAATTCTAAGGTGATAAGATCATGTCATCTGGTCCTAATGGTGCCCTAACTCTGCTTTGTGTCTGTTCAGGTGCTTATCAGTCTCTGACTCTCTGAGCAGTAACATCTGCCCCAACACCATGAGCAGTCACTCACATCCACACTGGCTCTCATTCAGGGCTTTTTATGACCCTGACCATGGCTCAGATGCATAACTAAAATATCTGGTGAATGTATAACCAAAACAAAGGTTACCAGGTTCTCCTGGCTCACATCTCACAGTCATGCCATTGTTGTTTTTGCCTTTATAAGTGCTGCAGCTCTGAGCTTCAGGGCCAAGAGCGCTTTTGGACCAGAGCCTTCTCAGAGTTGCCAGCCAATAAAGTAATTTTATTTGGCCCTATATGCATGGTATTCTGTCACTTTCTTGATTGGACTATAATAGCTCCTCATAGGCATGGCCAAAGGGCTAACCTGACCCAGATAATCCCTCATGTTTATTCACAGAGGCTTGTCTCCAAATGATTCTGGATTTTGTCAAGTAAAAATCAATATTCACCAGCACCCTTGTTTATTGCAAATATTAGGACCAGTGGGGCACATTAGAGGTAAGAAGCAAACCTGTGACTACATGGGAGCTCATTTATAAGTGAGAATGCATTACATGTTTGAGGAAACTAAGGGGGTATTCATCCATTTGGGGTTGTTATAACAGAATGCCAGAGCCTAGGTAATTTGTAATGAATAAAAATGTATTGGCTCACAGTTCTGGAGGCTGGGAAGTACAAGATCAGAGAGCCAGGGTTTAGCAAGGGCTTTTTTGTTCCAGCATACCGTGGTAGAAACCATCACATTGGAAGCAAAGGAAGAAGGCAAGAGGGACCAAGCTGGTCCTTTCATAGTGATACAGATCCTGCCCATGAGGATGGAGTTCTTGTGACACACTCACATTTTGTGAGGTCCTGCTCCTTCATGCTACCTCAATGCCACCTGAACTTTACAAGGGGTTTTAGAGAGGACAAACGTTCCCCACATAGTACAGACTAAAGACTTCAATGTAAAAGGCAAAACCAAAACAATTTTAGAAGGAAATTGCATGTCTTTACGTCCTGAAAGAAAATAAGGATCCTGCCAGGTGGTGGTGGCTGTGGCACACGCCTTTAATCCCAGCCCTCAGGAGGCAGAGCCAGGCGGATCTCTGTGAGTTTGAGGCCAGCCTGGGCTACAGAGATAGTCCAGGACAGGCTCCAAAGCTACACAGAGAAACCCTGTCTTGGATAAATAAATAAATGAATAAATGAATAAATGAATAAATGAATAAATAAATAAATAAATAAATAAATAAATAAATAAATAAATAAATAAAATAAGGATCCTTTATATAAGATTCAAAGTTACCACAACAAGAGAAAAATGTCACATTTCACTACACAGGGCCTTCTTTTCATCCGAAGGCACTATGAAAACTATGATACCCTGGGTAGAGTGGTGCAGACCTGTGATCCCAGCATTTGGGAAGTGGAGGCAGGGGGATCATACGTTCAAAGGCATCTTCGGCTACATGGCAAACTCGGGGTTAGTTTGGGCTCCATAAAACTCTGTCTCAGAAAAACAAACAACATGAAAGGATGATGTGATGGTTAATCTTGCCTGCTAATTTGGTTGGGTCTGGAACCAACTAAGAGACGTGCCTCTGGGTGGCTCTGTGAGAGTATCTCCTAGAAGTATTTACCGAGCAGGGAAGGCTGCGCCAGAGTGGGCAGCACTGTCCAGCCACAGTGGAGCTACAAAGAGCTCCGAGGGAAATAATGCAGCTTTGCCTGCCAAGTCCATGCTGTGCTGGTGGGTGCGTCTACGCTGACGTAGCAGGTGGTGGGGGCCGCACCCATTGCTGCCATCAGCACCCAACTCCTTTAGCCCTGCTACGTGGACTGAAGACCACCCATCTCCAGGCATCCGTAAGGCCTTCCGGAAGTACCAAATGGGGCTGCTAACACATCCAGCCTCACAGACTGAGCAGCTACTGGGCTCTCAGCCGCGCTGATATGCAGACGGCCATTGTCAGACTAGCCAGCTCCCAGCACATTGCAAAAGCTGATCTAATAAATGCTCTTTATGACAATTATGTGCTCTATTGTCTCTGGTCCTCTAGGGAACCCAGACTCACACAGATAAGACTCTGGCAATAGGTTGGGAATCAATAAAGAGAAGATGGGAATGGATGAACAGCAGGACAAAACTGGCTCAAACTGGTCAAACTGGGAGACAACACCTGTAAGACAGATGATCAATGAAAATCATTATCAGGATTTATGAAACAGTCCTATTTAAAAAAAAAAAAAAAAAAAAGACAGGGCTGGAGAGATGGCTTAGAGGTTAAGAGCACTGACTGTTCTTCCAGAGGTCCTGAATTCAATTCCCAGCGACCATATAGTGTCTCACAACCATCTGTAATGAGATCTGGTGCCCTCTTCTGGCATGCAGGAATACGTGCAAATAGAACACTGTTATACATAATAAATAAATAAATCTCTAAAAAAAGGAAAAAGGACAAGGGATTTCTGGCTTCCCAAGTCCCCCTTCTGATTTGTGGAGGGTCATTTTCTGTGTGTCTGCTGCCTCAACCCTGATAAAGGTTTTCTTCAACAGTTAGAAAGAAGTCCGGGGAGGGGGGACAAAAGTAGGGGAACAAAATACATGAATAGATTTTTTTCTCCTTTTTTGGTATCAGGGATTGAAACCAAATCCATATAAGCACTGTTATTAAATAAATTCCCAACCCATAAATAAACATTTTAGAAAAATGCATATTTATGGTCTATAAACATGAAAACAGCATCCATCTCATCAGCATTTAAGGGGGAATTGAAATAAAAATCAAATGACTCTCTCCCACTGAGCATGGTGACTCATCTTTAATCCCAACACTCAGGGGGGCTGAGGTACACATACATACCATACTCATACGCACAAAAGAGACCCCATCTCCAAAAGTAGCATTTTACACCTTCCTAGTTTTATAAATAAATATCTGATGCCAAATATCTTTCTCCCATCCATTTTTAGTAGCAGGGAGAACGGTAGCACATTAGTACACTGCCTTTGGAACTTAGTGTGGCAGTGTCTAATAAAGTAGACAGGGACTCTCACTGAGACATATGTTAGAAAATGCCATATACAAACATTAGGCAGAGCTTGGGGAGGCCTGCTAAGGAGAGAAGAGAGGGAGTGTAGGAGTCTGGGGTGTCAAGAACACTGCAGGAAAAGCCACAGAAACCACTAGCCTAGCTCATGGGAACTCACAGAGTCTGATCCAACAACCAGGGAGCCTGCATAGGACTGACCTAGGCCCTCTGCATATATGTGACCATTGTGTAGCTTGGTCTACTTGTAGGACTCCTGGCAATGGGAGCAGGGTGGTCCCTGGTGCTTTGACTGGCTCTTGGGAATGTAGTCCTCATACTGGATTGCCTTGCCCAGCCTGAATACAGGGGGAGGTGCTTAATCTTATGGCAGCTTGATAAGCCATGCTTTGCTGATGCCCATGGGAGGCCTGCCCTTTCTGAGTGAATATGGAGAGGGGTGGATTGAGGGAGAGGAGGAAAGTGGAGGGAGAGGAGAGGAGGGATAGGAGGCTACAGCTGGGATATAAAATGAATAAATAATAAATTAAAGAAAATGCCATGCAATGTGCACAAGAAGACATACTCAGAGAAATATTACCTATGAGAGTGGCACTGGGGGAGAATCATGGCAAACCATTTCTCTAATAATGGTAAATTTTATTTTGATATTTTGGGTGTTAGATACAATTAATTTTGTTACGAGTAAGTGAATCAACTGTTTAAAATGAGACATGCCACCTATACAGAAAGCTCCAGGCCAGCCAATGAGTCCCTGTCTACAAACAGACAAAAGGCATCTATAAAAAGGAATCTCAAAGAATTGTATGTAGCTAGAGTTTTCTCTCCAGGTCCCACCAAGCCCAGCAGTCCGACAGCCCAGTTATAAAATAATCACTCAGATGCTTATATTATTTAAACTGTTTGGCCTAATGGCTCAGGCTTCTTGCTATCTAGTTCTTATATCTTAAATTAACCCATGTCTATTAGTCTGTAAGTTGTCATGTGGTTTGTGGCTTACCGGTACCTTACATCTCGCTTTTCATGGTGGCAGCTGGCAGTGTCTCTTGCCTCAGCCTTCCACTTCCCCGAATTCTCTTCTCTGCTTGTCCCGCCTATACTTCCTGCCTGGCTACTGGCCAATCAGTGTTTTATTTATTAACCAATCAGAGCAACACATTTAATATACAGAACATCCCACAGCAATAGTATTAACAGCTTAAAACAAGGGGGGAATTGATAAAAAATACACATTCTGTTACTCTATTTATGATCAAATGCAACCAAAGCTAAGCAGTATGCTTCCTGAGGATTCAGTCCTAGAGAGCAGTTGGTCTTTTACAGCTAACATGACTGAGCTAGGAACCACATATACCAGAGTCCCCTGGCTATGTAGTTTCAGGAACATAAGAGCATGCTGAAGGTAGAAGAGAAGGGGCATCTGTCTTTTTCTGAAAGATCAATAGGTCAAGTGTGCTGCTAGACAGAGGCAGCAGGTAACTGCACCGTACCCTTCCTCCATCAGCTTCGTCCTCACTGCTGGCTGGTAACAGCAGCAGGCCCTGGGCAATGGACACTAGGGGTAGCACAGGTTGGCCATCTCCGTCCTCCTGGGCAGGTTATTCTCCTGAGCTCCCTCACTGGGGCTCTGCTGCAATGGAAAGAAGTGTTTAGGATTTCTGAAAATCTGCCTTGCCCACCCCCAGCACTGCTGGAGGGCTAGCTATGCATTATGGCTTTTCTTCCATCACTTCAGACTCTCACTGAAAGATATAAGTCAAATAATAACCTCCCCACCCTGTATCTCTCACGTTGGCTCTGCTCTCCTGGTGGTTATAATACCAAAACCACAGATGTAAAGGAAAATATTATGCAGAATTCAAGGTCTGGTGCCTGTGGTGGAGAGGAAAGGGCAGAGCATGGAAGGGCCTGAGGACTTGGTTACTGAAATTATTTTTCTTTAAAGTGGATGTGGGTGTGTAAGCACTCATTTTCCACAGATATTTTTTTATTCTACATAAAAAAAAAATCTCCTCTAATACATTTTAAAATTGAAAGTTGAAAGCAAATAAAAGCATTTAGTGGGTGATTTCAAATCAGAAAGCCCAAAGCTTTAAGGAGAAGCCAAGTCGCTTACACTGCTGAGAGGAGAGAGAACAGCCGCTGTCAGAGAGAAACATGGGTTTACCTCCAAGGACTTGGGCTCTGTGCACAGTGGCAGAGAGATGTCACATCCACAGACGCCAATGGTGTGGAGTGAGGAGTGGTGATGGTGTGCCCTGGCGGGAAAAGGGGGGGAGGTCCGCCAAGCCGACAGCTTTGTACTAGAAGGAACTGTATACATTGAGTCCACCCAGGTTGGGAGGTGCTTTAAGACAAAAGGAATGTGGCCCCAGGTGAGGGTCACAGGTCACCACTCCACATGCTCCTTCCTCCAGAGAGTGAGCAGTCTGCCACCTCAACCCTGGGTCTGTGGATGTGATGCCTCTCTGCACAGATGGAGTCCCAGGAAGCTCACAGTGCCTTGACCAGAGGCCATCATTCTCTTTCTTGTGGTGGTTTAAGTCATCTTGACTTTTCCTAAAGATTTGGCTTCTCTCTGGTTTGAAATCTCTCCCATTTTTGTTTTGGTTTATGAGATATGCATATATATAGAAGGAGACATATTTCCCAGCAGGAGACAGCAGTATTTGTAAGACATTTCAGTGCAGTTTGAAAAGAAACTAGATGGATGGGAAGGGGGTCTTCAGAAGGTCTCTGCAGGGGAAGCCTGGAGAGCTGGGGGAAGTGCAGAGCAGCTTTCAAGCATGAGCTGGATTAGACATGGACCTCAAACTGGAAGGGTGGTGGGAAAAGAGGTATTCTTGCTTGTCTCCCTGACTCCTAAACATCATCCTTACCATCTCTAAACCCACTTCCATGGTGGCCTTGTAAAGGACTCCCAGAACTAGCTTCTAGATGCCAACCTCTGTTTCAGCCTAGACCTTTCACTCAATTCCATCTTTATCTCCAGCTGCACCCTTGACAGCTCAACTGAAGCATTTAATTAGCATCTTAGAGTCAATACATTCACCATTCTAGGCCCCAACTTTACCTGCATCACTCACCCCACCTGCTCCAGACCCAAACCTGCTTCTCTCACCTCCATTCGCATCTCAAAAAAGGACAGTTGCATACCAACCATTGCTTTGACAATGGACATAGCATCCTTGGCTCCTCATTCACACAGGACAGGTCCCTCAGCAAATCCTTTCACTCTGCTTTAACTACATTAATCAAGTTCTTTCCTTCTGACAAGCATGGTATGTACTCACTCATGAATGGATACTAGATGTAGGGCAAGGGATGGCCAGACTGCAGCCCACGGCTCCAGAGAGGCAAGCTGACAGGGAGGGACCCTGGGAGGGACACATGGATAGCCCAGCAAAGTAGAAGTGGATGGGATCTGTAGCTAGAGTTTTCCCCAGTCCTGCTTGGCCTACAGTCAGGACAAATCTCTCTCACCTGCCAGGCCCGCAGCTGCTCAAACCCATCCAAGTAAACACACAGAGACTTAGATTTCTTATAAAATGTATGGCTGTGGCAGGCTTCTTGCTAACTGTTCTTCTATCTTAAATCAACCCATTTCTATTAATCTATAAGTTGCCTTGTGGCTTACCAGTATCTTAACATCTTCTCATGGTGGTGGCTGGCAGCGTCTCTCTGCCTCAGCCTTCCACTTCCCAGCATTTTCTTCTCTGCTTGTCCTGCCTATACTTCCTGCCTGGCTACTGGCCAATCATCATTTTATTTATACAGAGTGATGTCCACAGCAGAGATCTGCAAGAGCAGGCTGGGAGTAGGGGGGAGTGGCAGAGGGCAAGGAATGGGGGATGAGAACATAGGGAAATGGGAGGGTCAAGCTGGAGCTGGACGGAGTGGGAGGGCAGGGAAGGAGACACCATGAAGAATCCACAGGGATGACCCCATCTTGGACTGCTGGCCATCAGGGGGTGCCTGGACTAGTCTATTCTGGTGACCAGTCTAGTGAATACCCTAACTGTCATCATAGAGCCTTTATCCAGTGACTGACGGAGGCAGATGCTGGGATCCACAGGCCACGCGCCAGGCTGAGCTCCAGGAATACAGTGGATAGGATAGAGGAGAGATTCTGCAGGTAGGGGCATTGACATGCAGAGATGACCGGCCACACTGGTGGAGATCCATGAACTGTATGTAGACTAGTGGCTGTGGAGCCCCCATGGGACTGGACTAGGCCCTCTGGATATGGGAGACCGTTGTTTAGCTTGAACTATTTGGGGGACACCCAGGCGGGGGGACCAGGATCCAACCCTGGTGCATGGGCAGGCTTTTGGGAGCCCAGTGCCTGTGATGTGGCACCTTGAGCAGCCTTGGTGTGGCGGGGAGGGGCTTGGACCTGCCTTAGCTCAGCTCAGTGTGCCAGTGTGCCAGGCTCTGCTGAATCCCCATGAGAGACCTTGATTTGGAGGATGTGGGGATGGGGGTTGACCTGGGAGGGAGGGCTGGGGGATGGGAGAAGGGAAGAGGTGGGATCTGTGGGTGATATGTAGGGTAAGTAGAAAATTTCTTAATAAAAAAAATGGAGAAAAAAACATACCTACTACAGTTGTATAATTATATAGTGTTTTAAGGTTTCTGATAAAGCATGTACATTCCATTTATGATGAGTCTTTTGCAACTGACCTGTTCTTAAGCATTCAAAGTGATATACAAAACCTAGAAATTACACAAATTGTTGAGGTTTTATGTGACATATCCATATATGTTTATATTGTACAATGTTTAAACCAGTTTAAAAAATACTTATTTCCTTACTGCATTAACTGTTAAATGTTGTTTTTACTGCATTTTGGTTACTATTTGATATGTGAAATATTTTGGGGGGAAAAAAAGCTCTTTCCTTCTTTTGTAGGGAGGGAATCTTGTAGCCCAGGTTAGACTTGTAGCTGAGGATAACCCTGAACTCTTCATTTTTCTACTTCTACCACCCAAGTGCTGAGACTACAGGTATGTGTCACAACATGTCATTTAAATAAGTTCTTTTTCAAAAGGTTTATTCATTTTTGGCCTTTGGTTTGTTTGGTTTTGTTGTTATTTTTGCTTTATGTCTTGTGAGTGTTTTGCCTATATGTATACATGAGTATTGCATGCATACCACGTGCCCTCAAAGGCCATAAAAGGGCAGCAGAATCCCTGGAACCGGAGTTATGAGAGGGCGATGTCAGAGCTGAGGCTGCTGTCAAAGGAGTCAGTATTGAAAACACGTCTTTTGCAGCAGGCTTTCAGCCATCCTGAAGTCTGAAGCAGAGGAGTTTACGGTTCCTGCAGCAGGTGCAGTCATTACCAAGGACAGAATGGGAATGCATCCTGAGCACTCTTATATAAAGGTCTTTCTAAAGTATGGTTCAGAGATGCAAATTAGCCTAGAGAGAATGTTGAAAGGAATATTGGAAGCTAATGTTTGCAATTACCTTCCAGAATGAAAATTGGTATTTATTGTAGCGTTGATATGCTACATTAAGAGAGTACACCAAGAATCTATAAAATAATGAGCAGTGACTCTTCTGTCCCTTCTTGTTCATACTCCTCCTCTAAGAAGGAATGCTCTAGGCTGAAAGTTTCAAATACACTGGGTGAGATTGAGACACAAACTGCAGTTCACTCAGGGATATCAGAGCTAAGCAGTCATTCACTCACCCAGCCATTTTCAACAACCACTTCCAGGCTGAGCCACCTTAGTAGACCAAGGAGAATTCCTACTCTAAAACTAAGAACTTTCTTCACTTGTGAAATAGAATAATCATGTTCTCGCCTCATTGAATTGACTGAAATTGAGCTCTGCTGTGCAATGTTAGCTAGGACAAACATATAAACCAGGGCTCTACAGACAGTAGCTGCCATCACTCATACTGCCTCCCGGTACTGGACTGGACACTGAACCCTAGCAGTGTTTAGAAACTAAACACAAGAACCACACTTGCTCTCCTGGAATGTGCCCACTGTCTCCTTGTCACAGAGGACAAGCTAAGCTCTTGACAAGGAATCCCAGGAATGACAGAAAACCTTTGGTTACCCCCCCACCCAGCCCTCTATGCACTTACTTCTCCAGGGAAGTGGAACTATGTGTGGTCACAGACAGGATCCACTTGAACACACTCTGTTCCAGGCACTCTGCCAGACCTGTCAACTCAACAATAAAACTCTGGGATATAGAAGAAGTTCAGGAGATCAGTCAAGGAGACAGCTTAGAGAAAGGGAAGACAAACCCCGGGTTCCAGCAGAAAGTATGGATGAGCCCCCAAGAAAGAAGCAAGGTGTCATTGACACTATTACAGAGAAGTCTCAGCTGGAAGCCAGGACAGAAGGAAAGTGGGGAAGCATGGATAGGAAATAAAATGACCACAGGATGGCAGTACAAGGTAAGAGATAAGAATTAGCCATGCATTCTATTAACCTTTTTGTTTGTTGGTTTGTTTGGTTTTGAGACACAGCCCCATTCACCCAAGACTGGCTTGAAATGAACTGTATAGCAGAGGATAACCTTGAAGTCGGACCCTCTTCCTTCTGTCACTGAGTGCTGGGATTACAGGCATGATGCCACCAGTTCGGTTTATGGGTTGCTGGGGAATTGAACCCAGGGCTTTGTGCATTGCTGGGCAAGCATTCTATCAAGTAAGCTACATCCCTGAGTTTAATTCTAGAAACCACATACAGCCTACAAAACCCTAAATTATAGAATTTTTGATGAAAAGTCATTTCTGAACTGGATTGTGGAAACACTTGTCCACAGTTCTGCTTCTTGGGAAGCAAAGGATGCCTGCAGCTAGTGGCAGGAAGCAAGCAGACTTTCCTGGTGTGAGCTGACAGCCCAGATGGAATGACAGAAGCGTAAATATGCAAGTACCACGCGTGGCAACTACTGCATAGGTAAGAAAGAGTCGAGTGTGCAGTAAGCCAAGAACGTGAAAATGGACCAGCTGTGCTAGTTCATGCTGTAATCTCAGCGCCCCGAAAACTGAGACAGAAGTGAGGATTGCCAGAAGTAGAAGTGAGCTAGACTGAGCTGCATAGCAAGTGTGGATATGAGGCTAGCCTGGGCTGCAGAGTGAGACTCTGTCTCGAACTTCTGCCCCCAAAAAAGAATGCGGATTTTGCAATAGTGGGGGTTTAGACCTGTTTTCTTCATGACACTTGGTGCCAGAATATCTACGTCATTAGTGTGGCCAGTAAACAATGAAAATACAGACAGACTCTCCATGTCAAAACAAAGAAGAGAAAGAGAGAGAGGAAGGAAGGAAGGAAGGAAGGGAGGGAGGGAGGGAGGGAGGAGGGAGGGAGGGAGGAAGGGAAGGAGGGAAGGTATGAAGGAGGGAGGGAGGAAGGAGGGAGGGAGGAAGGAAGGCAGGAAGGAAAGCTGTTCATTGCTGCAGGAGCAGAGTGTTAAGGCAGGTAAATGCAGGAGTCAAGCATAGGTCCTCACAAAGCCAGCCCTGCCTCCACGGCCTCTAGAACACTGAGCAGCACACAGTAGGCTTACACCATAGATTAATGGGCCGAGGTAGAAGGACAGGAAGGAGGGAGGAAAAACAGGCAGGTAGAACAGGAGCTTAGAAAAGAGAGCCTGAGCCCAGGCTGGGATAGCTGCGAAGGCTCCAGAAACCTTTAAAGTGAAGGAGATGCAGCAGGAGCCAAACCAGAAAGTTTAGAAGTCATGCTGATGGTGTGAATTATTAAATATTTTGGAACGGCATGATCACATTGCATGGTAGGAAAAAAACAAAACAAAGCACTTTCACTCAAATAAAAATCTCTGAGCCGGGCGGTGGTGGCGCACGCCTTTAATCCCAGCACTTAGGAGGCAGAGGCAGGCAGAGCTCTGTGAGTTCAAGGCCAGCCTGGTCTCCAAAGCCAGTTCCAGGAAAGGCTCAAAGCTACACAGAGAAATCCTGTCTCAAGCTCCCCGCCCCCCACCCAAAAAAATTCCCTAACTGCTTCCAACCACTCTTAGAATAAAGCCCCACAGGGTCCCTAAACCCCTGGGGTCCTTTCAGGCTTAAGACGGCAAGAGACCTCACGTGAGGTCTTCCCACCCAACACTAGGATCCTTTCAAAGCTGGTCTTTCCTCAAGGGCATCAATCCACCTTTCGGAAATGGGAGGGAACATTCTTTCACTTTACCCCTTGTGGGGTGAATTCCCACTCCACCCTCAGATTGAAACCATCAGGGCTCCTCAGGGGGCCTTCCTCTGGACCCCCAGCCCTTCGCTTATCCCTGGCTCTTTGAAGCCGCTCATCATTTACATGATCATTCACTTAGCATCTCTGACCCTCTGCCCTAACCTCTGTGGGGCTTTGTTTTGTTCCTGTTTGTTTGTGCTCAGGTCTTGTGAAGCAGCCTGGGCTGCCTTGGAACTCATGATCCTTCTGCCTCATCCTCTCCAGCGATGGGATCAGATGCCAGCCACCACACCCAGCTGTGTGGTACCTAATGTGGTGAGCAGTCCGGCCGGAGCAGCCTTCAGTAGACAAGTGGAGACAGTAGCTCCTGCAAGCACGCGATGCACCTGTGGAGGGGCTGCATGAGGGATGCTGAGCCACAGGAGCTCGGCGATGTAAAACAGGTGTTTTACATGCTCACAACTGCAATTTATCTGGAGGCCAGATTGCCTTCCCTGGCCTAGGTTTCTTCCTACAGGTCATCATCACTGTACAATTCCTCTTAGCTAAGGTAACGGAAAAATCCTTACACCGAAGACGTTACGAATCTGAGCTACTAAAGACTGTGAAACTCTCCTTACTCTTCATTCCCTCCCGGAAACGCAGGAAAGAGTTGGATACTAATGTTCTGTGCAGAATATCAAAGTACAGTTTGGTGTGGGGCAGGGTGCCTTTCTCATTGAATAGTTACCATCTCAAAAGGGGTGGAACTAATAACTCCCGGTTTAATGTCTGTCCTTGAGAGCTTTCCTCATGCCCAGCCGCTCCCTAATTGACAGAACAGCTCACTGTAATGCCTCTCAAAGACCAACCCTGAGGACTCCCCACGGTCTTAAACGCAGAGCACAGTGGGGGGCGGGGGGAGGAGCCCGGTCTTTTCCTCCGACCCTGTAAGAACACCAGGAAATCTTACCTATAACTTCAAGCATGCTTGACTGACTGCCTTTACAATTTCTCAAGTGTTCGAAAACTACTCCACACTTTATTACCCAAATCCCGCAGAACCGCCTTTCCACCCTGCCCTAGTTTCTTCCCTATCGCCGTGATAAAATACCCTGACAAAGCAACTTAGGGAAACTTAGGGAAGAGGGGGCTTATTTTGGCTGGAAATTCTAGGTTAATCTATTATCGAGGGGAAGTCAGGGCAGCAGGGACTTAGTGCGTGTCCTCAGTCAAGACAGAGTCTGCTGTGGTAGCTCTCGCCTTTAGCGCCCTCCACCCCACCCCGCAATCGGGAGGCAGAGGCAGGGAGAACCCTGAATTCAAGACCAGCCTGGTCAGCTTCACAGAGGGTTCCAGGACAGCCGAGATTTCAGAGAGACCCTGTCTCGAAAAGAACCAAACAAAACATCAAAAAGATTAAAAAAAAAAAAAAAAGGGCAGAAAAAGAGGGGTGTGGAATGATGGCCCAGTGGTTAAGAGTTCTTCCTGTTCGCCCAGAGGACCTGAATCCAGTTCCCACAGTTCCAGGGAGAGCTGACAATTCTGTCCTCTGTGAGTGCTGCACGCATACACAGATTTTCAAAAAGAATTTTTTTTTAAAAGGGGGGATGGTGAGTGCACATGTGCATGCTTACAGGCACTCAGGTTGCTTTGTCCCTTATACGAAGTACAAGACCCAAGCCCAGGGAAGGTTGTGGCTCACTGTAGCCTGAGTCTTCCTGCATCAGTTAAGGTGTCTAGACAGTGCGTCACAGGCATGCCCAGAGGCTGTCATAGTTAGAAAATCTTTCATCAGGACTCTCTTCCTAGGTGATCCTACAATGTGTCAATTGACAATCAAAACAGACCATCGCACACTGCATCCCAACTCCTGACTTTCCTTCTTTGCTGCTCCTAAGTGTACATTTTTGCTTGTCAACCTTTAAATCATTCCTTTCCTCTCCTCAGCTTGGTGACCCTGTTGAAGAACCCTGAATGACTGGGGAGTTTGTAATCTGCAATAAAGCACCTTGTTAAGGAACAAGAAGGTTCCACTATCCAATTTAAACTCTTGTCATACACCGTTTCCCCAAAATTGGCTGGGTGTCACCCACTGTGGTGGTTAAAACTGTCAATTATTTACAATAATTGTCAGTTAATAATTGACAAGATCTAGAATCAATCACGTAGGACACAAATCTCTAGCATGTCTGTGAGGAAATGGCTAAATTAGGTTAACAGAGGTGGAAATACTCACCCTGAATGAAGTGACATCATCCTATGGCCCAGGGTCCCACATCATTAAAAAGGAAAAAGCTAACATAATGAAATACAATAAAGAGGTTTATTATTTCGGGGTAAGGGCTAACAGGATAAAACCACCAGCTTTCCTCTCCACCTCTGCCTCTCTCTCTCTCTCTCTCTCTCTCTCTCTCTCTCTCTCTCTCTCTCTCTCTCTCTCTCTCCTGCCTGACTGTGGATATAGTATGGCTAGCTGCTTGTCTCAAGTTCCAGTAGCCATGACTTCTGCACCACATTGTATAGCATCTCAAACTGTAAACCCAAATAAGTCCCGCCCCTTCGGTTGCCTTGTCAGGCATTTGGTCCCAGCGATGAGGAACAGTTGATGTATCCACCACAGTATGCTTTGTAATTTATCGCTCAGGAGCAGCCCTTCTGAGGTGGAGAAAAGGGAACAGGGATGAGCCAAGTAGGCAGCCATGTTGTCTGTTCAGGAAAGAAACGGAACAAAGACTGGAAATAGGCACATGCTGCTCTCAGTGCACATAAAACTGAGTTTGAGGCTGGAGTGCAGCTCAGTGATGGAGGGCTGTCTGGTATGAGCAAGGCCCTGAGCTCATCTCAGAAATGGGGGGAGTCCCTTAAGCTTATATAATTTATACAATAAAACTGCATTAAGGGACTTACAACTTTATTTCCAAATAAAACACAATAAATTTACATTTCTGGCATCGGTTTCATGCAAAATTAACTTTGTTCCCAGGTCACACCCAACATCTCAGTAAGCATGGCTTTCAGTACATGTGTGGTCCTGTTCTGCTCCCCGACTCAATTCCTCAGCAGTGTCCACTATTCAAACCACTGCTCTGAAAACATGCTTTCTAGGCGAAAATGTCCTTGAGTTGACCCGAAGCTTTCGTGGGCACCGGTCTCCTCTTGTTTCTCACCATCCCGTGATGACAAAGAGACTCTTCGGTGCAGCCCAATGACTGAGTCACAGACGGAGGCTAAGAAGTGCAGATAGGGAGATGCAGTCAAGAGCACCTGCTGCTCTTCCAGAGGACCCAGGTCTAATTCCCAGTATCCACACAGTAGTTCCCAACCATTGCTGACACCAGCCTGAGGGCATCTGATGCACTCTTCTGACCTCCAAGGGCTCCAGGCACTTTGCCTGTATATACATGCAGACCAAACACTGATACACATAAAATAAAGACAAAAAAAAAAAAAATCTCAAAAAGAGAAATGAGAAGAGAACCCTCAATCATAAGAACTGTCTTGGGGCTACCAAACACTAAGACTGATTTTTTTCAAATAAGGATAAAAATCAAGATATGAACATAATACTTTTTAATCTTTTATTGAAATAACACAAAAAAATCTTAAAATTTTTTTCTATGTTTTATGGGGTAGTGGGAGGGACGTATCCATACACAGACTGTTATGCCCAGATCATGGCCCCAAAAAGACCACCGAAGACTGTGGATGTCCAGAATGCAACAACAAGGTTTATTGTTTAAGTTTACAAGTCTAGACAGGGAACTCGTTCCTACACTCAATACAGTGAGGCAGGGAGGAGTTGCTCTTTCTTTGTGAGGCTAGCTATTTAAAGGCTACAACTGCAAGCCCTTCAGGGTGGGGTGGGGTGTTGTTGGGGGTTTTGCACAGGTGCAACTCAGATTGGTTTATTTTTATCTCTGTTCTCTTTTAATTGGGTGAGAGTATGTAACCTTTGAATTTATTGGTTGGGGGTTACAATTATCATTTTGAGGCCTGTCCGGGACAAGTCCCAGGCTTTGTCCTTGAGCTGTCATGGGGGCTGACTGGCCTGGCATGTACTGACTGTGGGGGCTGGCTCAGTGGTCCGGGCTCTGTCCTTGAGCTGCCATGGACATAGTGAGGGGTCCCAGACAGTAAACAACTGGCTGAACCTTGAGCAGTCCAGAGTACATGCAGAAAGGGAGCTACTGCAAGGACTCTGTCTTTTGTTCACGGCCCTCCCAGAAACTGCTTGCTCAAGTCTCAGGAAACTGAAATTGAGGCCTGATCTCTAAGAGAAGACTGAGCAGCCTGTTGTGGCATCTGCTTGGTCCTTTCACAGACTATATAACCCAAACCATGGGAAAGCCTGAATAAAAGCTATGGCTTCACTTGCTTTTAGTTACTGGCTTTTATTTTCAATTTTAGTGGTCACATGGCTAAGTGATACAGTTCCATTAGCTTTGCTATCAATAACATCTCTGCAATGTGGGTCACCATGGCAACAGTTGCCTAAGATGCTTTTCATAAACTTGGAGGTAACTGAAGTCAGCTGAAATCATCCACCTTTTATCTGAGCCTGGGTAAGTTTGCCATGGATGACTTTTGACACCAGACGGCAAAAGCTCCCTCCTCAGAACATGCCGATGACATTTTCTAAAGGCTAAGGAGCATCCTGAAGTTTAATTACAAACCTGGTCCACATTTCCTGTTATCCTATTACTTTTCCTCAAGCCCTGGGCCATTGGATTTTTTTCTCACGATCCTCCCACCTCAGCCTCCTCAGTACTGAGATCCCCTCTGCTTCATCATCCAGATGCACCCTACACTCCCTTCTCCAGGCAGGTTGAGACCCTCTCTCCTACCTCCAAGCCCCCCTCGTGCATTAACGCTCTCTTCAGCAAAACCCATTGTTTCTATAATTGGCATATTGAGGGACGTGCAAAAGGGGCCTGATTCAGTACAGCAGTCACAAGGGTGAAGAGTACAGTTTAAGAGTGGAGTCTGGGAGGCCCCGTGCAAAAGCTGCAAAATTATCATGTGAAAGGCATATGCTAATGAAAAATGGGAGGCTGGAATCACACACACCCCAGACATGAGCCGCACTGGGGACAACTAAATCTAGCCCCTGGTGCAAGAGCAGAGAGGCATTACTGAGTGTCTGGAGGTGACCTGTGGCTCATTATAATACTAAAGTGGGAACCCTGGGTAGAGATTTTAATAGGCTAATGAGACATGTGATAACGCGTTGTTGTATGTAGAACCACTTGTGACAGAGCAGGACCCAGAAAAACTGCACTATGCAAATGACCCAGAAGCCTTCACCCAGGGATGTAACCTGGCCCTCATCCTTTGTTTGGGTGTGGTCCCTTAGCTTCCAGCACTTTCCTCTGCCCTGGCCTGCTTCCTCCTCTGGAAAAGTCTGTTTCTAATAAACTGGCCCCTTCCTTCTAATACCATTCCTGTGTCTGTCCAGTCCCCTGCTCCAGAATCCCTCCAGATGCACCCACAAAACCCCAGTACTGCTGGTATCACTCAGATTAAATATCTATCAAATATTTATTACTATCTTATGGCAAACCACTCCACCTTTCTGCTAGATTTTTTTATTTTTATTTTTATTTTTTTGAGCTGAGGATCAAACCCAGGGCCTTGTGCTTGCTAGGGAAGTGCTCTACCACTGAGCTAAATCCCCAACCTTCTGCTAGATTTTTAAGCTATCCAGTGCAACAGGACACACTGATCGTTCATGCCCACAGTAGTCTGTACCCCCACACTCCAACCTCGGACTCCCAAGTCTCCCTCCTTCCCACACTCTCAGCCTCTGACAGCACCATTCTGCTCTTCATGTCTACCCATTCAGTCTCCTCAGCTTTTCCATGATGAGGTCGTCAGTGCTCAGCTTTTCCATATGATGAGGTCATCAGTGCTCAGCTTTTCCATATGAGGTCATCAGTGCTCAGCTTTTCCATATGAGGTCATCAGTGCTCAGCTTTCTATGCCTGGCTTATTTCATTTGGCAAAATGGTTTCCAATTCCATACATGTTGTCATGACAACAGCATTTCATTCGCCTTATAGTTAGACAGTATCCAGAGGTTTATATGTATTTTGTTTAAATCCATTCATCAACAGACAGGTTGTTTTCATTCTTGGTTGTTGTGAATAAGTCTTTAATGAGCCTGGGAGTGCAGATGCCTCTTCAACATATGGATCTCATTCCTATGGGCTATAAATACCCAGGAGTGGAACTCTATGTAGTTCTATTAGTATTTAGGGAACCTCCACACTCTTTCCCATAATGCCTGGACTGATTTATTCCACGGTACTACATAAGGGTTCACTTTTATCCACATTCTCACCAGTACCTATTATCTTTGGTCCTTTAGACAGTACTCTTCCTTACTAGATCACAGTGATATCTCACCATAGTTTTGTTCTCTACTTATCTGATAGTGATGTTCTGTTGAGTATTTTTAAAAGATTTTTTTTTTTGATTCTATGTTGATGTGTGTGCATGTGTGATTTGTGAGTTCCTGTGGAGTCCAGAAGAGGATGTCAGTGAGCTTCCCAGTGTGGATGCTGGGAACCAAATTCAGATCCTCTGCAGAGTACCAGTTTTTAACCACTGAGCCATCTTTCCAGCCTACAAATGTCCAATTCATATTTTTTTTAAATGTCCAAATAGAGCGGGAGAGATGACTCAGTTGTTAAGAACGCTTGCTGGGCAGCCATGGGGACCCAAGTTTGGATCTCAGCATTCATATAGTGTCCCTGGTGTGGTCTTGCCCGTGCCTTCAACCCCAGCACTGTAGTAGGTGGACTGCTGGAGCTAACTGGTGGCCAGACTAGCCAAATAATGTGAGCTTCAGATGTAGAGGGGAAGACTTTGCCTTAGAGAAATCAGGTAGAGGGTGATGGTGATAGAAGAGAATACTGGACACACTCCTCTGGCCTCTGTGTGTGTGTGTGTGTGTGTGTGTGTGCACGCTCACACGCGCGCGTTGTGATATGATGTGTTTGCATGTGTACACTCAACAGAGTTGGATACTAGTATTTTGAGGAAATGACTATTTAGGTCTATCTGAGTATGTGTGAGACACAGGGATTAGATCTAAAACTTTCCTCACACTAGGCAAGCCTCTTTGTGGTAATTTGGAAGTGGCTGCTGGGACGGGAAACTCCATCTACACTCAATGAACTGAACTACTTGCATCCTCAGCTCTATAGAATTTTATATCTATTTTTCTAATACTGGTTCTTCTGCTAATGAACACAGGGTGCCTTTGTATTGCTTTGTATTGCTCTACAGTTTCTTTCATCAATATTTTGCATTTTTCAAGATTTTCCACCTTTCTGATTCAATTTATTCCTTGATATTTTGTTGTATAGTGGGGGTGGAGGAATATCTGCTGCCAAAGGAATGGGCTTCTTGATTTTCTTGCACATAAATCTGTATTTTAATCTTTATTACAAATTATATAATAAACAACTTGAAATATTTCAAAACTCAGGGCTGGGGAGATGGCTCAGTTGGTAAATCTCTTGCAGTGCAAGCCTAAGGACCTTAGTTAGATCCCTGGTAATTAGAATAGACCTTAGTTACACCTCCTGGGTACCTATATTCCTAGCATTAGGGAGGCAGAAACAGGAAGATCCTGGGAGCTTGCTGGCCAGCCAGCCTAGCTGAATCACAGAGCTCCAGGTTTAGGGCAAAACCCTGTCTCAAAAAAATCAGAAAAAAAGACTGTGTAAGGCATCCAACATTAGCCTTTCATCTCTATATACATGCCCATGCACCTACCCAAGTGTGCTCACACATACAAATGCAAAAAAAAAAAAAAAAAAAAATCAATCAATCAAAAATCATTGAATATTTGAGAGAATATTAGAAGAGTCTAATGTAAAAAGACTTTCAGGGAAGAAAGAAGAACCTCATATGCTCCTCCCAGTCAGGAAGCTCCGCCTCTGCCCTATGCCCATTGTGTCTGTTCAACACAACACCCTGTCCTGCTCTCACTCTCCCAAGGCTATGACACAGTGGTGGTGAAAGTCTTGATTGAACAGTGTCTCTCCTGGGAGGAGAGAAGTTTGGGAATGCATTATTCAATCTCTTCCCACATGGATTATGCCAATGGAATGAGTTTCATGCCTCGGCTTGATTTTGCTGTGTTGTTCCAGCCCAGCCACAGTGGGTTCCCCATTGAGGTCATACCCATCAACCTGGGAGTTGCAGAGATTTGGGTCAAGACAACCTCAAGAGAGAGGGGGATTTCTTTGGCACATTCGCATGGGAATACATGTGGAATTTGTGCTAGTAAAACACGTGATCATGCTTTTGATAAATGCTCAAAAGAATGTGTACTAAAAGTGCATGTTCTGTGTATTTTCTTTGGTGTGTGAGTGTCCTGAGAGGAACATGGGAGGAAGAACAGCAAGGAAGAAAAAGCATGAGAAAGTCTCAATTGTTTCACTGACACTTAGAGAGGAGGCAAACCCAGGCTGAACATGAAGCCGCTGCCCTACCACCAGCCCTAGATTGTCAAAGTTACAAAGGCTACTGTGCTTTCATCTACAAGGACCCGGTGTGTGAATAAGTGTGGAAGAGCTGTGCATGCTGGTATACACCCTTAACCTAGCACTTGGGAGAGGGAGTCGGGAGTATCAGGAGATCAGGGCCATCCATGGCTATAGGAGAGTCTGTCTTTCAGAGCGCCAGCAAAAATGAGTGAAGAGCAGCTAAGGAGGTGCATCTGAGATCAGGGCAAGAGCATAGAGGCACAAACACATTAGAGAGATTTGATCCTTTGGAGCAAGACAGCAGATATTTATCTCCAGGCTTAGAAGATTTAATTTCCCCACATCCTCTGCTATTGTTTTTTATACCCATTTATTCATTGTGTGTGTGTGTGTTCACATGTGCCACAATATGTGTGTGTGTAGAGGTCAGAGGACAACTTGCTAGAGTTGGTTCTCTCCATCTACCATGTGAGCTCTGGGGACAGAACCATGTCACCAGGCTTGGCCACAGTGCTGTTACTTGCCAAACCATCTCACCAGCACTGACATGCTTAGTTTTGTCTTAGTTATACTTATTTATTTACTTACTTATTCATATGTGTATGTGCATTCATGCACAGGTACCATGGTATACATGTGGACACAGAGGACAATTCATGGGAGCTGGTTCTCTCCTTCCAGAGTCTGGGTTCTGGGGAACTCAAGTCTCCAGGTTTGGTGACAGGCACCCTTTCCCCCTGAGCCATGTTAATGGTCCCTCCCCTGCTATTCAAAGGTAATAGAGTATGTAAGTTTTTTTGCCAAGTTTCCTTATGATCAAATGTTAGCTAATATGTGATATATTTTAGGGTCTCTCCTGGTATGCTGCCTTCCAGAGAAATTCCTGCAGTGTTTACAAAGAAAATCTTCAGCAAGTTGACTTTTCAGAGCAAGGAAAGGGGACACATTGACCATCACACCTTTTCCAAGCTCCCTGGACCTTCAGCGTGCATCCATGCCTATTCTAACCAGGCTGAAGATATTAGTATAAACACACAATCTAAACGTATACTAGTTTCCTCTGAGACTCAAGTGGCGCTCCCTAATAGTTTCACTTCATCACACATTTACATGAGCACACAGACAAGGTTTTGATAGCAATTCTATTTGTATTGTTGTAAAACCCTTGGCTTAAAGGAGCTTTTCCCCACCCAGTGCAAAAGAATGGCAAGCCTCCCTAGTGTGTCCCAGAGCCCACATTCGGCTTCCCACAGACTAAATGTGCTGTCAGTCACCGTCCCTCATTTAAAAGGCACCAGGATGAAGGGAAAAGGCCTGATTCTACAGCTTAAATGCCTGCCTGGCTCCTCATGCACTCCACTGGGAAACACAGGCACAGAGCTGCTAGGCCATCTCATCTTTCCAGTTGGGAAGTTAAAATAGGGCATCTCATCACCATAGTTACAGCCATTCTGCCAGTGGTCTTGAGCCCTTGTGAACCTAGAAGATCAGTTAAGAGTCCAGCAGGGATGGTGAACTGCTGCCCCTCTGACAAGCTGACAGCCACAGAGGGGCTTGCTGGGACACACATCCTTTCAGATGACAGGTCTCCAGTGCGAGTGAGTGTTTTAATGTGATCTCCAATGTGAGAAACTGGAAAATGCAATGTGAATTTGAACTTATTTTAAAGACCAATAAGAAAAGGCAAATATTGGCCTGCAAGATGATTCCGCAGGCAAAGGCACTTGTTGCCAAGGCTGACTCCTGGGACCCACAAGTTGAAAAAAAAGAACAAAATCCCCAAAGTTGCCCTCTCCATACACAGGTTGTGACATATACACCTGCATATCCATACACAGATACAGTAAATAAACAAATAAATGAAATTTTACAATTTGACTGGATCTTTGAAAAGATATAATTACTTGTAAGTAAATTATGTATAGAAGCACAATTTACATTAATACTTAAATAAATTAATTAAACTTAAGATTATAAGAATTAGGACAAGAAAGATGGCTCAGTAGATAAACCACTTACCACATAAACATGGATTCAAGATCCCCAGAATCCACATAAATGCCAAGTGGGCATGGTGCCCCTTGCAATCCTGGCCCTTGGGAAACTGTGACAGGGGGTCCCTGAAGAAAGTGACTAGACTAGCCATATCAGCAGGCTTTGGATTCAGTCAAGACTCTGACCCAATGACTACAATAGAGAGCAATCAAGAAAGTCTCCAGGGTTATCCAGGTCTCCACACATGTATTTACATATACTTACAAGCTCCAACATATATGCAAGCTTGAATATACACAAGCAAACATACAACACACACACATACATCAATATTTAAAAATTCAAAAAATTAAAATAAAGAAATAAAATATATAGTCTAAAATGCTTATAATACATGTATGTAGCTGGCCTGCTACCTTCCATGTGATAGACATAATGGCTGTAGATGTCATAGGTGATATAATACCTTCATCTTCAAATCACTCAAAAGCCAATCAGAAGTCTCTCTGTCTCCCTGCTTGTGTGTCTGTGTGTGTGTGTGTCTATCTATCTATCTCTGCCTCTGCATCTCTGTCTATCTCTGCTTTGTTTTGATTTTGTTTTTTTTGTTGTTGTTCGTTTGTTTTGTTTTTTGAGACAGGGTTTCTCTATAGCTTTGGAGGCTGTCCTGGCACTCACTTTGTAGACCAGACTGGCCTCAAACTCACCAAGATCCACCTGCCTCTGCCTCCAGAGTGCTGGGATTACAGGCGTGCACCACCACCACCCAACGATTTTGTTGTTTTTGAGATAGGCTCTCACACTGTATGAAGCTCAGACTAGCTTTGAACTCATGACCATGCTCCTTCCTCTGCCTTTCCAGTGCTGGCTTTGCAAGTGTAGTTGGAGAGTTTCTCTCTTGGTCCCACCAAGCCCCCATAGTCCCACAGTCCACTTATAATATAAACACAGGGGTTGGGGATTTAGCTCAGTGGTAGAGATCGTGCAAGGCCCTGAGTTCGGTCCTCAGCTCTGGCAAAAATAAAATATTATTATTATTATTATTATTATTATTATTATTATTATTATTATTATATAAACACACAGACGCTTATATTATTTAAACTGTTTGGCCTAATGGCTCAAGCCTCTAGCTAGCTGTTCTTATATCTTTTGTTTTGTTTTGTTTTGTTTTGTTTTGTTTTGTTTTTCGAAACAGGGTTTCTCTGTGTAGCTTTGCACCTTTGCTGGAACTCGCTTTGTAGACCAGGCTAGCCTTGAACTCACAGAGATCCACCTGCCTCTGCCTCCTGAGTGCTGGGACTAAAGGCGTGCACCACCACCGCCCAGCTGTTCTTATATCTTAAATTAACCCATTTCTACTAATCTATAAGTTGCCATGTGACTCGTGGCTTACCAGTACCTTACATCTCACTTGTCATGATGGCAGTGACTCCTGACTCAGCCTTCCTCTTCCCAGAATTCTCTTCTCTGCTTGTCCCACCTATACTTCCTGCCTGGCTACTGGCCAATCAGCATTGTATTTATGTAGAGTGATATCCACAGCATGCAAGTATGAACCAACATGCCTGGCCAGAAATTTCTAAATGAAAATATAATTACCCAGTACATAAGTGCTATGTGAATGTTATATGCAAATAATTATGAAAGTCCAAAAGAAAGAATAATTGCCTGGAGGGATCTGGGGCTGGGTCAGAGGTGACGACTATTTAGACTCCTGACAGTACATGGAGAAAGCACGTGTGCAGACCCTTGCATGAAAGGGCATCTCTGGTGTGCAGTGAGGTGCAAAGGCCATGGACGTAGGAGATGCTGGGTCCTGGGCTGCAGGAGCATAAGAGGGAACTGGGAGTTAGATTGGACAAAGCCATCCTACTGGGCTTTGTAGACACGAAGGAGCAGTGGGATCCAGACAGCAAGATTGTCAGCTTTGATCACAATTGTATCTAGATAATATACAAAGAATTGAGACGCACTCCAAAGAAGGAGCATACTGCATGGGTGAATGGAATGCCTTTCCATTAGTGCACTTTTCTTCTCCCTAATACGTATTCATTTTCTAAATTCCTGAAAATACATGTTAGCTTTTGTTGTTGTTGTTATGCTTTTGTTTCTAGCTGTTTTGTAAACAGAAAAGACGTGATAATGATGAATACTGCCTTATGAGAGACATAAGTTTAATTAGTCCCTTTTATAAAGCATCTGGTTTAGCTGGGTGTTTAGTTCAGTTGGTAGAGTGATTGCCTAGCACACACAAAATCATGGGTCCAGTCTCCTGCGTCAGCTAAACTAAGTGTGGTGGTGCACTTGTCTGATCTCGGTATTAGGCAGGAGGAACTGTTTAGGGTCATCCTCGGGTATGTATGGAGGTCAAGATCAGCCTGAGGTACATGAGACCCTCCCCCAACAAAAGGAGCACTCAAGATTCTAAGACATTTTTTATTCCATTCTCATGCATGTTACATTTCAGAAACATGAAACCTGCCTGTAGTTGGAAATCAGGTATTTTTTTAAAGACTCCCAAACAGAGCCAACATCTATAGAACTCCCTTGGAAATAAATTAGCTCAAGTAATTACAATGTATTCTGGGGTGGGGGGGTGGAAAGGAGAAATAACACTACCAAAAAGGGGGGGGGGGACAAAAAAGAAGCCAGGGAAAGATGAAAGCTGTACTGCATGACGTTCCCTGGGTAACAGAACATCTTCCTTGCCTTCCTTGTCACTGATGAGTCAGAAAACCTAGACAGTATTGAATCCCAGCAACATCCTTAGGAGTCGGTTTTGGTTACAGCCACAGTAGCTCCCACCAGCCTGGGAACTGAGGAGGCAAAAGGAGTTCTCAAGAATGACAGGAACAGTGGGGGGGGGGGCACTCACAGCCCTAGGTGATGTCCTGCATCCTGCTAATTTGAGAGAAGGCTGTTGAATTTGATTTGGAAAAAGAGATACCGTTACCAAGATCTTTAGGTAGTATGCTAAAAAAAAATAAAAACAAAAAACAAAAACAAAAACACATTCTATGCCTTACTGCAGAATGAGACTCTAGTTTCCTTGTTTTGCAGAGGTGGTAACAGGCCTAGGGAGATAAGTAATATTCCTAAAATCACACAGCTAATAAGTGACTCAAATAGAGCTGGATACAAGTAAATTTGGGTGGGGTGGATATCTGAGTGTGTGTGTGTGTGTGTGTGTGTGTGTGTGTGTGTGTGCGCGCGCGTGCGCGCGCATGTGCGCGCAAGAGTACACTTACCAGTGTGTCCACTTATAGAGGCTGGAGGTCAGTGTGGAGGGTCTTCCTCTATTACTGCCCACTTTCGTTTTTTAAGTCTGGACCTCTCACTGAACCTGGCGCTCATGGTTCACTACACTGGCTAGCCAGGGAGTGTCCACAATCCACATTACACCACTGAGATTAAAAGCTTATACCAACATGCCCAGCTTTTATATGGGGCCTAGAGGTCAAACACAGGTTCTCCCGACTGTGTTACCAGCATTTCACTCACTGAGACGTCTCCCCAGCCCCTAACTTCTGTTTTCACATTCATTTATGAAACAGTTTGGTTCTCACATAGGACAGCTCACAATTAGGTCCCTGTAACTCCAGTTCCAGGGGATGCAACACCTCTGGCCTCCTCAGGTACCTTCACTCATGTACACATGCCCACATGCAGATACATACACATTTTTTAATTAGAAGATTGGTTTTTAAAAACTTTAAATATGTTCTATGTCCTGCATTATCAAATATTCAGTCAAAATTTAATTCTTTATGTAAAAATTTAAAAAGCACATCCATGCTCCAGGCTAGAGAGGAGTTTAGAGGTTAAGAGCTCATATACCTCTTGCTGAGGACCCCAGTTCAGGTCCCAGCACACATGTCAGGCAACTCACAGCCCCCTGCAACTCCAATTCCAGAGGATCTGATGCTCTGGCCTCTTTGGGCACCTGTACACACATGAACACACCCATACATATACACATAAGTAAAATAACAACATGTCTTTTAAAAACTGACAAAAAATGTCAGTCTGTCCCTTTAGTCTACTGCCTCTTCTCATATGTAGCCTGTGTGGTGGGACAGAACATTCTGGATCATTCTAGGGTCATACTGATGCCTGATTTCAGAGCAGCAAATAAAATCTGTAAAACTACCTATGCTATGGTTTTCTCTCTCAGCAATACTCACAAAGTAGAATGGTGTCTCTCCAACCACACTGCATCACTCACCTAGGGTTCTTGATGCCAATTCTGAGTATATAGCTTTGGGGTGGGAACTGATATTACACATTGCTCAGTAAGTAGCTCCTAGATTATATGAGTTTCTGTCCTCGACAACATCATGATTGGCAGAGCTGCAATGAGCAATATCCCTGTAGTTGTGAGTTCTATGTTTTAGTTTCCCACAAAGAAAGTGGAAGTAAAGCCCTCTACCTCGAGTGCTGGGTTACAGTATGTGCCATAATTGTTTATGTGGTACTGCTGTGGGTAGAACCCAGGGCCTGCCTCTTGCATGTTAGGTAAGTACTCTACCAATTGGTATGTCCCCAGCCCTATTTTACCTTTGTGATTCACCCCCAGGTGTGAATGTGTACGCGCATGTGTGTGTGAGTGTGCGCGCACGTGTGTGTGTGTGTGCGTGTGTGTATATGTGTGTGTGAGTGTGTGTGTGTGTGTGCGCGCGCATGTGTGTGTGTGTGTGCATGTGTGTGTATGTGTGTGTGAGTGTGTGTGTGTGTGTGTGTGTGTGCAAGTGCACACAAACCACCGCCAGCCAGAGGAGGTCAGAAGACAACTCAGGAGTTGGTTTTCCTCTACCTTGTGTGTTGGAACTCGGGTCATCAGGCCCACATACAGCACCTCTTCCTACTGAGCCACCTTGCTGGCCCCAGTCCTCTTCTTTAGAAAAAGAAAAGCCTGGTCACGGTGGCTTACACCTGTAATCCAGGTGTCTGGAGGCTGAAATAAAAGGATTGCCACAAGGCTGAGGGCAGTGTAGGCTGCCAAAAGCAACCTTGTTTCAACCCCCAAACAACCAAGCCAAGAAGTAGACTGTGCAAGAACACAGCAGTGTGATGGTTTGACCTAATGGAGGATATGAAGGCTCTAGGAAACTGATGCTTTCCTGTTAATAATGCTCCGTGGGCACTTGCTGGTCTGTAGTTGATTGCAGTGAAATTGTGACTGAACTTCAGTTCCGACAGGCACTGATTAGATCACCATGGTCTGAGCGTTAAGCACTAGGCAGGCACATTGTCTGGTTTACTGTGAATAGGTACCAGAGTCCAAAGCAGAGGGAAGAGGAACAAGAACCCGTTTTTCTGCCTTAAAAGCAGTTTTTCTGTAATACATGCTACACAACAGCACCTAAGAATAGAACATCTCTTTTCAATCTATAAAGGATGAAAAGGGGCTTCTAGGACAGCGATGCAGAGCCCACAATTATTCTTGAACAAAACTAACACATTCAGTCACTACTTGGTTTTAATTTAGCCTGTTGCCAAGGAAACATCAATATCTGAGTATATTCAAGGCAAATCTATCTTCTTTTGTGGCTTTGAAGGAATTGTTTATTGAGGTAGCAGCAACTGAGTGGATCCAGTAGATAGGCTTAACAGTAGTCACTGAATGAATCAGTTGGGTCTCCTTGTGCCTCAGTTTCCCTAACAGATAATGTAACATTATTTTCCTACTATAGTCCAGAGTACATAATTAGTGTCTGGTTTGACAACTCATTGGACACAGTGAGAAACCCATGGATTTAAAGGAACCAACTGATTCTGCATATCACACTGGAAAAGAATGTGACAGGGACCCCCCATTTATAGGTGGCATGTTATCACATGCCTTCAATCCCAGCCATTGGGAGGTGGAGGCAGATAGATCAGAAATTCAAGGGCAGCCTGGCCTACATGAGACACCTATCCCAACAACAAAAAAAGAGCCTCATTTTCTCCTTCAGCAACACAAACACAATATTTGGCATGCTGAAATAAACGATGAAAAGTGAGGTACAGAAAGACTTTTTAGGAAACCTGTCTTGGGCTGTCAAGACTCCTTGAGTAAAGGCACTGGTGACTAAGCCTGACCACCCAACTTCAGTTCCTGAAACCCTCATGATACAAGTAGGAAACCAACTCCCGCAAACTGTTCTCAGACCTCCACACAAGTGCAGTGGCATTGAGGACGGACGGAAGGAGACACACACACACACACACACACACACACACACACACACACACACCAAATACAAAAGTTTTGTTTTGTTTTGGATTTTGGTTTTTCGAGACAGGGTTTCTCTGTAGCTTTGGAGCCTGTCCTGGACTAGCTTTGTAGACCAGGCTGCCTTGAACTCACAGAGATCCACTTGCCTCTGCCTCCTGAGTGCTGGGATTAGAGGCCTGCGCTACCACCGCCTGGCTTGCTAGGCAAGCGCTCTACCACTGAGCTAAATCCCCAACCCCCTAAAGTTTTAATATCTTATATAATCCAATTTTTTTCTGTTTCATGGTACTTCAGAACTTCCAGCAAAGGAGAATGAAAACTGAGGTGAGCATGCCTAATCCTCTCTGTCATCAGTCATAGGGGACGTGGCTGCAAACAGAGCAAAATCAGAATATATGTGATGGTGTATACTTAGAATTCCAACATTCAGGAGGTAAGGGTAGGATCTGTTGAGAAGTTCACGGTCATCCTCAGCTGCAGAGAGAGCTTATGAGATTCTGTCTCAAAACTCAAAAAGGGAAAGATGACTCAGCAGTTAAAAGTGCACGCCGCCCTTCCAGGGGACCAGAATCCAGTTCTCAGCACCCATGTCCAGTAGCTTACATGCATCTGGAACTCAGATTCCAGGGATCCAATGCCCTCTTTTGACTTCCTTGGCAAGTGTATATATGTGGCATGCACTCACACATACACATACACAGAAATACAAACAAAAAATGCTTTAAAGGGAAAGAAAAGAAGCATTCCTTTCAGCTTCCTAGCTCATTGGAGTTGATCTCATATGACATTTGAGGACTGTTGGCAATGTTAGGAAGACGTATAGCAACTCTCTTAAACATATTTCCTCCAAGGTTTAGGAGTTTTCCTAGTTGTATCTAAAGCACACGTCAAACCACTTCCTCCCCCACCACCCACATGCTTCTTTCATTATTATTTTGTGGTACTTGTGGAGAGTGCTCATGTCTTGGTGAGATTGTGGGTCCCAAAGAACAACTTGAGAGAACCAGTTCTCTCCCTGACCGTGTGAGTACTGGCTTTCGGACTTCAGTCCTTAGGCCCATCACCTGCCGAGCTATCTCAGCCCCAACAGTTCTGATGCCAGTTACGAAAGACAGCCCAGAGCTTCGCCACATTTCTGACACTACATCAAACCCTGGGCAGTCTGAATTTTCTAGAATGCATGCCAACAGTCAGACAGTTAGAAGCTATGGGCAAAGGTATGAGTCAAGTATAGATCATAAGTTGCCATGGTGACCCTGAGGGGTGTGGCCATGCTCTCCAACTAGAGTGGCAGTGGCATCCTACAGCTGAAGGGATAAGAAAATCAATGTGTCTGATGAATTCTAATTAAATGTATTCCCAGCCCCGCTTCCCACATGCAGCCTTTCAGTGACAGTTGATGTGAGAGCAAGCAACACTGGGAAGAAATCAAAACGAGAACGATCCCAGCCAACTGGAACTAGAACACCTTGTTTTGAGTATGCTTGCAAAGGGCCTCTGCTTGTGAGAGTTAAATGTCAGTAAAGTTTAAACTCCATTTTTTTACTTTCCTGTGAGGCTGCCTCTGATGAAAAGTGACTGCTCTCTCATGCCAGACAACATTCACATAACCACCTTCAGTGTGACTATGTGATTACAGCCTTTGTGTGAAGGACTGGACTGTGTGTGTGTGTGTGTGTGTGTGTGTGTGTGTGTGTGTGTGTGTGTGTGGTGTGTGTGTGTGTGTGTGTGTGTGTGTGTGGTGTGTGTGTGTGTGTATGTGTCTGTCTGTCTGTCTGTGTGTGTGTGTGTTTTGTTTTTTAAGCCGTAGCTGGCACACGCAAGTGTGTTCTCCCGCAGTATTGACAGAACAGAACAATTTTAGGGCAGAAAAAGAGCAAGAGAACTGTCTATGCTTTCTTTGACACAGGAGCTTGTGTAGAAGGGGTGAGGCCAGCTCAGTGGAAGAGCGCTTCTCTAGTGGGGGTGAGGTCTTGTATTCTATCCCCAGCATTGCCAGAAAAAGCAAACAAACACTATCAGATACCGAAACCTCATGAAGAACGAAACATGCTGAATCATACTTCCCAGCAATAAATTGAACCCTGAGTTAGGAATCTACAAGGTGGAGCCATTAGGTAATTTGCATACGTCAATCACTAAAAATTGACTCTTCAAGGTATTGGCAGATAAGCCTTAATGACAAAAGGATCAAAACAAAGCCTAGTGGCAGTGGTGCATACCTTTAATCCCAGTACTCAGGAGGCAGAGCCAGGCAGATCTCTGTGAGTTCGAGACCCGCCTAGGCTATAGTGAGTTCCAGGGCAAAGCTACACAGAGAAACTCCTGTCTCAAAAAAAAAAAAAAAAAAAAATTCAAAGCAGCAGAACAGCTAAATGGGGAGCCTGGAGACATCCAGATGCAAGCAGAGTCTCAGCCACCACGGTCTTGCAGGAGCCTATAGGAAAGGGCAAGGACAAAGGGCAGCAACAGAACCTGGGATGTCTCTGAATCAAGCAAAGATGCGCCAGTTTATTCTCACCCTCCTGCTCTCTGGATGCCATGCTTTCCTCCCACTTTGAATCTGTTTCCAGCTACAGCAAAGGGAAGGGAAGAAGGAGCTTCAGGTTCAACAGGACCCCAATCCATCACACACTGACTCTTGAAGAAGAGTTCTGTTCCAATCCTAATGGACTGGTGAGTCATGTCATGTTTTGTACCTAAGTACTATCTTATGAAAGCCAAGGGCTCAAGCTGGGGGTATAGCTCCATTATTAGAGTAATTGTCTAACATGTAAAGCAACAAATTGCATGAAACTGGGTACTGTTGGGCATACCTATGATCCCAGAACTCAGTAGCTGGAGGCAGGAGGGATGTCAATTCAAGATCATCCCCAGCTATATAGTGAGTTGAAAGTCATCCTGTGATACATGAGACCCTATCTCAAAAATCGAAAAAATATATATCATGAAAGCAAACAAACAAACGAAAAAGAGAAGGGCTGTCATAGACAAGTCTGTGTGTAGTCTAATTATATATATATAGTTACATAGTTATATAGTTATATAGTTATATATAAGCTTTTCAATTACTTCAGTTATTTTATTGCCTTATTTAAGCAGCAAAGAACTGGTAGAAAAGATATATTAGCACCCAAACAATTAAGTCAACATTAAAAGGCAGACACAGGGCCAGATTGGTGATGTACACCTGTAATCCAGGCACTTATAAAGCAGAGGTAAGAGAATTCCACAAGCTTAAGGCTAGCCTCAACTACATAGTGACTTCTAGACCAGCCAAAACTATATAGTAAGACCTTATGTTTTAAAACAAAACAAACAACAAAAAACAGAATTGGGCATGGTGGTTTATATCTTAATCTCCCCATTCAGGAGGCAGAGGAAGGCTACCCTCTGTAAGTTTGAAGCTAACCTGGTCTTCATAAAAGTTCCAGTCAGCCAGGACTACATAGTGAAACCCTGTCTCAGAAAACAAACAAGTAAATAAATGTAGGCCTGGGCTACACAGTGAAATCCTGATTCAAAACCAACAGATAATCCACTTTGTCACTGGCGTTATGTGCATATCATGTGAGTGACTCTCGACATTTGTTCACAGGTCTATAAATGGGGATGATAATACCACCCACCTCATAAGACTTTTATAACTAGAAAATGATAAAATAATTTGGGGGGAAGCTGGTGTTGATACAGTGTCTCATAGAGTGGGTTGGCCTCAAACATGCTATATAGCTGAGAATGATCCCTGACCCTCCACTTCCACCTCCCAAGTATTGAGGTTACAGATGTGGTCCACCACCCTGGGCTAACATACTTACAAAGAGGTTAGGAAAATATCCTAAATGTGGAAGGAGCTTAGTCAATGTTCACTCTTGTACTTTATTATTTCCCCCTTTCTAGAATAGTTTTTTTGTCCATTTAAAAAGTATCTGTCTGTCTGTCTGTCTGTGTCTGTGTATTATGTGTGTATCTGTATGGGGGTGTGTGCAGGTATCCTCTGAGTACAGAAGAAGGCATTGGGTCCCCTGGAGCTGTAGTTACAGGTGGTTGTAAGCAGCCTGGTGTGGGCACTGGGAACATAACTGAGATCTTCTTCAAGAGCAGAATATTTGGTATACTCTCTTCACTGCCAATCCATGTCTCCAGCCCCTTCTTTTCACACTCAACAATGATTGCAACTATTTCTTTCTCCTATAAAGGACATTTTGTAATAGAAAAAGTGAATAGAATAGAATAGAATAGAATAATACCATAGAAACCTAATAGAGCAGCAATCGAAATGTAGGGACATGAAAACAAGCCTATTTTAAGCAGAACACCACATGCCACAGATTAGCTGATGGAGACTTTAACACCTTCAGTGGCTGCTTCCTAGCAGATCTAAGAAGCCAAGCAGATCTCACAGACCTCTGTGAGACAGGGGCTCTCCTTCTCCTCCTACCACTGGACCGAATGCCAGCTGGAGATGGAATATTTAAAAGAAACAAGTAGGCGACCCTCCATGCAGAAGTCTCTGGGAAAACTTACAAACCACTTCATTTAAAGGGTTATGAGATGCAAATTAATTATGTCAGCAGCCTAATGTCAACTACTCAAAGTAGCTGCCATGAAAAGTTCCACAAAAGGACTGGCATTGTGACTCTGGGGGTAAAAACATTTGCTATTAAACCAAATGATCTGAGTTTAAGCCCCAGGCACCCCCATGTTGAAAGGAGAGAACCAACTCCCACAAGTTGCTCTTTGACCTCTAAACTCATACCATGCCCTACACACACACACTAAATCAGAAAAGAAAGAAAGAAAGAAGGGAGGGAGGGGGGGAGGAAGGAAGAAAGAAATGCTGTTATTGTTGTTTTTAATTTAAAGGGAAGCTTTACAAAGCATTGCAAAGCCACTGTGGACAAGAGATATCAAAGGATCCATGTTCTAAAGCATGCAAGACGTGAGCTATGGTTTAGAAAAAACTCTGTGTTCATTTAGTTGCCAAGAATTTGCTTTTATATTTATTAGTGAATTTGTTATTTGTGTATTTATTCAGTTTAGACAGGGTCTTACTATGTAACCCAGGCTGGCCTGGAACTTGATATGGGGACCAGGCTGGCTTTGAATTCATAGATATCCTCCTGTCCCCGACGCCTGAGTGGGGATTAAAGGCTTGCTTTTAGTTCAAATGACACTCCCCAGAAGTTCCTGGTCAACTTGGATTTCCCATCTTGCAGCAACATAAAGAAGTTCCCCACATCCCAGAAGAGGCAGTGTGTGGTGGTTTTGTGTTCCCCACAATATTGTGCACCCTAATAAATTTATCTGGGGTCAGAGAACAGACAGCCACTAGAACAAAGCCAAAAATGGTGGCTAGAAAATGGGTCAGAGCAAGCCATAGCAGAAGTTGGGCGGTGGTGGTGCACACCTTTAATCCCAGCACTTGGAAGGCAGAGTTAGCCAGGATCTCTGAGTTCAAGGCCACCTTAGAAACAACTAGGCATGGTGACGCATGCCTTTAATCCCAGAAATTCAGCCTTTAATCCCAGGGACTGACAGCAGAAAGCAGAAAGATATATAAGGTGTGAAGACGAGGAACTAAGTTAATTAAGCATTTGGCTGGTTAAGCTTATAGGCTTTGGAGCAGCACAGTTCAGCTTGAAAGCTATTGGGATGAGGACTCAGAAGCTTGCAGTCTGAGGAAACAAGACCAGCTGAGGAACTGGCGAGGTGAGGAAACTGTGGCTTGTTCTATGTCTCTGATCTTCCAGCATTTACCCCAATAACTGGCCTCAGGTTTGTTCTTATTAATAAGAACTTTTAAGATTCCTGCTACAGCAGTGAGTTAGTGATACACAAAAGGCTAAACCAAGGACCCATACGCCCAAAGCTTAGCATCGGAGCCAAGTGATGCCTATTTAAATTCATCCTGAGGTACCAAGGGGTCATGCACCATCGCACCTGGAATTCAACATGAGAGTCTTCATAGTAAAACCACAGAGACCTTTAATCATCTTAAAACATCAGAAGTCTGCTGGGTTTGCTTACTGGGTTTCTTGTTTGTTTGTTTGGTTTTAGTTTAGTTTTGGTTTGGTTTGGTTTGTTTGTTTGAGGCAGGTTCACATAAAGCAGAGGCTGGCTTTGAATTCCATAAGTAACCAAGGGTGAACCTGATCCTTCTGTCACCACCTCCAAAATTCTGGGATGCTTACCACATTCAACTTCATAGATTTCAAACCTATAATCTTTTTTTTTTTTATGTATTTGTGTGTGTGCACGTTTGTGGTGTGTTTGGGCAAATACCTACCATGGTGCACATAAAGAGGTCAGACTACCTCTCAAGGGAGTCAGGAGTCAATTCTCTCTTTCTATCATGTAGGACCTGGGGATTAAATTCAGGCCATCAGACTTGGCAGTAAACATCTTTACCCAGAGAGTCTCAACCACTCTTAAGCCTAGAATTGTATGTAATACCTGATGCTCTCTTCTCTTTGAAGTAAATCCTAGAACTTTTTTTTTCAAGTTCCATAGACCATAAAAAACTTGCCTGTTTGGCAACTGTAGAACAATGTTGACATAGCTGCCTATAGATGATAATTTTAAATCTTCATTAGTCAAATTATCTGGGCTGGGGATATAGCTGAGCAGCCAAACTCCTGCTTAGATTGTGAGCCTCCCTCTTCTATTCCCTGGATGTTGAACATACAGGTATAGGCCACCATGTCTGGACAAATAATCTTCAATTTTTACATTTATGTATGTATTTTTTCTTTGTATGCCACAGCATCCATGTGAATGTCAGAGGACAGCTTTGTGAAGTCAGTTCTCTCCTACCATGTGAGAGTTTCAGGAACTGAACTCAGGTCTCCAGGCTAGGAAAAAAAGAGCCTTTACCTGCTGAGCCTTCTCTCTGGTTTTCCATATCCTTTTATGTAGAGATATCTAAAATAAGAAAATAAGATGCAATGAGCCATGCTTCAGGCTAAAGTGGACATAACTTCTTAGTTTAACCATTTTCCTTTTCCAGCTAACCCTACAACTTTCTGAGACTTACAAGATGATGACCTTTGTTGATAGTCAGAACATAGGTCTTAAATGTCTTGTGGCCTCCTATAGTAAGGGTTGCTTCTATTCCTACAGTTTTAACTCATCACCCTGCACTTCTGCTTGGTGCACCTGAGAAAAAGAAGGGGGAAGAAGGAAAGGGAGGGGAGGTAGGAAAGAAGGAAGAAAGGAAGGAAGGAGGAAGAGAGGGAGAGGGAGGGAGGGAGGGAGGGAGAGAGAGAGAGAGAGAGAGAGAGAGATTTCCTTAAGCCAGCGTGGTGACCCTGCAATCCCAGCATTTGAGAGACTAAGGTGGGAGGGCCCGTGAGGCCAGTTTGGGCAACAGCTCTGAAGAGAGACTCTGCCTCAAAAAACAGAAGGGGAAAATGTTCCCTAAAATCACCTTAAACAATGTAGTGTCAGAAGTCACCAAAATGATAATATGGCTCCTGCCAAGTCATGGCTCTTGAGGAGTCAGCACCCACACTGGGTACTGCCCTTTCCTTAGGCAATACTCTCTCCTTTAATGCCTGAGATGAAATTTATATTAAAACTGTTTGCTGAGGAACTCCAACATTTTTTTTTCTTCCTACTGATTCATCTTGGAATTCTTTTGTGTGGCATAGTCGGGCGGTCTCTGAAAAGACTAGGGCTGCAGCAGCCATGACAAAAATGTCATCATGCCTACTTATCTCAGGCTCAGGGGATGTCTTCAGAACATGAGTCTACTGCCATACCACCCTGAACGCACTCCTTCTCATCTGATCTCAGAATATGGTCAGTGGTTGTACGCACACACGTAAACCTTGATTCCCTTGCCTTGTGACTACGGTCGTAACTCATCTGAGAACAGGAGAGGAATAGGAAGTCAGCCACACAGAAAATGGTGCCTGTCAATTGCAGGAAGTACATGGGCGCAGGTTCGGAGGGAATGTCATTGCCCTACTTTCAGGGACTCGGTCATATTTTTCCGTTTCCTACAGTGATGTTAAAGGTCCGTGGGTAGTCATGCTGTGAAGCTTGTCTGAAGAAAAAAAAAAAACAGCAGAAAAGAGACCGGTGTAGATGTAACCATCTTGTTAAATAAGAAACACAGCCAATTGCAGAGTTAAAAGCCACAAGGTCAGCAAGAGCGGAAAACCTTACCCTTCACTGCTGCTGCTGTCTTTCCTCTCTGCAAGAGACCTACTTCTGTGTGTTTTTTCAAACCCTTCCCCAAGGACTGGTGCCAGGAGGGTGGGCAAACAGAAAGTGGACACCATGAGAAGGCACCCCAGCCAGACTCAGTGGTGGTGCACACCTTTAATCCCAGCACTCAGGAGGCAGAGGCAGGAAGATCTCTGTGAGTTTGAGGCCAGCCTGGTCTATGTAGTGAGTTCCAGGAGAGCCAGGGCTGCACAGAGAAACTCTGTCTTGAAAAACAAAACATCCATGTGCCAAGGAGGGTGAGAGAACAGAAAGTACACTGTGACTGGTCTTTCTTTGGACCTCCAACTTCCAAATAATGACATGGAGACTTCTTTGTAAGTATGAAAGCTTAGCCTTAGCTTAGGCTTGTTCTCAGCTAGCCCTTAAAACTTAAATTAACCCATTTATATTAATCTGTGTTCTGTCACATGGCTTGTTACCTCTCCTCAGTACCTTGTGTCCAACTTCCTCCATGTCTCACCAAATCTCCCTCCTCTCAGATTACTTCCCAGAGTTCTTATCTCTGCCCAGAAGTTCTACCTATCCTCTCCTGCCTAGCTATTGGCCACTCAGCTCTTTATTAAGCCAATCAGAAGGTACTGTAGGCAGATGAGGTAAAACAGAGACACATCTTCACAGTGTACAAAAAGATTATCCCACAATGGCATGCACCACAATAAAGCATCCCCTAGCAAAACCAAGCACAGAGCCAGTTAAAAAAAACAAACAAATAAACAAACAAAAAAACCCAAAAAACAAACAAAAAAACCCCTCACCCAATATTGGAAAACATGACTCCTCTATTACCTCATATCTAGACAACAAGCCTCCATCACTGAAAAAGCTTCTCTCAAATGGGCCAGGCATGGTGGTACATGCCTGTAAACTCCAGTGCTTGGGAGTTCCAACCAGGAGGATTAGTGCTTGAAAGCCAGTTTGGACTGCATAATAAAAACCTATCCAAAATAAATTTTCTTCTGAGTTGTAACAAATACTTTTTAAGAAATGAATCACCTCTTTGTCTTAAACTCACTCTTCAGCTTTTTTAGATATTAATATCATTATTCTCTTCAAAGTATACAGGAAATAGAAACACAGGAAGGATCATCTAGGAATTTCAGACTTAGTGACATGTAACCTGATCCTTCAGCACTATTTCTGGTTGCTGAATGTGGGTGTAATGTGCCAGGTCTGTCCAAAAGGATCTTCATCTAAGGCAGAGTGACCTCAGGGCCTCTACCTGCACAGTCCAACAGAATAGGTACCGGGCAGACAAGGCTGTTGAAATGTGGACCTAATTTCACTCACTGACCTTGAACTCACTATGTAGACAAGGTTGCCTTTGAACATGTGGCAATCATGCCTCTCACTGCTCAAGTGCTGGAATTATAGGTGTATACCACCACTACACCAGGCAATTCACTTAAAATTCATATGACTTTGTATAGCTAAATAGCCAAAATGGTACAAACTATGTACTTACTATTTTATAATTATATCTACATTCATTGTGACTAATTAGGAAAAAAGTGTTGGAAATAAAGATAAATGAATAAAATTTTACTATCACTGATAAACAAAAATTCTAATTCAAGAAAAGTACAGGCTCAGTGGGTAAAGGCGGCTACCACCAAGCTTGATGACTGGTGTTTGATTCCTGGGGACCCATGTGATCAAAGGAGAGATTTGACTTCAGAAAGTTGCCCTCTGACCTGCACAGGTGCACCATAGCATAGGTGCTCCCACGTGTACATGCAAATAAATAAAATGTAATACAATGTAAAAGAAAGTATGAAAGCAAGATGGCCCATACCTGTAATCCAGGGCCTAGCAAGCTGAGGTAGGGGAAGTGCAACCATTTCATAGTCAGCAGGTGAGACTACATAGCATATTCCAAGCTCCTAGGGCTAAAGAGTGAGATCCTGTCTTAAAAAAATACAGGGGTTAGGGATTTAGCTCAGTGGTAGAGCACTTGCCTAGCAAGCACAAGGTCTTGGGTTTGATCCTCAGCTAAAAAAAAAAAAAAGAAAGAAAGAAAGAAAAGAAAAAAATACAAAAATGGGAGGATTTGTCAAGAAAAACAGAGAAAACATTTGAGTTTCACAAATGATATAAAATAAGTACTTGAGTTTTCAGAGTTTCACAAATGCTAACGAATAAAATAGTTTATAAATAAAATACCATTGATCCTAGAATAGTTTTTCAGAAAAGCAGTAACATTTATCCAATATCTAAACAATTCTTTTCTCTCTGTCTCTGTCTCTCTGTCCCTCTGTAGCTGAAGTTTTCCTGGTCCTGTCTGGCCCACGGTCAGGACAAATCTCTCTTACCCACCAGTCCCACAGCCGCTCAGACCCAAGAAAACACACAGAGGCTTATATTATTATTTATATTATTTACAAACTGTATGGCCTAAGGGCTCAGGCTTCTTGCTAGCTAGATCTTAATATCCATAATTCTTACTTATGTTTAGCCACATGGCTTGGTACCTTTTCCCAATTCTGCCTTCACATCTTGCTTCTCATGACAGTAAGGAGGCGGGCAGCGTCTCCTGACTCAGCCTTTCACTTCCCAGAATTCTCCTCCCTCCTTATCCTACCTGCACTATACTTCCTACCTAGCTACTGGCCAATCAGCGTTTTATTTATCAATCAATCAGAGCAACACCTTCACGGCATACAGAGCATAGCTACAGCACTTCCCCTTTTCTTTTCTTTTTCTTTTTTTTAAAAGGAAGGTTTTAACTTTCACATAGTAAATTACATATAACAAAACACTTATTAAGCAAGAATTGCAGTTACTGGGGTTGGGGATTTAGCTCAGTGGTAGAGCACTTGCCTAGCAAGTGCAAGGCCCCAGGTTCGGTCCTCAGCTCCGGCAAAAAAAAAAAAAAAAAAAAAAAGAATTACAGATTACAGTTCTCTCTCTCTCTCTCTCTCTCTCTCTCTCTCTCTTTCTCTCTCTCTCTCTCCTTTTAAGGCTGGGACTCATGTAGATCAGACTGACCTCAAACTCTATGTAGCTAGAGGTAACTTTGAGTTCCCAATACTATATCTCCCAAATGCTGGGTTACAGGCACGAGGCAGCTTGGTCAGCACGGAAGACTCTTCTGTCTTACCTCTTCCCCCTCTGCCCCAGTGGCTTTCTCTCTGTGTGTACTGAAAATGGAAGCAAGGCCTTGTGAGTGCTTCCAATGTGTCTTCCAGCAAACTACCTCCCCGGCTAGGAGCAGCTCTGCTCTGCTCTCACTGTTCCATGTTCAGTGATTTTTTTATGGAAAAAAAAAAATAGAGGGAATAAAAGCTGTATGTGACAGGTTTATTACAACATCAGCTTGTGCTAGTAGAAAGAAAGACTGGTTAGTCTCATTGTCATCATGACACAAGACAGAGTCATCTGGGAAGAGGGAGCCTCAGTTGAAAAGACACTTCCAAAAGACTGGCCTGTAGGCAAGACTGTGGATAGAACATCATCTTGATGGATGATTGGTGGCGTGGCCCAGGCAACTGTGGGTGGTGCCACTCCTGAGCAGGTGGTCCTGGGTTCTGTAAGAAAGCAGGCTGAGCAAGCCCTGAAGAGCAAGCCAGTACGAAGTTACCGTCATGGCCTCTGCTTGAGTTCCTGCCTTGAGTTCCTGCCCGGATTTTATGGTGGGCTGTGACTAGGTGTGAAAGCCAATCAAACCCTTTCCTCCCTAAATGGATTTTGGTTAGAATGTTTTCTCCCAGCGATAGTAAGCAAAGTAGGACAGAGGAGCCATAAAACTGAGCTTTGTTGTTTGACGAAAGCAGAAAGTCAGAAAGTGTTTTCTATGGCCTGTCATAGAAACGTGTCGTTTGAGACAGGGTCTTATGTATCCTAGGCTGGCCTCAAACTCAATATGTATCCAAGGAAGACCTTAAACTTCTGATCCTCCTGCCTTTACCTCCTGAGAGCTGGTAACTCCCAGCATGCATTGGCAAGCCCAGTTTATGTGTTGCTGGAGAGCAAACCCAAGGGTTCACTCATGCAGAAAAGCACTCAACCAACTGAGCTCCATTTCCAGCCCACAGGTGACACCTTTTTTTTCTTTTTTTTCCCCCCTTGGAAATTTTTAAAGATTTATTTATGAGTGTATGAGTGTTTGGCTGCATATATCTAAATTCACCATGCCCGGGCCTGCTACCCTCAGAGGTCAGAACACAGCATTGGATCCCTGGAAACTGAAGTTATAGGCAGTTGTGACCTGCCAAGTGAGTGTAGGGAACCCATCCCAGGCCGTCTCCAAGAGCAACACTAAGTGCTCTTAACCACTAAGCCATGTCTCCAGCCCTCATTCTCTTGGGGTTTTTGGTGGTGGTGGTGGTTTTGTTTTTTTGTTAGTTAGTTAGTTAGTTAGTTAGTTAGTTAGTTAGTTAGTTTTGGTTTTTTGAGACAGGGTTTCTCTGGGTAGTTTTGGTTCCTGCCCTGAATCTCACTCTGTAAATCAGGCTGACCTTGAACTCACAGAGATCCGCTTGGCTCTGCCTCCCGAGTGCTGGGATTAAAGGCGTGTACTACCGGCCTCTCTTGGGTTTTTAAGGCAGCATCTAACTGAAGTGCAAGTTGGCTTGGAACATGTGACAACCCTCTTGCCTCTTCCGAAGAGCTGGGTTTACAGATGTGATATGGTTGGGTTATGTTTCTCATGTTTTGCTGTTTTCTTCTTCTCCATAAACTATCTTGTGAGTCAAAAGGAAACAAATTCTGCTTTTAAAACACACCGAGGGAAATCAGGTTTCCAAAATGTTTTTTGCACTACATCTATGAAAGATGAAAATAATTTTCAAACTGGTTCTTAATCTTATCTCGCCAGAGAGGTTTACAAAATGTCTAGGGCAATGATTCTAAAACTTTAAAGCACACACCAGGCTCCCCAGAACTTGTTGCAATGAGTATGACGCTGTCTTGGGTCTGTTAGAGTCACAGTTGCAGCATTTCAAACAGGGACTCACCTACCGAAGCTGCAGTGGCATGGCCTAGAGCCCCCCAGTCATGACCTCAGTCAAGTGGAGTTGCCCCACCCCCACAGCGTCTGCCCTGGACCACGCACACCCCCTTTTACTCTTCACTCTCAAAAGTGCTTCAGCTGCTGACAGGCGGATTTTATCAGGATCCCATTTTAAGCTTCCCTTCCCATTGGAATGCCTTCCTGAAACAGCTTTTTCTGCTGGCCAGTGTTTACTTCTGTTGACTTCCAGAGCGTGGGTTGAACTGGCTTCCTGTTACGGTCAACTGGGGATCTTTCTTTGCTCAGTCAAGTCAATCTGGAACTCAGCATCAATTTTTCAAGTTTGCCAGGAATCCTAAAATATAGCTCTGTTTATAACTTTGAAATTAGTGACTATTTTATCAGTAAGAACTCTAACCATGAATTGAGAAGATAATTCTAATATATTACTCTTAATAAAGTAATTACAATAGTTATTAGAGATGAGGTCTCACTGTGGTGCAGGGGATGGCTCAAACTTTTGTGCTCGACCTATCTTATTGCCTTAGCCTGCAAGTAGTAATGTCTAAAGACACACACTACAGTGTATAGCTCAATAAAATCCTTGATGTTCTGCATCTTAACCTAGAATACAACATGTTCCCTGTGTTAAAGGGTACTGGCCCCATTATCTCTCTTCTCCTAACTCATCACGAAATAGAGAAGTTCCAAGTTTAGATCATTACTTTAGTTTGGTTCCAGTGAAAACACCACAAAATCTGTTAAGCTTGCTGAGACACTTGTAATTCCAGAATTTGGGAGGTAGAGGCAGGAAGATCAGGAGTTCAAGGTCATCTTCAACTACTTAATGAGTTGGAACCCAGCCTGCTCCCCATGAGACAAACCAAGCCCAGGTCTTCGGTGAGAAGCTATCCTTCTCCAGCCCCACCACATGAGGCTTTCTGTCACAGCATTTCCTGATGCTTTCTCACCTAAACCACTGCATTGCCCACTCTTTACCCCTTGCCACAGGCTCCTGGATAACTCCAAAAGAGATCACGGGGAACACAGGCTCCCCCGAAAAAGGTACTGCTTCTCTGTCATTGGTTGGTTGAGTGTTGTTCTTTGTTCTTATTTTTATTTGTTTTGTGATCTTAAATTTTCTAGCATTCACATCTTAAAAAATTAAAAGTGACAGGTGACACTGGGTGTAATAACCAAATGTATTTTTGAAATATCATTTGTAATGTGGCTAATGCGAAATTGCTCATAAGGTAGATATCTCTTGGTACTGAATCTGACGGCCTCCTTCTGTTTTAAGCCTCCAGTATATCTCATTTCAGAATAGGCACTTTCTCCCTTTGAGGAATGATTCCACTGGACTCAGTCAGGAAAGCAAATAGCCCAGCTCCTTCCCTTCCCTTGTGAGCCAGAAGTGAGAGCCGTCTGTTCCATAATAGTATTTCTCCTCAGCCCCAAGAAGGATGGGGACCAGGCCCTGAAAAAGAAGGGAGTGACAAGCAAGAAATAAGTAAACTCTTTTCAATAAAACATTTGTTTTGATTATTTAAAAGGGGGGTTGCTTACTGCCATGACCTATTACCCTGTAGATGTTGGCATTTCAGCAGCAGGCACCTCCACACTGCATCCCCTGAAGAATGGCACCAGAAGCATATAACACCAAGCACTGTGATATCCAAGTTGAGCTGAGTTGTGAGACTCAGAAGTGGAAGTTCCGGGTACACAGCCAGGGGGAAAGGAGAAAAACCGGTGTCTCCTGGGCCAAGAGCTGCAAAATGAGGAGGATGCCTGCTGATAGTCTTCAGATAGGCACTATTAGTACATTCTTTAAAAGAAGCATCCAAAGATGCTTCTGTGGATGGGTGGATGGGTTGGTGACAGGGTCTCATATAGTCCAGGTTGGCCTATATGTAGCCAAGGATAACCTTGCACTCCTGTCCTCCTGCCTCTACCTCCCAAGGGCTTCTGGGACTGCAGGCATGTACCACCTATGGAAACAGATGCATGTGACTTGAAAATGCAAACTTCCTGTGTAGATGATTTTTTTGGGGGGAAGCATTCAGGGTCTCTAGTCTTTTTGCTTACTTGTAGTCACTTTGGCAAGCATTCTTCCTTGATGACGTAACTGGATTGGGCAAGGAGGTATTGGGTGTTGACCAATAGGATCAGCATTGAGGCTGAAGCAGAAGGAGAAATGTAAAAGGGAGTCGGTGTGCTTGTTTGACCAGCTGTCTGATTGCGGGGCTAAATTCATTAGCTCTTGCGACATCCCTGTACAGCCTCAGGAACTTAGACTTGACTGAGGTCAGACAGACATGGACCAAACAGAAAAGCTGGGATCAGGTGGGCTGGGCTCTCTTATGGAGGAGCTGCAGCACTCTCCTCCCTTCTCCAAGCTCAGCATGTTTATTACATATAGTTGAACAGGGAGGCAAATGGATTCAGACGTCTTAGTAGGGGAGTCTCTGTAGGGGAGCAGTCTTTAGGCCATAAACATCCCGGGGGGGGGGGAGCCATAGTGGATATTTTCTATAATATTAACATCTGCACATGAGCCAGAGGAAGGCTTTGCCACCCCCACTGAGCCTTACCCCAGGGTGGAGGAAGGCTTTGCCACTTTCACATGGGTCTAAGGCTCGGGTCCTTGACATGGCCATGCCCATTCAAAAGCACACATTGACTCAGAACTGTATTCACTCAGAGCTTCCTCCACTCCGCCCCCGGCTGTGATGTCTAGCTGTCTGAACCTTCCACCCTGTTCTCTTCAGAGGCCCTTTCCCACCATGAGAAGCAAGCCTGTCAATAGATTAGTGCCCCCAAACAAGTTCATATTGTCCAGCAGTCAAATCAGCAAGGTTATTATTATTTTCAGAGAAATAGCAAAATATCTTCTATGAGATGAGTTCATACTGGGCAATACCTCTTGTGGGACAGCCTTAAAATGCAGCAAGTCCTCAGACTGCTCCCCTGCTCAGGCCAAACTGGCTTTCTGCGAAGGAGCCTGTCCTCCTTACAGACAGAGTGCACCCCACCACTGTGGTGTTTGAAGGAGAATGGCCCCATAGGTGCATAGGCTCATCTGTTTGAACACGTGGTCTCCAGTTGGTGGAGCTATTTGAGAAGAATTAGGGGTGTGGCCTTGTTGGAGGAGGTGTGTCACAGGGGTTGGGCTTTGACGTTTCATAGGACTTGCCATTTCCCAGTGTGCCCGTCACTGCCAACTGCTTGCTGGTCAAGATGTGAGCTCTCAGCTGCTCCTGCCTTTGCTCCACCATCATAGACTCCAGCTCTCTGAAACGGAACCAAACTGAACGCCTTCTTTATAACATGCCTTGGTGACCGTGTTTGATCTTAGCACTGGAAAGTGACCAGGACCGTCACCTTCCCTTTTGGAAAGGAAAGATAAGGATGCCGCTTCTATCCTGGAAACCAAGCTTGGTGGTACTGTTCTTGACTCTAAGACCAAAAGCTGCAATTGAAAATTAATGATTATTTACAACTATGTTGCCATGTTTGTGTCGATCTGCTTGAGGGAGTGTGCGAGGCAGTCATGATATTCTTTGCATGTTGTTGCTCTAGGTTTGGGTGTGTTGGGTGGAGATGTGCCGTAATTCACCGCCACCCCCTCAGTCTGCTTCAAAAACAGACTATAGGCTCTACAGGATGTCTGTCTGTGTGTCTCCAGGCTACACAGCCACTAGATGTCTCATTTTTATTATGGATTTGGTTGTATAGGGGGTTGCTTTTGTTTTGATTTTGTTTGAGATAGGGTCTCTTGTAGCTAGTTTTGAACTCGAATGACCTTAAACTGCTGATCCTCCTGCATTGTATCATCCCAGCCAGGTTTTTATGTGGAACTGAGTGAGCATTGAACCCAGACCTCCGTGCATACTAAGCTACATCTTCTTGTTTTGTTTGATACCAAGTCTCACTAAGAAGCCCAGGATGGCCTGAAGCTCCTTAACTTATGTAACCTAGGCTGTGGCCTCAAGCTCATGGCCATCCTTCTGCCTCAGCCTCCCAAGTGCTGGGATTACAGATGTGTCACCATTCCTGGCCTTAGATTTCTGGTTTTAAGACTACTCAAATCTGATTTCTTTTTTAATTTTATTTATTTATTTATTTTTATTTGTTTGAGGCAAGGTCTCATGTAGCTCAGGTTGGCTAATGATTGCAGGTAAAATAAGGAATAAAATAGACACAATTTTCTGTCCCATTGTGTCTTATATTACAATTGGGATGGAGAAATTATGAAAGACAATATGTAAAAAAGCAGAGCAGAAATGGGGCTTTGGATCCATGAGAGAGCACTTTCCAAGCAAGCCAAAGGCTCCATATTCAGTGCCCAGCACCAGGAAAGAAAACAAATCATACATAATATTCCAAATAGTAATAAATTTCCCAGTGAAGTTTAAAGAATCCAAAGGCAACAGGGAATCTCTCTCTCTCTCTCTCTCTCTCTCTCTCTCTCTCTCTCTCTCTCTCACGCACACACACTTGTACACACGCATACACACATGTGCACAGTACACTCTCACTATCATGTTGTTCTAAGCTAGACCACATGATAAACAACTGATGTCTCCAGCCTCAGCTCAGCAGAGGCCCTTGCCTGCCAGCAGCCCCGTGAGCCTGGAGTCGGGCCATCCCTCATTCAGACCTTGAGAAGAAACAGCTCCTGAAAACACACTCATGAGGGCTCATGGCTGTGGACCCAGATCCCTAAACTGATAAGATCCAGCATGTTTGATTGGTAGTATTCCCATCTCTGCGGGAACACAGAAGAGGCGGAAGGGCAGAAATTGGACAGCCATCAGGAAGCGGTTGTTAAGAACGAAGGCCACAGTGTGGAGACGATGCAGCTGGATCAGCTGTGGAACAAAGCAGCAGTAAAGGAGCCGGATTCTGAAAGCACCAATGTTTCTGCTGTTTGGATGTAGGGCGTGAGAGAAAGGGAGACTGTGCTTTATTTCCCATTTCTTTTGAGGTTTTATTTCATTAACTGTGGCAGTCTCTGTGACCTCCACAGTCGGCACAGTAATGATCCGTGGGAGACAGTTTGGCTCAACACAGCTAAGTAGCCAGTGTTGGTTCAAAGTTTAGGAGTCTGACAGCCCCTGCCCTCATAGTTTATTTTAGCCATATTTTAGGCACAACACAATTTGGTAAAAACATGCCTGGTGATGATGAACTCAATCCTACATGCACAACAAAGCATACATAGAGGAATAAAATAAGCTAAATAAAGATTGGGGGTGACCGTGTTGAAACTCTTCGTAAAGTACATGTGACACCATCCATAATGATGAGTTCTATAGACGGACTGAGAAAAACAAGCTTACCACAGGGTCTGCTGGGGGCGGGGCGAGGGGGGCTCCAGTGATGTCTCCACCACACAGATACTGCAAAAGTCACCAGGCTATTAACCATGTCTGCTCCCAGCCTTCTGGTTGGATAACAGGTTGTGTATTCCTTCTTTTGAGGAACAACCCTGTGTATATTTAACATTCCAGGTTCCCATAATGCTCATCTGTGAGCTCAGGACCTCTGTGCCTCCTACAAATAACACCCAATTTATATTTCTCCATCTTGTCTTCTCAGTGTCATAAGACACATTGACTAAAAGCTAAAAACAATACTATACACCTTGCCTGCTAATATCTATAACACAGCTGTGAGTTCCGTTAGTTCATTCATGGACTTTGACATACTGGTTGTATTTCTATTTATATATGACAAGTTAAGTGGATGTAGGAACATAATGCTAGTTTCACTGAAAGAATCTTTATAAAATAGTAACACTCAGAAATAGCATCCTAATGAGGCCCAGCAGATTCTCAGTGAGTAAGGCACTTGACACAAAGCCTGGTGACTGAGTTGGATTCCCAGACCCACATGGTAGATGGACAAAAAAGAGTCCTGCAGCTAATCTTTTGATGTCCAAGTCTCCACCATGGCATGTAAACTTAGCACCACACACATTCTCTCTCTCTCTCTCTCTCTCTCTCTCTCTCTCTCTCTCACACACACACACACACACACACACACACACACACACACACACACACACACACACACACACACACACACACACACAAATATCTTTAAAGATTTATAAAGAAACCATTAGCTTGATATATACTGCACTCCTATAACAGCACTTGGGAGACAGGATGATCAAGAGTTCAAGACCAGCCTGGGCTAAATAGTAATAGCTTGTCAATAGAAGGAAGGAGAGAAAAAGCAAAAGCAAAAAAAATGGTTGTTAACAATAACATTGTGTGTGCAGATTGATGGGCAAGAGATTTCCTTAGGTATATCACTCACAGGACCACTGTCACCAAAATAAGAAGACTAGGTGTGGCTTTGGCTTATGGAGGGAGAGCGGGGACCAAGGCCTTGGTCTGGACCTTACTGGCTCAAAGAATGCAGCAAGGTAAGCTGTTGAAATAAGTATCTGGATTTCACAGATGCTGGCACTAAACATTTGGGTTGCCTGAGTAAAGATGATTACATTGCCTCAATGCATACTCAATTTCACATCTAAAAATTCCCATTTTCCTTTTTGAGGAAGGGTCTCATGGAACTCAGGCTAGCCTTGAGCTTGCTATATAGCCAGTGACCTTCAACTCCTGACCCTCTTGCCCCTACCGCCCATGTGCTGATATAACAGTATTGTGCCACAACACCCAGCTGAACAGATTTTAATTAATTTGTAGAGAAGGACCTGTAATTCAAGCACCCATGAGATGATAGCATCAGGATCAGGTGTTCAAGCCGAGCCTAAATATAAAGTGAGTTTGAGCCTGAATATATAAGACCTTTTCTCAAAAAACAAAACAACAACAACAAAATAAAAAAAAAAAGCATCTAAAATCCCTTTAACTATCAAATCATACAAGGTACAGTTTAGAGATGAAACTGCCCCACATGCGTTGCTGAAGTCTTGCTCCTGTACTATTTAGGGAAGTGGTGGAGCTTCAGGAAGGATGCAGGCCACTGAGGTCACATCTCCATGAGGGTATATCTTAGCCCTGGGCCCCTCCTGTCTTCACATCTCTGTCTTTGTTTCTCAGTATCAAGTACATAGCCTTCTCCTCTACATATCCCTGCCACCAACATACTCTGCCTCTCCTCCAGCCCAAAGATTGACACCTCAGAAACGTGAGCCAAAATCATTCTTTCCTTCCTTGAAGTTATTTCTCCCAGTTACTTGTCCTGGGGATGAGAAACTAATACACTTTCTGTTTGGGTTCAGGCACATATCTAGTTAATGTCTCAGGCAGATGGTTCCAAAGCATGCGACTGCGTTGGCAGTATGTTTATGTTCCCTGGTCTCTTCCCTCAGCCCTAGTCCCTTGCTTGTCTCCAAACCAGCCAGGGCTGCATCGTAAGATCCCGAGTACAATCCCATGTACAAAACAGCAACAACAACTGAAAAGGGGAGCACAATGAAGACATCCCTGCCCTCCACCTCTGGCCTCCATGGATGCACTCTCACTCTCGTGTGCTTCCGTACAAAAACAAAATAGACACATGAACAAACAAACAAAACCACTTAACTGTAAACAACTCAGAGGTATTAATAGGAAGACCCCTAGGTGAAGATAACCCATGTACAATTTGCATAATAGAATTGTCACATGGAACAGGATCAGACCAGCTGTGTGATTGGGAGCAAGTTACTAAAGCCCTAAGCCTCATCTGCCTCATTCACTGAGTGGGGATGACAGAGTCCACACAGTCATGGCATCTAGATCTGAAAATCAAGTGCAGTAACGCTCAGAACGCTTGCTACAGTGTCAGCCCATGGTGAGTGCATCTCCTGCTGTCTGTGCTCTCTGTTCAGGACGGCTCCACTCTGAATACCTGCTGGATGCCTAGATTTGCTCAGCCAGGGTGGTACAAATCAATAATCCTGCCCTCAGGAGATGGAGGAAGGATGACCAGGAATTCAAGGTCATCGTTAGCTAGATGGTGAGATAAAGGCCTGGCTTGGCTACCTGAGATGGTAAGTAACAAAAAGAGAGATGGGCTAACAAGATGACTCAGTAGGTAAAGGCACTTGACACCATGACTGGTGACCTAAATTCAATTACAGAACCCACATGGTAGAAGGAACAGGCTGACTCCTTTGAGTTGTCCTCTGACCTCCACATAAGCACTGTGGCATATGAATGGTTGTACACACACACACACACACACACACACACACACACACACACCATAACCTAGATTTACTTTTAACATTTGTTACCTTAAACAAATTATAGTCCTGGGTCTCAGCTTTCTCATATAAAAATTTTACCCCCACCAAAGAAAAGAGAATCCACTGATTTTTATGTCTTCAGTACTGAAAATGATTCGTCAACAGGTAAAGAAATTGGAAAGACTCCCAAAGCCACAAAAAGGGATTAAATTTAAAAAAAAAAAAAAGTGTGTGTGTGTCACAAAGTATAGTTCAAATGTAAGATGGTGACTTCTCTTGAGCTGGCTCCTGTCCCCCTTCCTCTTCTCTTGATGCCTGTTATTCTCAATATTCCCAACATCAAACCTCTGACCTTTTTTCTTCCTAAGTTGGTATGTTTTCCTCCTGGGATCTCAATTCATATTCTATATAAATGGGAACATGAAGTTTCTATCTCAAAAGTATGTCCCTGCGGAGAGTACAGTTCAAATCCTTACTTGATATCCCTCACAAACTCAAAATTTCCTAAATTAAGTTCGCTATCTTTTCCCTCCTGACAGAGCCCCTCCTCACTTCCCCCACGTTCAATTGATTCCAAGTCCCAATCCCTAAATGTCTCTCAGATGTTCACACTTCCTCCCGTCTGTCACAGACCTCATTTAGACAGAACTCCTGTCACCTGAATTGCTCATCAGTCTTTCTGGAGACAGGGTTTTACACGTCTGGCCTTGAATTCTCTATAAATCTGGGGATGACCTTGAACTCTTGATGCTCTGGACTCCGCCTCCAGAGTATTGAAATTACAAGTGCACATCACCATGCCTGATTTATACCATGCTGGGGTTTGCACCCAGGGCTTTGAAAATTCTAGGCAGGAACCTTACCAACTGAGCTACATCTCTAGCCCCTTAGCTGTCATTTTCTTGTTTACTTATTTATTTATTGTATGTATGTGTGCTGTATGTGATATAAGTATAGTGTGGGGTGTGTGTGTGGTGTTTGTGTGATACATGGTGTGTGTGTTTGTGAGTGTGTATGTGTGCATGTGTACTCTTGCATTGTGCAAGTGAGAACTAATTTTTTGTTTTGTTTTGTTTTGTTTTGTTTGTTTTTTGAGACAGGGTTTCTCTATGTAGCTTTCTGCCTTTTCCTGGATCTCGCTCTGTAGACCAGGATGGCCTTGAACTCACAGAGATCCGCCTGGCTCTGCCTCCCAAGTGCTGAGATTAAAGGTGTGTGCTACCACCGCCCAACGAGAACTAATTTTTTTAATACATGCTGAAATCCCTTCTGGTTTCATTTCTTTGGGAGGTATCAGGTATACAGTGTCCAATAGCCAGTAGATAAGAAAAGGGAAATGCAAAGAGATGCATATGTCAATGGAGCCACAAGGAACATTATAAATCTGGATTGGCATCTTTAAAGGCCCTGGTGCTATATTTCTAGCTGCCACAAAGGCCTCAGATAGGCCTAATTTGTATTTTTCCATCTGTTGAGAAAATGCTAAGTTGACTTGACCATCACAGAAATCTTGGTGCTTGCTACCTGAGTTTGAGTCCCAGGACCCATATAGAAAAAACGAGATAATCAACTTGCAAAAGTTGTGTGTGTATATATATATATAGTACTAATACAAGCCAAGCCTATTGAGGCATTCCTATGATCCTAAGACACCACAGACTGAGACATGAGAATGGAAGTTTGAGGCCAGTTTTAACTACATAGATTTAAAAAAAAAAAAAAAAAAAAAACCACATAGAAATGAAATTTCAACCTGTCAACACTCCCTCATGGAAGGGGGAGAGGTTCACACGGCCCCACCCTTTCCTGAAGATTATCTGCTCAGGTTGATGGGAGAGAAACATTTTCTTCAGTGGCACAGCCATCGGTAAGGTACACAGCTACCTGCAAACAAACTCCCACCCATGCTCTGGTAACTAAATCTAAGGAAAAGCTCTGGGCCACACACAAGAAACATGAACACAGAAGGAATCTGTTAGTTGGGAAAAGGAAGAGAAATAATGGGAGTAGGCAGAGGACAGGAAAGGGTAGGCAATGAGTGTAATAAAATACATCATGTACATGTATGACCATGTCAAAACGAAACACACTATTATGAATAATTAACATGCTAATGAAAGAATTTTTCAGAATGTTTGAGGTGTTTCTTTTTGTAATGTATTATAACCTTGAATGAATCTATCTTCAATACATTTCCCAGAGATTGACAAATATCCATTTATAAACTCAATTCTGGAGCCCTGTGGGAAACACAATATGGTTCTCATTCTATGTGCCTGGTTTAAAAAAATGATGGTGCTGGCAGTGATGGCGCTTGACTTTAATCCCAGCACTCAGGAGGCAGAGACAGGTGGATCTCTGTGAGTTCCAGCCTAGCCTGGTCTACAGAGTGAGTTCCAGGAAAGGCTCCAAAACTACACAGAGAAACCCTGTCCCGAAAAAGCCAAAAAGAAAAAAGAAAAGAAAACCAAACCAAAACAACAAAATGATGGCATTCCTAGACCTTGCCCAGGTCTGTCACATGTCCTGGAGTTAAACACTTACCTCCCATTTAATCCTTCGGTTAAGAGCCGCAACCCTGAACTTCTAGGGAAGACTGTGCCAACGTTGAGTGTGTCATTTGCCTGAATACTTTCTCTCTGCTTCTGAAGACTCCAGAACACCATCGTTCTCTATAGTTAGCCTCTCTACTAGTCTGTGTTCACCAGAACAGTTAGTGTTTCTGGCCTGGCATGCCCCTCGAGGAGCATGTACTTCTACATTCAGGCACCTTCCAGGTTTCACTTGGCCAGCCTGATTTCTCCTCTTTTAATTTAGGGCTGAGGCACAGCAGCTGTCTTTGAATGATGCGTCCCAGAAGAAAGATAGGAAACAGACATCCAGGGAAACAGGAAAGACAAAGAGACCCTTTCCCTAAAACTAACATTGTCATTGGCAGTTTTTATGCTGAACACCCAGCTACAGTCCCAATTTTTGTCCTTGGGCTTCATAGAAACAGGTCCAGCAAGCTACCTCACCTGAACAGTGAAAGGAAGTCTTGGCCCCAGGCTATTTTAATCAAAGTAATTGTGCTAGCTAGTCTCATGTGAACTAGACACACCAACTAGAGTTTTCTGAAAGTAGGAAACTTCTTCACCTGAGAAAATGCCATGAGATCCCAATGTAAGGCATTTTCTTAAATAGTGATTGATGCGGGGAGGGCCCAGCCCATTGAGGGCAGTGCCATCCCTGGTCTGTTGGTCCTGGGTTTTATAGGAAAGCAGGTTGAGCAAACCATGGGGAGCAAGCCAGTAAGCAGCACCCCTTCATGGCCTCTGCATCAGCTCCTGCCTCCAAGTTCCTGCCCTGTTTGAGTTCCTGTCCTGACTTCCTTCATGATGGACTACAATGTAGAAGTGTAAGTCAAATAAACCCTTTTCTCCTCAACTTGCTTTTGATCATAGTGTTTCCTCAAAGCGATAGAAACCCAAATTAAGAAAGTATGAAATATGGCTAATTGGCTGTTCTTTGGGGAAGTGTGTGTGAGTGTTGTTGGGTTTGGTTTGGTTTGGTTTTTTGAAACAGGGTCTCACTGTGTACTCCTGGATGGCCTTAAACTCACTATGTAGACCAGCAGGGAACTGAACCTAAAATGACCCTCTCATCTTTGCCTCCTCAGTGCTGAGATTACAAGTGTGTGCCACCATACCTAACTCTTTCCTTTTTTTTTTTTTTTTTTAAGATTTATTTATTTATTATGTATACAATGTTCTGCCTGCATGTAGGCTTACAGGCCAGAGTGGGTTTTTGTTTGTTTGTTTGGTTTGTTTTTTGTTTTGTGTGTGTGTGTGGTTGTTGTTGGTTTTTTCGCCCCCCAAGCTGAGAACCGAACCCAGGGCCTTGCACTTGCTAGACAAGCACTCTACCACCGAGCTAAATCCCCAACCCTCTTTCCTTTTTAGTATATGTTATAACTATAATGCCATAAAAGGAAGAATAGGTAAATCAGAGTATAGTGGCATATACCTGGAATCCCAACACTTGGAAAGCAGAAGAATCAGGAGTTTAAAGCCAGCCTCAGCTACACAGCAAGTTTAAGACCAGCTTGAGCTATCTGAAAGCCCATCTGAAAAAACACGAATAAAACCAGCAACAGAAGACGAATCAGAGTAACCTGTGAACATGAGGAAAATGAAACAGAACTGGATAAAATATTAAATGTATATGCACTTAATTAAACTTTATTTAAAAAGAAACAAACATTATATGTAATTAAATATGCTATTGAAAATGTACATACATATAAAATAAGTTAGAGTTGAGATGCTAAGACACATGATATAGGACCTTTCTATTCAAGGTCTGGTTCACACAATAATAGTGTTGACTTTTACCTGGAACAGATTAAAATGGGGCATCAGGGGCCAGAGATGGTTCAGCAGTACAGAAGACCCAAGCTGGGTTCTTAACACCCATATCAGGTGACTCAGAACTGCCTGCAGCTACAGCTCCAGGAGATCCAATGCCTCTGACCACTTTGAACACTAGCACTCATCCCAAGCTGGGTATGGTAGTTCATACCTACACTCCTGGCAGTCAAGAGATGAAGGCAGGAGGATCAGGGGTTCAAGTCCCCCTTAGCTAACAGTGGTTGTGATACTAGCCTAAGCTACAGGAGATCTTGTCTAAATGATTTTTAGAAATAAAAGTATAATAGCTAATCCCACCCTTGACTTACTGTGTCGAGATTTACATATTAACAAAACCACTCCGGTGGGGACACCTTAGCACAGAAAGTTACAGAACTACAAGGCTGGGGTGAGTTCTAGAATGCATTTGTGTTCTGCTTTCTTCATTTATGAAATGGGCACACTGGCACCTGCTTCTTAGGGTGCTAAAGATGACATGTCCAAGGCACATATAGAGAGATAGCAAGTGTCCATAACTGCTAATAAAGACAAGACATAAAATGTGCCTTAGGACCCCAAAATTGAATTCTATGCTCTGCTGCACACACAATTAAATGTAACTGAAGCTATTTTAATCATGGATGCTCATTCACTTTCATGACCATTTCTCTTAATGAAACAGTCATTCAAAAATGAGTAGTTTTGAAGAGTACCAATGCTGATTCATCCAGCTGGGCAAATCATTACTTTTGAGGAAGTTGATTTCCTTATATAGACACAAAGGAAGTTCACCCACAGCCTTTCTTAACTAAGTTTTAATGTTTAAGGTATTTACTATGAAAATGAATACACAAGGCTGGAAATATGGCTCAGTGGTTAAGAGTACACTGAATGCTCTTTTAGAGGACCCAGGTTCAATTCCCAGAACCTACATAGCAGTTAACAACTGTCTGTAACTCTAAGATCTGACACCACATAGAGACATACATGCAGGCAAAATACCAATGCAAAATAAAAGTAAATAAATTTAAAAAATGAATACACTTGGATACTCACTAACATGGAATGTCACAAATTAGGTGTAATGACTGCATACTTTTGAGACTTTTTAATTGACAGGTGTTTTTACTTACAAGAAAGAGCAAATAATAATAATGGGTCCATGTTATTTTTATCAAAATCTCTATCATTTGATTTTACCAATAAAGACTCAGAAGCCAGATGCTGGGATGAAAACCCACTAGCTCAGAGAGGCAAAGAAAGTAACTGTCTGACCTTCTTCCTCAGCTGACATCTCAGAAAGAGAGCGCTCTCCTATACCATCTCAAATAAAACTCCGACCATATGCCCCTTCCATCTACTTCCTGTGCATCTCTCTCTGTGTGTCCTCTTGGCTTCCTCTTACTCTCTATGGCTATTTCCTATCAACGGGATGCTTGTTCTGCCTCTTGACCTCCTATGGTTGATTTTATTTAATTCTGTTTACAATATTCAAGCAGAAAGCTCTTTGACTAAAAGTGTGTGCTAAGGCTGAGCCACACCAAAACTAGAAACAGGTTTTTCCAGTAAAAACACAATCCCAGGGTTCACAGTGTGATCAAATATCCTACAACAGGTTCAGAGCAAGCCATTAAACCTGAAAGCAGTCCTGGGAAGAATCCTGTGTCTGCAGAAAGTTCTTTTGTGTTCATTCTAATGCAGGTGGGGACTGTGTCTTACTCCATTGGTGGGAGTTTGGCCTTACCATCTGATGTGATTGGCTAACTTTTGAAGATTAGAAGAGTGTGAAGATTAAAAGGGCTAAGTCAAGTCTTAGGGGTCAGGCAAACAGGCATGTCACAAGATTGGGAAGGTTCATGGAATAATGGTTCTTGGTGGGCTAGCTACCCTTGATTTTTAAAAAAAAAATGTTTCTCATATACTAGAAGGTAAGACTTGGAGTTTTTAAACTTTGTCACTGGGTAGCTATGGTTCCTAACTGCCTGGCATTTCCTTTCTCTTGAAGCACACTAGTTTTCCCTTTGGAAAGCTGGTCATGGATTATCGGTCTATGATGCTGAGCAGAAGGAAAGAGGTTTACCAATGGAAACGAGACCCAGGTCTCCGACCCTCCCTTCATTCTCCCTCCTGTGTCACTGCTAGCTCAGAGTGGAGTTCTCCATCCTCCTGCCTCAGCTTCCTGAGCACTAGGCTAAGTTGCTTGACAATTAAAGAAAGAAGGAAGGAAGGAAGGAAGGAAGGAAGGAAGGAAGGAAGGAAGGAAGGAAGGAAGGAAAGAGGGAGGGAGGGAGGGAGGAAGGGAGGGGAGGAAAGGGAAAGGAAGGGAAGGGAAGGAAAGGGAAGGAAGGAAGGAAGGAAGGAAGGAAGGAAGGAAGGAAGGAAGGCAGGCAGGCAGACAGATCTGGGCTGAGGCACAGCTGGTAATGTGCTTCCCTAGTATGTACAAAGTCCTGGGTTGTATACCCATCCCTACACACACAAGGTGATAATGAGCTAGCTCCCCTTAAATAGTAAGGCCCATGGTATATCCAAAGTAACCACTCACCTATTAGATCCCCTCAGGCCTAGGAAACATGTATAGACACCTCATTGGCTGAGCTTTCATGTCCCCTAAAATGATAGTCCCAATAAAGATTTCCTCTATCCCCTCATCCAGTTCCAGTTAGAAGCCCCATAAAAGGTGCTGGGCAGAGCAGCGCCTATGCATCCCTAATTCCTCTCACTCTCTGACATTTTCCTCTCTTTTCCTTAACAAATCTGTTTGCTCTGATCGCTCCTTGTCTGTGTTTTCTAATTTGGGAATGTGAGACAGCAGACTAGGAAGCCTCAGACTCATGGTGGCCTTGGTGACTGATCACTGATACCCTAACTCCCCGAGTTAAGCTTATCAAGAGCCCAGAAAGGCTCTGTCCTGTCAAAGAACATACTTCCCACCCCTGCCTGCCTGCAATCCCAGCACTCAAGAGGCAGAAGAGGAAAGGCAGAAGTCAAAGTTTTCCTTAGCTGCACAGCAAGTTTGATGCCTGCCCAGGATATGTGAGACCCTGTCTGAAAAAAAAAAAAAAAAAAAGCAAACAAAAATCTTCAGCCAAAGATGATCAAGCAAAGAGCTCTATAAATCCATTATTGTGATATTTTAATTAGTCATTCAAAGTACATAGCACATGTCTGAATGTACCTAGGACACCTTTTACACCATAAAAAAAAATCAGATCATGTTGCATAACTGCTGTATATTAATACCAGAGACCATCCTAAGTTATCTTGTATTTTCCTTATAGTTCATCAGATATGCCCATACTGATTACCAAAACCATTCCATTCGAAGCATCAATCAGTCTGATTGTTTGATTCTCAATTAAAGATCTAAGAACAGCCAGATTCTGGTCTCTTCTACCTTGCTATTTTAGGACCTGAGATCTGATTACTTATTTATCCCCTGCATCTAGAAGAGTTGCTGGACTTTGTGGCACAATCCTATAATCTCAGTGCATGAAGATGGAGGCAGCAGGGTCAGGATCCAAAGCCAGCCTCATCTACATTGCAAATTTGAGTCCAGGCTGAGGTACATGAGACCCTGTCCCAAAAAAATCAAAACAAAACAACAAAACAGTTGACTTGAGTCAGGGATTTGGGAATCAGCCTTCTTCTTTGTTCATACAGATTTCTAAAACAATTTTTGAAAAGCCTTCTTAATTATTTAGTCTTTCAGCACGCTGCCATCGTGTGGTTGTTTTGCCCACTCACACACAAATCCTTCAGAGCCTAGGATGTTGTACAGTGAACCCTGCTCCACCAGGTGCTAAGAAAGAGTTCCCCTAGATGCAGAAGAAGCACTCCCATAATTCGCCTAGGTTATGATAGAAATGTGTGTGTAATTTGCTAAATTTGTTATGTATGTATGACTTGCTAAAATGCAAGAAGGAACGTTAAGAAGGAATATGAAGATGCTAGGAATAGAAAGAAGACTTGAAATGCTGTGTCTGGCCAAAATGCTAGAAGAAGGTTGAGACAGGACAATCATCAAGTCAGCCTGAGCTATATAGGGAGAGCCAGTCTCACCAAAATAATAATAATAATAATAATAATAATAAACTGCAATGTAATTTAAACAAAGTTTCTCATAAAATACTTACCATGAGTATTGAGATTTTGTTCATATGATAGAATTTTATATATGATTTTGTATATGGTTTCCTGTAAACACAGGAAAACTCAGAAAAATTCATAGAAGTAAATTGTATCATATTTGTGGGTGTGGAGGAATGGATCTGTATCCCAACACTTGGGAGGCAAAGGCAGGAGGACCGGAAATCCTCCTCTTCAGTGGCTACATAGTGGGTTCCAGGTTAGACTGGATATTGTTCAATAAAAAATAAAAGAGCAGTTGTTTGAGGGCCGACTTCCTGCACTGGGTCCAAGCAGACCAGAGAGAAAACCCAAACAGTGTTATTCACATTCCAAGTTGTTTATCCATGCTCCTGAGACATCAGGATTAGAGAGCTAACGGCCCAATTTCCCAAGCAGGTCTCCATTTCAATCAAGAATTTCCCTCTGCTTACTTCTCACAGAAAGCAGAACCTGGTGTCAACCAGTTAGCATTCTCATTGGCCTTAGAAGGAAAGCAGCTTCAAACAGCCTGTTGGCTCATTCCTTCATTTTCTTCCTACTTCCTCAGCCTCTCCCTGTCTATAAAACTTCTGCAGGACAGGCGGAACATGCATTTCAGCTTGCAGAATTCAGTGTTGCCCTACCCCAGAAAGACACTGCTGTAATTTTGTCCTTGACAGAGTTAAGAGGTCTCAGGTCTGCCCACATTTGGGGATGCTGTCATCTCGGTCCTCGACACTGCTTTTTTCCCAGCTAAGAAGACAGTACAGCCAATGGGATTGTTGGCAGTTTCCTGGGTGCCACTACTGCACACTCATTATTTTAGATCACCCACCAGATTAGAGTCATGGATTGATGGCATCACCCTTCCCCCAAATTCATATGTTGAAGTCCTAATCTCAAATACCTCAGAGTGTAGCCTTATTTGGAAAGAGGTTCTTTACAGAGGTAATAAAGTCCAAATGAGATCATTAGGATGGGCCCAAATCCAATACAACTGGTATCTTCACAAAAAGAATAAATTTGGACACAGTGACATTTACAAAGAGAAGATGATATGTAGACACAGGGAAAAGATGCCATCTTCAAGTCCAGGGTAGAGGCCAAAATTAAACCTTCCCCTCACCCGAACGAGGAACCCATCCATCTCACACTTGATCGTGAAATGTCTTGAACTCTAAGATCATAGACTTCTGTTGTTCACTTTCTCCTGAATCTTTAAAACAACTTTTCAAATGTATGTTTTTCTTTCACATGTATGGATGTTTCACCAGCATGTATGTCTGTACCCAGTGTGTATTCCAGGTGCCTATGGAGGCCAAAAGAGAGCATAGGATACCCTGGGATTGTAATTACGGTATGAGCCGTGGTATGGGTGTTCAGAACTGAGCTTGGATCCCCAGCAAGAGCATCAAGTGCTCTTAACCACAGAGCCATCACTCCAGCCCCAGTTTCTCCTGACTCCAGAACATTTGTAAGGAGAAACTAAAGCCAAAAAAACCCAGACACACCCAAAGTCAAAGAACGCAAATGTAGCAAAATCAGGTTGTTTCCTCCATTAACCTTCATCTGTAACTCCAAGTACTGTGCTATTTCAAGCATTCTCCTCATAGCCTTCCTTTCCTGAAATGATCCTTCCACATGTGTAAGGCAGTGCTTCCTCCACACTCTACATACAGAAGACTCGCAAGGAAGGGAACTCTCTCCCCTTTTAGTCTCTGTTAAGGTTTTTCATTTGGGAGAACTCCTTTAGGCTGGCCCCCTGCCTACAAGTCGAGAATGTGTGAAGTAAGGTGAAGCCCAGTTAAGTTAATGTGTTCTAGCCAAAGCTACTTTGAGCATACTGATCAGAAACCAGCTTAAGCTAGCTGGGAAGCTGGGAGAGCTAACTAACACCAGGGGGTGCAGAAGTGCTCTTCTTGGGTTGCATATAATGCAAGCTTGGGTTTTCTACAACATGGGAACTTGCAGGCAATCTTGTTTTCTTTTTCCACTTTTGCATCTGACAGGACAAAATGTAGAAGAAATAGACTGAATCTGTGCAATTGAACCTTTCAAAGCTGTTACAGAGAAATGGAATGGGTAAAGGGTAAACTCATCTCAACCATCTGTTCCTCTTTTTAAAAGGAGTCAAGATTTTGGCTTAATTCTTTAATAAGAGCATAAGACATTAATAGAAAGTTAGGTCTCGGGAGGAGGGAAATTATTGTCCCTATATTACTCATAACATGTCTTAGAATATTGGACTGCATTCTAGATACCATGGAGACATAAATAAACAGAAAGTATCCTTTGGCAGTTGTCAAACCAGCAAAGGTGTTGAAACAGTACTAAGTATAAAGTAATGACAGTGGTTAACTCCTAGGTTACATGAGAACATTTAATTATGGATATTTGGATATTCAGTGTGGCTGGGAAAGACACACTGGCATTCCCTATCCCCACCCATCTGGGGCAGGATGTAAAGGAGATTAGTGTGCTTCAGGAAAAAATAATTTATAGAATACAGCTTTTTGTTAGAATCCAAGAAAGCAATTTTTAGCTATCAGGGGAGATCAGGGGAGATTTGTACAACACAGGTTACATCTCTTTTTTTTTTTTTTTTTTTTTTTAAGACAGGGTTTCATTATGTAGCACAGGCTTGCCTGTAACTTATTATGTAAACCAGGCTAGCTTCAAACTCACCTGCTTCTGCTTTCTGAGTGCTGGAATCAAAGCAGTGTGCCATCATGTCCAGCATAGATTCAGTTCTTTAACAAACAAAATGTGGGGAGAGTCTGTCACTCCATAAGAGTTGTTGGGATTTAATGTCTGGCATTTGCAAATAGCAACCTCTCTTTCACTGCTCACACTGGTAGGGCTGGAGTTTGCTAAGCTTTCTTATGCAGTCTCATTGCATTCTTTAAGCGTGTCTGAAAAGCAGACCTGGAAAACAACTCTAGCAGCAAAGGCCTTGCCAATGATCCTATCAAACGAGCAAAATGTTCTTTCCACACAAACTTTAAGGAAGTCATTGGTTGCCCTGGAGACCCCACCCCCTTTGTAATCTCTCTGCTTGTAAAGATTCTAAAGAGCGACCAACCGCTCACAAGCCAGCTGTCCCTGCTCCTCCAGCCCCAAGTGAATCTTCAGATCAGCGTGAGCTCACAGATAGCATTCTGCATGCAGCTCAAAGGTGTTGCTAGAAAGAGGCACTGTCACTCAGTGTGTTAAAAGCTCAGCAATAGCAAGATTCCTCTCAATATTTTATGAAAAAAATGCCCTATATATTTTGCTTTTAATCCCCAAATCCATTAGTTTCAGTGTTGTCCATTTTGACTGCCAATTAGCTGTGTCATAACCAATATTTTTTGTGTTTCCTCTCTCTCTCCCCAACCCCGTGTGTGTGTGTGTGTGTGTGTGTGTGTGTGTGTGCACGCACGCGCACGCGCAGTGTATAAACACATGTGTTCTGCTCTCTCACTCTCTGCCTTATTCCTTTGAAACCAGATCTGTCACAGAAGCTGGAGACTGGTAGCCAGGAAACTTCAGCAATGCTCTTGTCTCCATAAAGTTAGTAAATATTAAAATTAATAATAATAATAATAATGATGATGATACTATGGACAGCATGGAGGAAAATACCCAGTGCTGATCACTAGCCTCTCACATGCACTTTCAGGCAAATACACCTGCACACACATAACCCACACACACATGAAAATCCCTTCAATTTAAAACAATTTATTATTAAGATTGTTACTATTTCTGAGAAATAAGTTGATGGTTATCAAGGCATGAAAGAAACAATATTTTCCCATAACTGAAAATTAAATTCTCAATAAGCACAAGTGCTTAATTCATGTGGACTTTCAAAGTTATGAAGATATAATTTAATGTATGAGTATGGTGGAGGAGGCAGCAAAAGTTATTTACCAAAATGCATGAAGAAATTTAGAAAGAATATTTCACTTTTAAAAATTAATTTGAATTTGAATTATCTATCAAATGTTTTTAATATTTCAAAAAGAAAAAAGTGTTTAATGAATCACAGCAAATTACACACACACTTAAAAACAATAAAAAATTATTTAAAAAAATTTTTATCCGAAGCCCACATGGGAAGAAAGAACCAAGTCCTGAAAATAGTCCTTTGACTTCTACAAGTACCCTGGGACTCTCCAGCACACACACACACACACACACACACACACACACACACACATACACACACATACACACACATACACACACACATACACACATACACACACACATACACACACACACACACACACACATACACACACACATACACACATACACACACACATACACACACATACACACACATACACACACACACACACACACACATACACACACACATACATACACACACATACACACACACATACACACACACACACACACACACACACACACACACACTAAATAAATAAATGTAATTTTAAAAATACAGCTATTTTGTAACATTTGAAGAATTTTCTGTAATTAGGGAACAGTCCTAAACAAGGGTAAGGTCTATTGGTGCTTACAGAGTTCCACATATTGAAGAAGTGGAGTGCCCAGGGCAAGGTGAGTTAGGCCCATAGTACATGGACAGTTACCTGACAGTAATCTCAGTCAAATCTGCAGACCTGGGGTAGGCACCAGACTTAACTGTGGGTAAGGCCCACAGGTGTGTGAAAAGTGCTGCAGCCACAGAGCTGCAGAGCCAGGCAGGAGACCTGAGCTGCCACAGGACCATAATTGACCCTAGGATGGAGACTTCAGATAATGCCTCCAGCCTGAAATACCAGTCCCCGAGAGGGAAGCCAAGAGTTCAGCTCCACTATGTCTTTTCCTTTACTGAACGTTGAAAATGCCACCACCGAAAGAAAAAAGGGGGGAGGGGAGCCAGAGAGATGGCTGAGCAGTTAAGAGCACTTGTTCTTACAGAAGATCATTCTTAACTCCAGCTCCAGGGGATCCGACACGCGCTTCTGATCTCTGTGGGTACCAGGCATGCACATGGCGGACAGACATACATGTAAGCAAAACACCTATATACATAAAATAAGTAAATATGAAATTATTTTTTTAAAGGGGAAGGGGTGGAATTTAAAAAGAGAAAGAGAATAATTTAATATTCTAAATTAATAATTTAATCAAGAAACTAACAGCAGCAGAGCAAACCCCCGAAAAGAGGCTGAGACAACATGATCTCACCTAATGAAACATCAGGTGATCTCACCTAGTGAAAATGAAGTAGAAGAACTTCTAGACAAATAATACGAAAGACTGATAAATATGTTCAAATAATTCAAAGAAGACATGGATATATTCCAAGAGAACAAAAGGAATCCTCCTCTTATAGTAGATGAAAATCAATACAGAAACAGACAACTGGTCAAGGTGCAGAGAATAAGAGTCTGTGGAGCATCCATCTCTAAATGGGATGTCTATATCACACCCCTCTCCCCAAGGCTCAGGGATCATTAAGGAGGAGGTAGTAAACAGGTTATAATAGCCAGAAGGAGTGAATGTCTGTGGTAAAACAGTATTTACTGGATACCACAGGGTCATTGTGCACATAAACTCACATGGACTGTAGCAGCATGCACGAGACCTGTATAAAATCAAGCTATCCAAAACCTAAGCATGAACAGGGGAAGGCCTCATGAAGTCCCACCCCTACCTGAAAAGCCTTTGGCAATAAATGGCAGCCCAGGAAGAGAGTCAGCTTTCTTCAAGGGTATAGTTGATGACTTTAATCCGTGCACAGACAGAGCTAATGGATTCAATGTGTTGCAGGGGGCAGGAGGGGGGACACGGGACACAAACATGAAGTTAGAGTTGGGGGAAAATGGTCAGGAGGACAAGGAAAGAATTGGAGGGAAGATTTGGGTTGGATTTGATCAAAACACACCATTTGCACATATGAAATTCTCAGTAAACAATATATATTATATTATATTTTTATAATATACTTTATATATTATACAAGTGTGTGTGTTTCTTGAATCAATATGGCTATGCTTGGTTCCATGAGAAATAATCTAATTTTGAGATTATTCTCTAAAAGTAAAACAACCTATATAAAAGGACAGAACCAATTGTAAGTTCAGCCTTAACTGTTTAAAGTAACATTGTCCCTTACAAAAAATGTGCTTGATGGATGTTTGTAGGCCATAGCCTTTATGGCTCAGAAAATAGGATCCACTGAGAAACACCAAGAACAAGTAAGATAGACACCTGTATTTCCTGACCTATGCCACTGACTTATTCTGCTTTGCAGAAGGACTCTCCAATGTAGCAGTCCTCAGCATCCGTGGTTACCATACATTAGAGCATCATCGCTCACAGATGTTGCCATCCTTAGCTGACCATCCACCTGCTGTGATATCTGACCCTGCCTGGACTAACAATAAACATTAGCTGTCCCTCAGCTACCCCATCACTGACAGAATGCCTAATGTAAGCTGTTGTTTTATCAGTCAACAACTTAAAAGGAGAAAAGAGGCCTATGGCAGGGGCAGCAAGGAGAGGTGGAAGGCACTTCTTGGTTGTCTGGAAGCGCAGTGGAGTGGAGAAGGAACAGAAAGGAGCCAGAGCAAGACAGCCCCCAGGATGCACCTCCAACAGGCCCTGCCTCCCACGGTCCACCATGTCCCCCTGGGTCTGTTAAATTTTATATTCATTAACCTAAATCCTTTAGGTCAGAGCTCTCTTTATGTACTTGTGTCTCATAAGTTTGAGGACGTTCCTGAGGTGTTGGACTTATTAAAATCAACCATGATAACCAGGTTGTAAGTCTTCATTTTGTGATCCTGAGATTAATCCTTAGTTTCCTTGATTTCAGCAAATACTTGGGATTTGTTTGATCCAGCCAAAGTTTCCTTGATGAGTCATCTTTTATTATCTAATTCTCCTCTGTTACCTTAGCCATCCAATGTTATAAATCTTCTAATAACCATGTAATACCATTTGCCTTGGTGTTTTATCAGTGCCAGAGAACTAAAATGCATTCTATCCTATTTCATCTGTGATTATCTGTAAGTTGTGTTAAATGTATAGTGATAAAATATTCATTCAGAGTGTTACTATACCTTTTGTTTATCTGTTGTTTTTGAGACAGGGGTCTCACACAGCCCAGGATTGTTTGTTTGTTTGCTGGTGGTGGTTGTTGGTTGACACAGCTAGAGTCAACTATCAGAGAGGAGGGAACCTCAACTGAGAAAATGCCTCCGTTCAACCAGTCTACAGACAAGCCTCTTGAGAGTTTTCTTGACTATCAACTGACATGGGACAGTACTGTGGGTGGCGCCAGCCACCCTTAGGCAAGTGGTCCTGGGTTGTACAAGAAAGCTGAGCAAGCCATGGGAGCAAGCCAGTGAGCAGCACTTCTTGTCTCTGGGTCAGTTCCTGCCTCAAGATTTCCGCTTTGAGATCCCTCAGTGATGGACTCTAACCTGTAAACCTAAATAAGCCCTTTTTAGTCAATTTTTTTTCACACATCCTTATTTTATTTTATTTTCCAGAGCTGAGGACTGAACCCAGGGCTTTGCCCTTGGTAGACAAGTGCTCTACCACTGAGCTAAATCCCCAACCCCTTTAGTCAATGTTTTATCCCAAAAGCAGAAAGCAAGCGGCAACAAGTGCCAAACCCAGAGCCTCGTGCGTGCTAGGCAAGCACACTACCAGTGTGCCATCCCCAGCCCTGATCGGAATTCTCAGTGGATGAGAAGGGAGGTTTGTTACAGCCCAAAGCTGGCAAAAACTTCCTCTAAAAGCCCAAACAGCAAATCCTTGAGGCTTCATGTGATGTATGGCCTCAGTTATTACCAGTTGAAGATACTTTGGCACAAAGGAGGCCAGAGGCTCAGATCTAACAAGCAGCCTGTACAAAGCAGGCTGTGGGCTCTGCAGTAGCTTGAAGGCAAGTTGTCGCCACCAAAATTCATGTCAGGTCACAAAGCAACAGTACTGAGGAAGGTCATTTATAGGGATTGCTACTTTTCTCCTAAAAGTGAGTTCTCATTCTCACAGGACTGGACTAGTTACAAAGTGAAAGAGGCTGTGATAAAAATAACACATGGCTTTCACCAGACATGGCTGCCCGATCACACAGTTTGCAGCCTTCCAGAACCATGAGAGTCAAAAGTAAACCTCTTGTCTTTATAAATTGGTCTCTGGAGTTCTGTTATAGCAACAGGAAACAGACTAAGGCAGAGGCATGGCTTGACAGTCCCTATTACAGATAATAAAAGCCAACAGAGATTAGAGAACAAATCCATAACTGCCCATCACATCTGCTAGAGAGAGTGCTGAGAAATCAGGTGGAGGGGAGATCTCGGCATACCTCAGCCATAAAACAACATCTTAGGCAGCAGGCACAAAATAGCAGTGACAGCAAGCAGGTTCTCTAAGCACGCCTCCTCAAAGGAAGAATGCTCTTGGGCTCCAGGAAGAAGAAGCTGGAGGATGTTTAGAGAAAGGTTATAAATCCTGGTGACAAATGACCAGTGGTCTTGATACTCTGCTTGGAATGGAACCTTGTAGATTATAAAATCCTCATCACACTATTGTTTCATTAGAAGTATTAGCAGAGGCTAAGGGATCTGCTTGAAGTTTGCCATGGTGTCCCTTTAAACATAAACTGGAATCTTAAGAATTTTAACAACTTCAGAGATGGGGAAAAGTCCTTAGAAGCAAAGCCGAGTGAGAATCACAGCCGAGCTGCTTTCAAGGATATTCTGTGTACAGGGAAGTTTCTTTGTGTCCCGCCCAGCCCTGCAGTCAGAACAAACCTCTCTTACCCATAGTCCCTCAGCTGCTTATAAAATAATTACTCAGAGGCTTATATTAACTATAAACTGTATGGCCTATGGCTCAAGCTTCTTGCTAGTTGGCTCTTTCGTCTTAAATTAACCCATTCCTATTAATCTATATATTGCCATGTGGCCATGATGTTACTGGTCTGCTGGCGTCTTGTTGCTCCTTTTGGTGGCAGCTGGCATCTTCCCCAACTCCGCCCTTCTTCTCTCTTTCTCTGCTTTGATTTCCTGCCCAGCTAACATTGGGAGATGCAAAAGATCCAGCCATCTGCATGGGGAACATGCAAAAGCAGCTAATTCCATCATGTTTGGAACCTGAGTCTGAGTTGGGGCCTGAGCCGAAGCCTGAGCTTGGGCCTGGGCCTGAGCCTGGGCCTGTGGAGTCAGCAGTCTGAACAGGGAAATGTGCAAAAGTTGCCAGCTCCTGCAGTTTTTGGAGCCCATAAACCTATGGGGTTTTCTGCAGAGGGGCTGCAACAAAAACTTAGCCAACAGGGCAGGACTTCAGTAATGGTGGGGTGGAGACTCCTACCATGTCTAGCTCCAGTCTGTGCGGGTGGCTGCAAAGCCATGGGCAAGAATTCACAAAAAGGCTGCTTGCCTGTGGCTTTGCAGCCTTTTCGTGAATTCTTGCCCCATATTGGGTGCCAAATGTTGCATGAATCCTAAATGGTCTTTTAGTAAAATCCTGGAGCCAGATGTTGGGGTAAGTGCTGAAAGATCAGAGGAAACAAGCCACAGCCACTTCTCACCTCACCAACTCCTTAGTCAAAAAGAGAAGATCCTGTCTCCATGAATCCTCAGACTGAATGCTTCTCAGTCCTCAGCCAAAAGAGGCCTCTAGTTCCTGTCTCCTCATGCCTTATATGACTTTCTCTGCCCAGCCATTTCATTTTTTATCTCAACCTTCCTGGTGCTGGGATTAAAGACATGTGTGCTTCCCAAATACTGGTAGCAAAGGCATGAGATCTCAAGTGTGGGATTAAAGATGTGTGCCACCACTGCCTGGCTCTGTTTCTTTTAGACTGGATTAATCTTGTGTAGTCTAGGGTGGCCTTGTGCTCACAGAGATCCAGACAGATCTCTACCTCTGCTTCCTGAGTGCTAGGATTAAATGTGTATGCTACCACTGCCTGATCTCTATGTTTAACTCTGTGGCTGGCTCTGTCCTCTGATCTTCAGGCAAGCTTTATTTCTTAGATATAAATATCACCACAATTCTGGCTTTTACAAACCACCTTATGATTGACACACAAAGAGCTGTACATCCTTAGTATACATAATTGAATGAGTTTACACTTGTGAGACATTACCATAGTCTATGCCATAAACTTCTGTGTTTTTTTCCTCCTGCTCTCTTGATAAACAGTCATTATTGTTTTGTTTTTTGTTTTGTTTTGTTTTTTGTTTGTGTTGTTTTCAAAGCCACTCAGACTACATTTTCAAATGTCAACAGCAATGCCAAGAGCCTGCTTCAGATTCTGGAGAGACCCCTGTGCCTCTGCCTCATCGTTTCAGGTACTCTACACAGCCAGCGATTCTTGTCTTATGACAAATTATAGAAATGATCCCTGTCACAGTCAGCTTCAGCTGCCAACTTGACCCAAATCTGGAGTCACCCAGGAAGAGGGAACCTCAGGTAATGAATTGTCCAAGCTCAAATTGGCCCATGGCCAAGTTGGTGAGGTATTTTCTTAGCTGCTTGTTGACGTAGGAGGCAAGTTGGTCTAGGCTGGATAAGAAAGGAAGCTGAGCAAGCCAGCAAGCAATGTACCTCCGTGGTCTCTGCTTCAGTTCCTGCCTCCAGGTTCCTGCTTGAGTTTGTCCCCTGGTTTCTCTTGAAGATAAACTGTAATCTGTAGGCTTGAAATAAACCCTTGCCTTCCACAGTTGGTTTTGATCAATGTTTCATCACAGCAACAGAAAGCAAACCAGGACAGTCCCGGAAATGTGGTCTTTTTTAAAAGATTTATTTTTGTGCATGTGTCTCTATGTACACCATGTGTGTGCAGGTAACCACAGAGTCAAGGAGAGAGCTGTAGCTATTTTGTTGTTGATTTTTAACTCTTTGCTCTTTGGGAGCGTGCCACCCAACCCCCAAATAAATACACAGAGACTTCTTTTTACTGATGAATGTCCAGCCTTAGCTTTGCTTGTTTCTAGCCAGCTTTTCTTAACTTAAATTATCCTGAATACCTTTTGCCTCTGGGCTTTTACCTTTCTCTACCCTATATTTCTTTCTTTCCTTCTTACTCTATGGCTGGTTGTGTGGCTGGGTGGCTAGCCCCAGCTTCCTCCTCTCCTTCCCCTTTTCTTGCTCCTCCCCTTCTCTTCTACTTATTCTCTCTGCCTGCCAGCCCTGCCTAACCTTTCTCCTGCCTTGCTATGGGCCATTTAGCTTTTTATTAGATCAATTGGGTGTTTTAGACAGGCAAAGTAACACTGCTTCACAGAATTAAACAAATGCAACACAAAATAATGCAACACATATTTGATCATTAAATTAATATTCCATATCATAAACAAATGTAACACATCTTCAACTAATGTTCCACAACAGAAGGCATCGAATCCCCTGGAAGTAGAGTTACAGGCAGCTGTGAGCCACTCAACATGAATGCTTGGAAATCAACTCTGGTTCTCTAGAAGAACAGAGTGCACTCTTAACTACTTGGCCATCTCTCCAGCTCCTGAAAGAATAGTCTGAATCACTGCCATGCTATACTTTGTATCTAAAAAGACCAGCTGGACCCCATGTGCTAAAGGCTTGTTCTCTGGCCTTTGGTGCCCTTAGGTGGGGGAAACTTTGGGAGACTGTTCTAGTTGGAAGTAGTTAGTTCACAAAGAACATGATAATGAAGGATATGCTGTTATCTTTACCCTTTTGCTCTACACACCTCTTGTTTACTTCCCAGCTGCCATGAGGCAGACAACTTCTTCCATTAAACACAGCAATCATTGTACACTGCCCCCATGCCAGCCCGACCACCAAAGAGTCCAATGACCATGGTTTGAGGTCTCTGAAACCTCAAGCTAACATAAAGCTTTCCACTTATTAGGTGGATTCTTTCAGGTTTGATACAGCTCACAAATTGTTTTCTGTTATAACATAATACCTGAGTGTAGGCAGAAGCTTCTATCCTGCACACCACTCCCAAGTAACTACACAGAGGCTTAATATTAATTATAAATGCTCAGTCAATAGCTCAGTTGTTACTTTTGTCTTGGTAACTTTTCTCAGTATGGCATGTCCATCTTGCTTCTCCATGTGTCTGCTTGCTACTCCTGATTCTGCCTTTCTTCTTCCCAGCATTCTATTTGGCTCTCCCCCAACCTTATCCTGTTCAGCTATTGGCCAGTCAGTTTATTTATTAAACCAATCACAGCAAAACATATTCACACAGTATAAAGGAATATTCCACACCTGAGGCTGAGTAATTTACAAAGATGGAAGGTTTGGGCTGGTGAGATGGCTCATCAAGTAAAGGTGCAAGCCACTAAGCCCAAAGACCTGAGTTTGATCCTGAGATTCACACAGTGGTAGGAAAGAACTGACCCCCACAATTTGTTCCCTGACCTCCACATGTGTACAGATACACACATGCACACAGATTCTGAATGCATCAACATAATGTTCAGACATGTTGCTAGAGACTGTTGTGTACAAGAGTGTGCTGTGGCACCTGCAATGGCCTTCTCTTGGAGGTAGAGGGGTGAAGGACTTGAGCTGGAGGCCTCACAAAAACAAGACAAGTGCTACACTTGCCTAGCCATTTCCCCTGCCTCTGCCTCCGCAGTAGCTGGGAGGTCTGGCTTGTGGCACAGTCTTGGGTTGGTTTTTGTTGTTGTTGTTGTTGTTGTTGTTGTTGTTGTTGTTGTTGTTGTTGAAGTTCTTTTGGTATGCTGTAATAAGGTAAAGGTTATGAGACGAAAAAGAGCTAGCAGGCTAGCATGAATCTTTGCACCTCTACAACCCTCCCCAACTTGACCAACCTAATCTTATTGACCTCCAAAGGCCCTACCTTCAAAACCTACCACCATAGGAATCTTGGGATTAAATTTCCATCACATAAATTTTTTGGGGGGACGACACACGTAAGCTATAATATGCACCTAACACTCATGAAATCTACCCTCTTAGCAAAGCATATACTCTTCATTTGTTTTTTATGGCATTGTTACAAGAACTAAATGGTTAAAAAAAATCACATGTCACTGTCCTTTTATGAACTAATCAACACAAGAAGAAATAAGATACTTAGGCAGTACTAAAAACAACTCCATCAGATAGGAAAAGGCTTATTCTTTGCATAGCACTTACAGACCTGAGCATCAAAGAGATTAACTTTCCTAAAATCATAGGCTAACTAAGAGCAGAACCAGAACTGAAGAGGCAAAATTAAATCAGATGCCAAAAGGTTAGTAACCCCACGTGACTACAACCTTGCGGAGGAAGCCAGTCATTCCTTTTCTTCTGCTTGGTCTCTTCATTCCTAAACTGCTGCTGGCAATAATAATATGACACTCAGAGTTGCTGTAAAAATAAATGGAGGTGATGCATGTGTCTCTACTCTGCCACGCTCAGTTCCTATCTCTTCTTCCCTTGGCTTTGTTTTGCTTTGCTTATTTAAGACAGGGTGTCATGTAGTCCTTAAGCTCACTTCATAGCTGAAGATGACCTTGGACTCTCTATTTTCCTGTCTCTACCTCTTCAGGATTGCAGGCCTGTACTACCATGCCTAACTCTCAAGTTAATAATTTTAGAAATTTTGGTTTATTATTGGAAGAGCACTTATTATGCATTCTATTTGCTGAAAAAATTTTTAACTGTACAACACGATCTTGTGGACTAGGGGTAGGATGTTATACAGCACATCTCTACAGCTTATTTATCTTGCATAACTGAAACTTCAGCAGTTGGACACTCCCACTACCTCCTCCCAATAGCCACCCAGAACTGGAAAGGCCTTTGGAAAGGGTAAGTCAGGGTCTAGGAGACAAGACATAGCTTAGTTGGCAAAGTGCTTGCCTTGCAAGCACAGGGACCAGGGTTTGATCGATGGCTGCTATGTTTAAAAAAAATTTTTTTTTTAAGTCTGGTATGGTGGCACCATGCTTACACTCCTGGTGCTGAGGAGACAGAGACAGATAGGTCTCTAAGGCTCACTAACCATCCAGCCTAGCCTAGTTGGCAAGCTCCAGACTAGAAAAACAGAGCTATATAAGCAAACCAGGACGATGGGCAGCACTGAATGAAGGACTACAGCTCAGGTTATATCAGGCCACACATACGTGCTCATGTGCACACCTGAAGATACATGAGCAGGCAAACATATAACTAAGTAAACAGAGCCAGAAATATGCTTCAGTGGCCAAGGTTACCCAAACCTGACTACATGAGTTAGATGACCCAGGATCCACAGGGTAAATGGTTCTCAAAATGTGTCCTCCGAACCTCCATCCCTACACCAGGCAGGCATGTACACATATATGCATGCTCAATAAATAAATGTAATAATTAAAATAATTTAGTGGGTTGGGGATTTAGCTCAGTAGTAGAACACTTGCCTAGCAAGCACAAGGCCCTGGGTTCGATCCTCAGCTCAAAAAAAAGAATTTAAAAAGTAAAGGTAGATTTCTATTTCATGTGTAACCCTTCCCTATATATGAGACAGCATCCTAAAGTGTAGCCCAGACTCTCCTCAGTATGTTGATTTTTTTCAGCCTCCATCCCCTCTAGTACTGGGATCGCAAGTATACACCACCCTACATGACTCATTTTCCAATTTCCTCGGTTTAATGTCTCAGGTACGGCAACATGATTGGTTTAAGTACTAGAAAAACTCAACGATAATTTGGAACTGCGAGGCTGAGTATGTGCATTTTAGGAAGAGGGAAGCTGGGAGGGAGTCCTGACCCCGGAAGTACTCTGCCCAGCAGCCGCTAGGTGCCATGTGGAGTTAGTTTGGAGTGCAGCCTTCTAATTGGCCATACCCTGAGAAAGCACTGGGAAATTACCTTCTGGGGAATCCCAGCAGCCTACTTCAAATGCTAATTAGTTACTGGTCTCAGTGCCTAGTATTCAGATGCAGTACCAACAGAGAGAAAGCCACACCTTATTCTTAGAGTCCTGTGGGTGTCTCATGATTAGATCTCATTGCTGGCCAGCTCCTCTTGCCCTCCTTTGAGATTCTCCAATGAGGAGTAAAGTATTTTACACTTTACTGACACATATACTTAAAATTCTTTTTTTTAGTATATAAATTGCTTCCCCACTCCCATGATACTGGATTTTAGAGTTAGCAAACTCATAATATAGGTGAGGTACTATGAACTACAAGGACTATGTTGGGCAACAAGTTTCCTTTTGTTTTAATGCATCTGGGGAAAAAAAAAAGGGCCACTGTCCTGCTCTAAGGAGGAAGATGGTCCACCCTGAGACCTCTGGGGTGACACCATGTAGTTGATGCCACTCTGAAGAAGTGGGAGTGCAAGGCAGGATGAAGAAGTGCCCAACAAGGAAAAGGTGCCACAGCAAACTCTGCCCATCTGGGACCTCGGAGGCATGCTAGCGAAGCATGCTAGTGATCCATGGCAGGAAAAGCATGGGTGCAGTAGATAAAATGGGTTCTAGTTACTTTTCTGTTGTGGTGATAAAACACTCATCCAAGCAGCCTGGGAAGGAAAGCTTTGTTTGGCTTACCCTTCCAGGTCACAGTCCATCTTGATGGAGCCCGAGGCAAGAGCTGAAGAACTCATGGAGGAACGCTGTTAGTGGCTTACTTATGGCCAGACTCCTGCTCAGCTAGCTAGCTGTTTGCCCTCCCTCTTCCTTCCTTCTTTCTTCCTTTCATCCTTCCTTTCCTTCTTCCCTCTCCCTTCCTTCCTTCCCTTCTTTCCTTCTTCCTTCCTTCCTCCCTCCCCCACTTCTTTCTTTCTCTTTCTCCCTTCTGTGAGAGCCAAAGTTACATTTTAAGTTTTAGTTACCATGCCTTACAGATCCATGAAACAAAAATGCCTCTGATCTGCAAGCCCCTGGCCCAAGGACAGAGAGTTCCTGAAGTGCTGGAGGCTCTTGTTTATGGGAGATAAGAAGCCACATGTTTTCACGCCCCTAAACAAGTTTATTTGACCCATCTGCACCAGATGTGCTTGATCACATGTGGGCGGGAGGTTCACAGGCAGGAAATACATCAGGATATGTGTTTGTCCCTGATTGGATGTAGGCTGGAGGAACATTAGGATGTATGCTTTCCTATGATTGAACCTGATGGGAAATACAATGAATTATGGGTTTTCCTTCTTTTTTTTTTTTTTTTTTTTTTTTTTTCCAGAGCTGAGGACCGAACCCAGGGCTTTGTGCTTGCTAGGCAAGCACTCTACCACTGTGCTAAATCCCCAACCCTGGGTTTTCCTTCTTAAGCTGCTGCAAACTATGATGACTCAGGGCCATTTCCCAGGCACTTGGGTATGGACCTGGCCAGAGTCCATCCACTTGGCTAGTATTTAATTAAAGCTTGCTTCAAATTTGGCTTTAAACTGTGGTACTGGTCTTATTCTCCATCAGTAGGATTAACACTTCTTCCTTTCTTTCTCTCTTTCCTTTTGAGACAGTTTCACTATGTGTCCCCTCAGACTCAAAGAGATAGATACACCTCATCCCCTTCCTTAGTTCTGGGATTAAAGAAATGCACTATGTCTTGCTTGCTAGCTTTCATATACAGCCCAGGACTACCTGCCTGGGGACGGTGCTGCCCACAGTAGGCTAGGCCCATGTGCATCAATTAATAATCAAGACCTAATCCAGAGACATACCCACAAGGTAATATGATCTAGGGAATTCCTTAGTTCAGGCTTTCCTCTCATAAGCGTCAAGGTGGCAATTAAAGCTGAAGACAATGTCATATGAATAAATAAGTGGTTGTATAAAAAGTTTGGTGAGAAATAGGGTGTGAAAGAAAGTTTCGCCAGGCATGGTGGCACAAGCCTTTAATCCCAGCACTCAGGAGGCAGAGTTAGGCAAATCTGTGTGAGTTTGAGGCCAGCCTGGTCTACAGAGTGAGTTCCAGGACAACAGCCAGGGATAAATAAAAAGGTTCCATCTCAAAAAACAAAGCAAAAAGAGAAAGAGAAAGAATTATAAGCTACATAGAATGTGATGAGGTTGCAACATTCTTGCCAAAGATGGAAAATGCAGGACAAATAGAAAATGAAAGCCATTTGACAAAGTTAGTGTCAAAATCCAAAGAGGCTGAGGGGTAGTCCCAAGTGACTAGATACAACAGAGACATGCACTCCATGCTTCAGAACTGAATGGTTCTCTCACAACAAAGTACATGACTAAGACAAATGTAGACACTTGAATGGGGTCTGTGGGCTTGACACAGCTTGTAGGGCAGTAACACAGGAGTGCTAATTTCCTGACGGTTAGCCTGTGACTTAGTTACATCTGTACGTACCTAACATGCATAAGGCTCTAGTTGTGATCTCAGGCACACACACAGTTTCCAGATAGCACTGACCATCTACTTCTTTGCAAAAGTGTGTATGCCACTTGTAGTAACAGAAATACTGAGTCAGCAAGGTAAGCGCCACAGTCATGCATATGGCTAAGGAGCCATGCTCGATAGTCTGCCCCTCACAATACAACTGAATCCAGCTAAATATAGCACTAGTCAAGCATGTTGTTGGCTCTTTGAATTACTATAAACATTTATATATTACCTGATAGACAGTACAAATTATGTCATGACAGATAATAATTATCATAAGCAAACCAATCCATTATAATGTATAAACATGATATGTAAAACCAAGTTTCACTATTAAACCACAGCATCACTTAAGCACTTTTTGCTAAGGGAAGGGATGTAGTTCTGTGGTAGAGCACTTACCAAGCAAGTATGCAGCCCTGGATTCCATTCCAATGGTGCAAAGAATTTTAAAAAAGAACTTTACTTAAATTTGTAGATATTATTGCTTCCTCAAAGCAAAATTTGAGCCAATTAAAATTACTTAAAATTTTTTGACTCTTTAATACATATATTTAATGAATTTTAGTTACCTTTGCCCCTATTTCCCTTCTTTCAGTGACTCTAGATTGTGTCAAGTTGACAAAAAATTAGCTAGTTCAGTGGGAAAGTACATTTTACTCAACTATTTGTCAATTTTCTACAAGTAAGCATTCAAGAATATAGTGTTGCAAGGTAAGCTCACCAGAGAACACACATGAACACTCTTAACGCTGAATAGAAAGTCTTTATTTGAAGGGGGAACTTGCCCAAATCATGAAGCCCCAGTCCACACAGCTCTTTGACTTTTATGCACAAAAACCATATCCTGGGTGACATGGCAAAAAAACTTATCAAGCAGCAGAACGACAGAAGCCACAAGGCAAGATTAGTCATTTAGGGACTTTCCTCGGTCCTGAAACTATGGACTTAGGTTTTTGATGGATTAGATCTTTGTTCCCATTTTGGCAAATGTTGGGGCCTATGTGCTGGGTTTTAAGGTCAGAATGGTGCCTGTAACATGGCATCAGTTGTGCTAAGGTCTGAGGGCCTGTTATAATCATTTTCTAATGATGTGACCCTTGGCAGGCCCAACACACTCCAAGATAGTTTCTGCTCCCAATACTAAATGGTCAACACAAGCTGGACTCTGTGGACTTTTAAAGGGAGAGGAGGAGGAGAAGCAGCTGTTGTTGTTAGGTAAGTAGGGAGCTAGGGATAGAAAGGGTGGATGTGGGAGAAGTAGGGGGTGAATATGATCAAAATACATTCTATGAAATCATCAAAGAATTAATAAGAATGCAATTAGAAAGAAGCCAGTGCTGCATTTGTCTGCTGATCCAATCATTTCACTGATGAAGATATGTTAGCCACATAACACTTGGTTCTTGTTGACTGATTCGAGAAAAAAGTTTGGTTTTATCTCCAAGATACTTTGTAGTTTTTAAATCATCAATTAAGTAAATGAACTTTTCTTTTTACATTTTAAAGATTCATTCTTTAAAATAAAAATTTATTTATTTAGTGTATGTGTATGTGTGTACACCTGCCTGAATTCATGTGCGCCATGTGTGTATCTGGTGTCCAAGGAGGCTAGAAGAGGGTGCCGGATTCTCTGGAGTTACAGGGGGCTGTGTGTTGCTACAGGGGTTGCTGTGGAACAATCTTTGTACGCTGTAAATATGCATTACTCTCATTGGTTAGTAAAGAGCTGACTGGCCTTTAGCTGAGCAGGAAGAGATTGGGCAGGGGAGCCAGACTAAGAGGATGCTGGGAAGAAGAAGGGCGGAGTCTGAGGAGTCTGGAGCCAGACGGAGAAGGAACAACATGGGAAGTTCATAGATGAGGTAAACAAGCCTCAGGGCAGCACGTAGATGAATAGAAATTGGTTAATTTAAGTTGTAAGAGCTGGCTGGAGACAAGACTAAGCTACTATTAATTAATATTTAAGTCTCTGTGTGTTTATTTGGGAAACAGTTGGCAAGACAGAGCTAATCAACAGTCCTGATGAAAAACATCTGCCTACAGTGGGTGCTTCGAAGTGAACCCTGGCCCTCTGCAAGAGTAGCATGTGTTCTAAATTGCTGAGCCTTCTTTCCAGCCTCTTACACTTATTTATGTGTGGGTGTGGGTGGGGTGCACACAGAGTTATGGGGTTTCTTCTTCTACTATAAAGGTTGCAGGGATCTAACTCAGGTCATCAGGGATGGTAGCAAGTGTTGTTACCCACTAGGCTATCTTTCCATGCCGTGAATGAATATCTTTAGAGATGGTCAGAGTACTGCCTGTGGCCTCTTTCTCAAAAAGGGTATGTGAAAAGTTCAGTCTCTTTGTGACTCAAAATTATGTTGTAAGAACAACTTTTCCTACTAATGAAGGTTAACTAAGTATCTCAAACAATTTCTTAGAAAGCTGAGCACAAATAAGTAACAACACTGAGTATTTACTTCAAATTGAAATATAAAATACCACTCAAAGCAGTCCAAACAATAGTTAACATGGCCTGGAACTTCTCAGTGTGGGACTTGATTTACCTACAAAATTTTTAAGACATAAAACTGTATTTTTGGGGGGCTAGAGAGATTGCTCAGTGGTGAAGAGCAGTGGCTATTTTTCCAGGGGACCCGGGTTCAATTCCCAATACCCACATGGCAGCTCATAGCTATCTGTAACTCCAGTTCCAGGGGATCCGACTCCCTCACATGCACATAGATGCAGGAAAAACACCAATGCACATAAAGTAAAAAATATATATAAATAAAAACTGTATTTTGTGCTGAAGTTAACATCAACAAAGAAAGCCAGGCATGGTGGAACTTGCCTTAAATCCTAGCACTTGGGAGGCAGAGGCAGGTGAATCTCTATGAATTTGATGCCAGCCTGGTTTACAAAGTGAGTTTCAAGGCTGTTACATAGAAAAACCTTGCCTCAAAAAAAAAAAAAAAAAAAAAAAAAAGTCAAAAAAGATACTAACCTTCTATATTAAAAATAAAAGGCTTCTGGCACTATAATTCATAATTCTAACATCTGGGAGATAGAGGCAGGAGGATGAGACATCCAAGGCTATCCTTGGCTACACAATGAGTACCAGGCCAGCCTGGGTTGCTGGAAACCAGAACAAACAAGAAAAAAATGAAGCAGTAAAGTGAGTCATTTTCAGCATCTGCAAATTATTTCAGGTATATTTTAATGGAAAATTTGTGCTTAACTACTTGATTTTATTTTAAAAATGAATGTGGGGTCTGGATAGTTAGCTGAGAGGTTAAGAGCACTTGCTGCTCTTGCTGAGGACCTTGGTGTGGTTCCTAGCACCCACATAGTGGCTGGCAACCATCAGTATCTCCATTTCCAGAGGTCTGACTCCCTCTTCTGGCTTTCACAGGCACCAGGCATGTGTGTGGTGCACACACACACACACACACACACATAAAATCAGGCAAACATTCATATACATAAAATAAGTGAATATAAAATAATTTTTTAAATCAATGTGAATAATTCTTTACCTGTATAGAATGAAAATTATTCACCTTTTCAACATTCATTCAGGATGTTTTGGGGTTTTTTTAAGATTTATTTATTTATTATGTACACAGTGTTTGCCTGCATGTATGCCTGCAGACCAGAAGAGGGCACCAGACCTCATTATGGATGGTTGTGAGTGTGGTTGCTGGGAACTGAACTCAGGACCTTTGGAAGAACAGCCAGTGAGTGCTCTTAACTGCTGAGCCATCTCTCCAGCCCTCATTCAGGATGGTTTTGATTTTGGTTCTGTTTTGTTATTGTTGTTGGTATCTTGTGATGTTATTTGGCTTTGGGCAGCTCGCATCCACATCAACTGTAGAGTTTTGAACATGGTGATAGGGACAAAAGCCACCAAAGCACAGAGCTTGTTTGCTGAATCATGGCCACCATATTTGTGGGACAAATGCTATCTATCACAAAGGATATGGAGTAGTCCACATTCCTGGACCCAAACAGCTCTGTTGCACCTGTTATCAACACACATATGGGAAGTTCCCATTTCCTTTGTGGCAAGTTTCCAGACCTTTATGGGGTGGTGGTGGAGGGGGTAGGGGCATGCTTCCCAAAGCTCACACCACAGATGTGCCTGTGAAGTCACTATTACATCCCCAGGACCGTCTCATTGATCACAGCAGCCATCCTTTCTCTCTCTTTATCTTCTGCGCAGGAACCGTTGGGCCGGCTACACTATGTATTCTTTCTTTATTTACTTAGTTTTGAGACAGGATCTTACTGTGATGTATCCCAGGCTAGCCTCAATCCCATAGTCCTGCTTCCATCTCCTGAGTTCTAGGATTACAGATGTGTCCACCACACTTGCTTACTGCTCACTCATTTTGCTATTTCATCTTGGTATGATGGATGCATTAGGGTTGACAAAGCACTTCCTGTAGTTTCTGCAAACATATTTTGCTCAACAGAGGTATTGTTCATGGAGGTTAATTAAACCAGTGTGTCCCAGCTGAGAAGTGTCAATGCCAAATCTGGGTTGTCTGAATTCAATTTTCCTCTTTGTTTCTTTGCTGCACCATTTCTTCTTATCTTTCATGGTCTATGATGGCTCCCTGTGCATGTTTGCACAAGGTTCCTATGTGTTATTTTAGTGTAGCTCAAGAAAAATAATATATTTACACAGATGAATATTAGCTTTTCAAGACAGTTAACCCAGCCTCAAACAATTAAATATCCTTTATGTGGTAAAAACCCAGAGGGGCTGCAAAGCTAGGCTAGCTGGTTTAATTCAGATAATGAGTTTGTTCTTCATAAGAAAAGGAAGAAGAAGAAGGAAGAGGAGGAGGAGGAGGAGGAGGAGGAGGAGGAGGTGGAAGTGGAGGTGGTGGTGGTGGTGTGGTGGTGGTGAAGCCAAAATCCAAGAACAAAGTTCTCAAGAAAGGGCAAACTGTGACCATATGGCAGAGTTGTTTTTTTTGTACCTGAACAATACCATCTCCAACAGTCTTACTATCTACCCCTCCATTTTGAATTCCTCTGAAAAGTTTAAATCGTGAGTATAGTACTCAACAATCATCAATATTTTTCCATGTTTTCACTTGTCCTGCACATAATGTTTTTAAGTTGGCACCTTTGTTTTTTTTTTAATATAATATTTTAACTAATTCTTGGAAAATGTCATACCATGTATCTTGAACATACTTGCTCCCCACTGCTCACCCCAATTCTTCCCAGAGTCACCCCTACCTCTTTATCCCTCTACCTCTGTCCTGGCTAGATTTTGTAAACTTGACATAAGCTAAAGTTATCTGGAAGAGGAACCATTGTTAAGAAAACGCCTCTATTAGATTGGCCAGTAGACAAGTTTGTATGGGTATTTTCTTGATTAATGATTGCTGTGGAAGGGTCCTATCCCTGTGGGCCATGCCATCCTAGTCAAGTGGGCCTAGGATATGTAAAAAGATAGCTAAGAAGTCCATGGGAAGCAAGCCAGTAAATAATGTCCGTCATGGCTTCCACATCAGCTCCTGTCTCCAGGTCCCCACCCTGAGTTCTTAACCTGACCTTTTTTCATGATAGACTACAACCTCAAGCTGAAATAAATTCCTCCCCAAGTTGCTTTGGGTCATGATGTTTATCACGGTCATAGAAACCTAATGAAGATGACCTCCATGTCTTCTTTTTTAATAGGTTGGAATATTTTAAAACAAAATCAAGAAGTTGTTTAATCTTATCTTTAAATATTTTTAGTGTAGTGTGTGTGTGTGTGTGTGTGTGTGTGTGTGTGTGTGTGTGTGTTGAGGCACAGCCCTGGTATGGAGCTGGAACTCACAATCTTCTGCTCTTGTCTCCAGAGTGCTAGTTAACTACTGTGAGCCACTGGGCACCATGCTACAGATATCGTGAAAAATACAACAAATGGCCAGGCGGTGGTGGCGCGTGCCTGTAATCCCAGCACTCGGGAGGCAGAGGCAGGAGGATCTCTGTGAGTTCGAGACCACCCTGGTCTACAGAGCTAGTCCAGGACAGGCTCCAAAGCTACAGAGAAACCCTGTCTCGGAAAACCAAAAAAAAACCACCACCACCACCAACAACAAATGCCTGGTGTGCTAGCACACATTTTTACTTCCAGCACTGGGAGGCAGAGGCAGGTGGACCTCTGTGAGTTCAAGGCTAGCTTGGTCTACAAAGTGAGTTCCAGATCAACTAGGGCACACAGGGAGACCCTGTTTCAAAAATTAAATAAGTAAACAACTTTGTTTTGTTCTGTTTCTTTAATTTGTGCTGGAGGTTGAACCCAAGATTTCAAGCATGACCTTTGAACCCTAATAATAACAGAGTTCATATGTACAAATTTTTCAAGACTACCTTCACATGTTTCCTTAGCTGGAGGGCTAAAGGCTGTAAGACACAAAATCCTAGTGGTCTAACACAAGAGAAGGGTTGCTGTTCCTGCTTGTGAGATCTCCCTCTGTGAACTCAGTCTCAGTCAGAGATGCGCCCTTGTCTGCTGCTCTTTTGCTGGCTTTCCTTTTTCCAGTGATAAAATACCCTGACCAAACCCACTGGGAGAGACCGGTTTAGTCTGGTTCTGTTCAAGTGTACACAGCCCATCACGGTGAGGAAGTTGGGAAGTTAGGATTGAACAGCTGAGGGGTCTGGTTTCACGGTATCCACAGTCAGGAAGCAGCTTGCTAATACCCTCAGCCCACTTTCTACTTTTTACTGGATGGGAGATCCCAGCTGTGAAATAGTTCCACCCACTTGTAGGGTGGGTCTCACCTCAATTAACATAATCTAGACAATCCCTCACAAACATGCTCAGACTTGTTTCCATGGTAATTCTAAATCCCATCAAGTAGAAAATCAAGACTAACCACCACATCTGCCTCAGAGTCACAGGGACCGGAGAGGCTCTCAAATACAGAAGGGGGCAGGGAGGCCTGCTTATTTCCCAAAGCTTTGATGTAGAAACAGCACATCAGCATGAACCAATCTCATGTTGCCCCTCTCTGCAAGGCAGAGTCCCCAGGGAATGGTTCGAAATAGGACAGGTTAGCAATGGTTAGCAATGACCTGGTCTCAGCCACTCAGGACTTTCATTATATACTTCCCATTCTTTGGTCTATTTACACTGGCAATTATGTTCATAACCCATGGAACGATCACCTAAGTGAGAAGGTGCTTTGCCCTGTATTCAAAATCGCCCATGGAAATATGTGAAACAGACTGAGCCAGGAAGTGTACGACAGACATAATCTTACAAATATATGTATTTCCACACCAGCAATCATTCAAGGGCAGTTCAGCTTCTAGGGGTGAGTTTTGGGGGAGATTTGGCTTCCCCCAAAAACATGCAGTATGAATAAAAATGCTTTTCAATAAATGTGTAAATGAATAAAAATGCCATTTCGAAACCTGCCCCCAGTCTCTCAGGCCAATCCATTGCCACAGGCAGCCGAGAGTAGGAGGGTGGTACTCCAGGTGCTAATCATGTGAAAGTCCAATGGCGTGAGAAACGGGTCTTCGAGTTTGAACTATTCCTAAACAACATTTGGAAATCAACTTAAGAGAAAACCCATCAGGTAGACCCCATTTCTTAATTTATAGTTGTATTCAGTGTGTGCGGTATGTGTGTGAGTTCAGATGCATGAGTGCCTCTGCTTTGGCGTGTGGGTGGAGGTCAGAGAACGGGATGGTGTGAATGAAAAGCGCCCTCAGAGTCTAAGGCACTTGGCTACCTGGTCCCAGTTGGTGGCACAGTTTGGGTAGGTTTAAGAGGTGTGGTCTTGCTGGAGAAAGTATGGCCCTGAGGGCAGGCTTTAAGAGTAAGACGCCAAAAAGTTTTGTTCTGTCTGCTTCCTGCTTGTGGTTGGAGACCTGAGCTCCCAGCAGCCATGTCTGGTCACTTCTCTGTCATGATGGATTCTTATCTCTGTGGAACCAAAAGTCCAAATAAACTCTTTCTTCTACAAGTTGCCTTGGTCATGGTGTTTGATCACAGCAATAGAAAATAATGAATACAGAGAACAACTTTTAGGAGTTAACTTTCTCCCTCCACTGTTTCTAGGGAACTCAGGTCATCAGGTTTGTGCAAGAAGAGCTTTTACTAGCTGATCCATCACACCCACCCTAGGTAGACATTTTGTGAAGTTCTTGAGCCTTGATACATACATAAACGATGCTACTGTAAACGCCTTTTTAATTTAATGCTATTGCCCACAAGCCCCTTTCTTTATCGGTGTTTGTTGTTGAATTAGATCAGTGGTTCTCAACCTGTGGTGGGTCACGACCCCTCTAAAGATCAAAGGACCTTTCCACAGGGATCACCTAAGACCATCAGAAAACACAGATCTTTACATTATGATTCATCATGGTAGCAACATTACAGTTAGGAAGTAGCAACAAAAATAATTTTATGGTTGAGACTCACCACAACATGAGGAACTGCATTAGGAAGGCTGAGAACCACTGCTTTTGATGCTTGTATGCAGAAGTATACATTTATACTATGTATCTTATATATACTTACATTCTGTCTTCAGGTTTTCTGTAATTACAATGTTAATGGACCCATCCCTTTCCTCAAATGAATAAGGTTTTTACTGCATCACAAAACTGGGGGCTGGAGAGCAGCTCAGAAGTGAAGAGTGCTTGATGCTCTCCCAGAGGACCAAAGCTCTGTTCCCAGCATCTACATCACGTGGTTTACAACTGCCTCTTGCTCCAGCTCTGAGGGATCCAATGCCCTATTCTGGACTCTTCTGGCATCTGCACACATATGGCATACATTCATGCAGGTATACACATGTGCACATCAATACAAATAGGAAATCAGTCTTTTTTAAAAGTCACAAATTAATGACATGAAACAAGCACTTCTACGTTAGAATGATACAATAGCACGTACTTGGGTTTTCCCACGGTTTATAAAATTTATAAATTTTCAGCTTAGTTTGGAGGGGAAATGAGTTGTACCGTGTTTTTGTTTTTGCTTTGGGGGAGAGGAGAGGCTGGCACAGTCTCAAGAGTCCAGGCTGCCCTTGAACTTCATATAGCTAAGGACAGCCTTGAACTCCTGATCCTCCCATTTCCTAAATACTGGGATTGAAGGCATGTGCCATTGTGCCCAGCTTTGTCTGTTGTTCTTTATGTTTTATTTTTTGAGACAGGGTTTCTCTGTGTATCCCTGGCTATCCTGGCACTCACTACATAGACCAGGCTAGGCTCGAACACAGAGAAGCCTCCCTGCCTTCCAAGTGCTGGGATTAAAGGAGTGTGCCATAACTGCCCAGCTCCTTTGTTTCTGTTTTCTGAGGTCTCTCCACATAGCTCTGAATGGACTGGAACTCATTCTGTAGCCCAGGCTGGCCTCAAACTCAGAGAGATCTGCCTGCCTCCGCCTCTAGAGTATTGGAGTTTAAAGATGTATGCCACCACACCCATATGTTGTTGTTTTTAAAGATAAGTTTTAGACTATCTTTTGAGACAGGGTCTCATTGTGTATCCCTGGTTGACCTGAAACTCCTTATATAAACCAAGCTGATGTTGAACTCAGAGATCCTCCTGACTCCTGAGTGTTATAATTAAAAGCATATACCACCAGGCATTTATTTGTTTTAAAAATGTGTGTATGTGTGTGTGTGTGTGTGTGTGTGTGTGTGTGTGTGTGTGTATGTGGTGTGCATATCAGTGCAAATATCTTGTAGACTAAGAGGGCATTGGATCCCCTGGAGCAAAACTTACAGGTAGTTGTGAACTGCCCAACATGGGTGCTGAACACTGAACTCCAGTCCTCCAAAAGTGCAATAAACTGTCTTAACCTCTGAACTTCATATAGCTAAGGACAGCCTTATTTTTCCAGCCCTCATTTTTTTGTTATTAAGGTAAGCATGCTGTTTTAAGATAGGATATTTAAAAAGAACAAAGAGATGGTGTGAATTTCCACATCCTGTGGTGAAAAATAATAAATGGTCTAGACAGTTCCTGCCTAGAGGAGTTGGACTAATCTATTAATGGAGGAAGAAATCTCTGCTTCCAGTTAGGATTCTGAGCAGTTGAGGTTTGCTGAAGAAATTAATGACTATTTTTGCAAAATTAGGACAGACACCAGAGGACAATATAAACAATGTTCCTCTGAAAACTGACACAAATCTCTTAAAAGCTGTACAGCTGTATGCTTTGCAGATTTTGTTTACACAGAGAGGTTTGGGCGTGGTGGCACATGCTTGAATGCACACACACACACACACACACACACACACACACACACACACACATCTGTAATCCCAGCAAGTAGAAGGTGTAAGTAGAAGGATCCACAGCTCAAGGTCATCCTTGGGTACTTACCGAGTTGCAGGTCAACCTGGGTTGTGTGAGAACTAGGGCTTCAGATGTTGGAAGCAAATATTCTGCCACCGAGTTGCAGCCCCAGCTTATGGCTTTCCTATGTCTCCAGCTAGTTCGCTGCTGTACCTACTAGACCAACTGTCAGCTCTATTCTGAAAGGAGAGAGCAGACCACAGGAACAGGTCTTGAGGTTTATGGGCCACCCCCTTTTATCTCTCTCCTTTCTGATCTGAACCATGCAGTAAGCTGTCCTCGCTGTAAGCTTCCTTAGCAGCCAAGGCCTCCCTGCCACGACATCGTCTCAAGCCATGAGCCATAATGAAACGTCCCTTAAGCAGTTTCTTGTCCAGGATTTGGTGAGAGCAATGAGAAAAGTGTCCAATGCACCTTTGTGGTGATACTTTATTTGTGCTGAAATGTGATTTTATTTATATGTTAATAAATAAAGTTTGCCTGGAGATCAGAGGTCATAGTGAGCCATAAACAGAGTCAGGTGGTGGTGGCACATGCCCTTAATCCAGTCACATGGCAGGCAGAGTCTCTGTGTGGTCAAGGACACAGCCAAGCATGGTGACAGGAACCTTTAATCCCAGTATCAACCATAGAGACCTGGAGGTCTGTATAGACAGGCAGTGATGAGGAGGTCATGTGTTTGGGTTTAAAGCAAATGAGAAGGCAGAACAGAAAGGCAATAAAAAGACAAGTCAGACAGAAGAGGTCTCTCTCTCTGGGGAAGCTACTGCTGGTGGTAAGCTAAAGTTAGTTGTGGCTATTGCTCTGATCTCTTTGGCTATTTCAAATGTATTTGGCTCTGTGTTTTTTATTTATTAAGACTGTTTAGAAATTCATCTATACACATTTATAAAAACTAAGTAATTTGATTGAAGTGTTTTTTACCTCTCTCAACTCACTGCTGAAATTTAACCTCTATGGTAGTTAGATTTTTGACAACTTGACAAAAACAAGATTCACCTAGGAAAAAGGAACCTCAATTTAGGAACAGCCTTCATCAAACTGGTCTGTGGGCATGCCAATGGGGATTTTCTTGAATAATGATCAATATGAAAGGGCCTATCCTACTGTGGGCATGCCACTCCTAGGCAGGTGGTCCTGGGTTGTATAAGAAATCAAGCTGATCCAGTCATGAGGACTGAGCCAGTAATCAGCATTCCTTGATGGTGTCTGGGTCAGCTCCTGCCTTGGCTTCCCTTATGATGCACTGTGATAGGCAAGTAAAAGCCACATAAACCCTCCACCCCCATGTTAGTTTTGGCTAGAATTGCATAAGAGCAACAGAAACCAAATTTGAACAGTCCCCAGTGCAGCTGTGGGAAGTGATTGTGTCATGATGAATCTGTCCTCACAAATACCATCAGAAGCCCTTAGGAAAGGTCTTCCTGAGGAAGCTCATCTCCTTTCATTCTTTGTCGACTGGACACAGTGCTCCTTCCTACCAGGGGACGCAGCATGGTGTTGCCAACGTGGTAGTAAGAAGCATCTGTTATCAGATAATCTAACACCCTGGAGTCTCGCTCTTCATCTTCCCATCTTCCAAAACTATAAGGAGTTGAGAGGAAGACATATGGAGAGAAGTTGGGGAAATGAATATGAGAAAAATACCATACATATATGTACACATGTGTGTGTGTGTGTGTGTGTGTGTGTGTGTGAAAATGTCATAATGAATTTATTGGAAGTCAGTCCTTGATAGAGGGGTTTATCAATAAGTAAAAATATAATGAAAATAACCAACTCATTATTTTGTATACTAACTGAAAATATTAATAAGCACAATTAAATTACTCAATCTCAGGCATTTTTCTATAGCAGCAAGCAGTGGATGCAGACATCCTGTGTCCTAGTCAAGTATGGTGGTGTTCTAGCTTTAATCTCAGGATTTCAGAGGCTAAGGCAGGAGGATCAAGAGTTTGAGGACATCTTGGGATGAAACCTTGTCTCAAAAAACAAACATAGCAGCGGGGTGGTGGTGGCACACGCCTTTAATCCCAGAGGCAGAGGCAGAAGCAGAAGCAGGCAGATCTCTGTGAGTTCCAGGACAGGCTCCAAAACTACACAGAAAAACCCTGTCTTGAAAAAAAGAAACCCAAAAAAACAAAAAACAAACATACCTTATGTCCTGCTGAAAACTAAGTTCTAAGGCTGAAGAAGACAGGAAAGTAGACATCGGCTCAGAGAATGAACACTGTAGCCAAGTGTACCAGGGTTCTCTAAAGGAACAGACCCGACAGACTGAAAATATATATATGGCTAGACAGGAAAACATCATCAAATCAGGTGCTAACAAAGTCCATCAGAGATGACTGGGGAAGCCTAGTTGAGACAGCCACGCTGGAGTGTCTGATACAGGCAGAGCATTCTGGATGAGCTTTGGGATTCCCAATCCCACATAGGTGTTTTTATACCCCAGGACAAACAATAAGAACCTCATCAGTAGCTGTTTGCCTTCTGGCTGTTTCCAAGGGCACAATATTTTCAATAGCTTTAGGTGTTTGCTGTTCTCCTTTCTCTGTGTTACAGGGCCAGGGAGCCAGTCTGCTCCAGGACAAGGGAGACTGGGTACTACTTGAAGTAAGACATATTGCCCTCAGTAAGTATACACAGCATATGACAATTTACTAATTTATACTACAAACAGGAAATCTCTACCACACCTACCTTCCAACTGCCACTTCCTCAGGCCAACCTCCCACTCCAGCCACACTAATACAGTTAAACACCAAGTCTTCAAAAGCACCCCCTACATTGCTCTGTTCTTTGAACTAGAGATGCTGTCCACCTGGTGTCCCATCAAGTCTGTAGTCTGTAATAGCCTGATAGCCTTGTCAATATGGTCTTAATGACTGAATGATTGTTTGAAGTTTCCTCCTGGTCTGATGTCCTCAGCTAGACCTCTGACCAGTATGTTCTTTCTCCCAGCTGCTATTGCTTGGCAGAATGCCTGACACAGAACAACTGGCTAACCATGCCTTGTTGTATCAAACTGATTGGCAGAGCCAATCTGGTGCTGTCAAAGATTCCATTGCTAGGGAGTGTTACATATCCTATGCTACAATGTATGTCTCTGTATTCCATCTTGATTATATGGAGACAAAAGGAGTCATGAGAACAATCAAAACATGTTAAGAATTTGCAATCATCTCCTTGTTGTTATGTGGATTTGTTTGTTAAATTACCTGGAGGGAGGAGAGTCATAAAATACTAATATAGGCAATTAAGATCTTATTTAAGAAAATAACATCAATGCATAGACATATTTCCCTATATCACATAACTCTTAAAGATCAGCATTAATATCTATTCACAATATTAGATAATTAAAATGTCATGAGAAGGAAACATCATTCACTTTTGTTAAAACAGTCAATGTCCAAAAACTCTGAAACTCTGATATGAATTGTTTACTGAGTTAAAAGAGATAGTAGAGGGGGCTGTAGACTTGGATCAGTAGCTAAATTCACTGATTGCTTTTCCAGAGGACTGGGGTTCAATTCCCAGCGTACACATAGTGGCTAACAACCATCTGTAACTCTAGTGCCAGAGGACTCAGTGCCATCTTCTGGCCTTCATGAGTACCAGGCACACACAGGGTACGTGGGCATACATACAGACAACACTCCTATACACATAGATAAAAATAAAATTAAGAAGACAAATAATAGGCCGGGCAGTGGTGGCGCACGCCTTTAATCCCAGCACTCGGGAGGCAGAGCCAGGTGGATTTCTGTGCAGCTTGGTCTACAGAGTGAGTTCCAGGAAAGGCACAAAGCTACACAGAGAAACCTTGTCTCGAAAAACCAAAACCAAACAAACAAAAAACCAATAAGTATTAAAAATTAAAAGGATACAATGGAGTCTATAGCCTATCAATTTTTTTTCCTGATGTGAAAGTCTGGGTTGAGTAGATTTTGCTGTTTATGTTTACAACTTATGCCCTACATTTGTGAATTAGTGTTGCATCAGGAGTCAGGAGAAGTGTGGTATAAACACATGGCTTTAGTTTTACCACTGAATTAAATGGTTCTCTTAGGGCCCAAGGCATCTCTTAATTATGTTTCTGTGAGGAATTTGGAAGAGCTATGGCTCCTGTGACAAGGATATTAATGTATCAGTGTATATGTCCCCACCTTATTAAGCCTTTTCACAATAATGCAGTGTTGGTTTATCTGGTTCTGTGAGCTATTTAATAAATGCAAAAACATGGCTCAGACTTTGCTTTACTTGAAGCCATGTAGAATGTGAGTGGCTACTTCTTTTATTCTCAGTCAACATTTTGTACATATCACATTGGAATTCAGTTACTAACAGATGAATGAGTCTTAAAGTCCCTTCACCCCAGGTCCTACGAGAATCAAGATTCTGACATGAATTTTCTGGTTAGAAATTCTGCCATTGTCTATAAATGTTAATATCGTTTGAAATAGCTTGGGAATCTGTTCCTCTCTGCTTAAAAATAGGCATTAAAAGCAAGATGTAGTTGAGAAATTTAGAATTTCCCAGTGTGACATTATCTCAAACTCTTTCTATGAAAAGCTGAGGACAATGGTAGCCCCTGAGAGAAGACAGGAGCTGCTAATGGACTCTGTCTGTTAGGAGAAAGCTGTTAAGTCCATAATAGAGGGACTATCTACTTCTTACTACTTTATATTTTTTGTGATAAGAGTATTTATTATATTGGTAATTGTGGGGTTGGGGCATAGCTCTGTGTAGAGTCCTTGCCTACCCTGTGGAAGGCCCTAGGTTTGATCCTCAGCACCACACACTACAAAAATTGGTATTGCTTTGAACAATGTACACATGTATACATGTGTTATCATGACCACAACTACAGCAAAGATAACCCCAAAATAGTAACACATTTGCATCATATCCTTTTCTGCCCAGGAAAGGGACTGGGAGATCACCACACAATTACGGTGAAAAGTGAAAACTAATACTGGCCTCTTCTTGGAGAGAAAAGGAAAACTTTTGTTACTGTATTAAACTAATGGAGTTTTAGTTGGGAGGGTGGGTGACCCGGCTGTGCATATTAGTTACTTTGCTGTTGCTGTGATAAAAGACTGTGACCAAAAGCAGCTTATTTAAGAGAGTGTTTACTTTGGCCTACAGTTCCAGAGGGGTAAAAGTCCATCATGGCCAGGAAGCATACCAGCAAGTGACAGGCATGAGTGCAGGGGTGGGAAGCTGAGAGTTCACCTTGCCAAGTGCAAGCATAAAGCAGAGAGAGTGAACCGGAAGTGAAGTGCGTGAAACTTTATTCTCAAAATCCCCCTCCAGTGACATATTTCCCCCAACAAGGCTGAACTACCTAAACCTCCCCTAACAGCACTACCAAACTGGACCATGTGGCCAATGCTTGAGACTCCGAGGGATGGTGCTGGTTAGTTTTATACCAATTTGGCAAAGCTAGAGTCATTTGGGAAAAATATGATCTGCCTGTAAGCAAGTCTATAGGACATACGAGTGATTGATGTGGCAGGGACCAGCTCATTGTGGGTGATGCCAACCCTAGGCTGGTGGTCCTGGGTTCTATAAGAAAGCACATTGAACAAGCCATGGAGAGCAAGCCAGCAAGCAGCACTCCTCCATGGCCTCAGCATCAGTTCCTGCCTCAGGTTCCTGCCTTGAGTCTCTTCCCTGACTTCTTTGGATAGCTGACTAAGCTGAACTAAACCCTTTCCTCTCCAAGCTGCCTTTGGTTGTGGAGTTTTATCACAGCAATAGAAACCCTAACTAAAACAGGGACATTTTCATTCAAATCATAATGTTCCACTTCCTGGTCCCCATCAGCTTGTGGACAAATCGTTATGTAAAATATGTTTAGTGGAAATTTTAAAGTCCCAGTTTTTCACAGTCTTGACACAATTTAAAAGTCCAAAGTCTCTTCTAAGACTCAAGGAAATCTCTGTATTGTAACACCCTGTAAAATTAAAAAAACAAATTACATACTTCCAATATATAATGCTACAGAGTATACATTATCATTCCGAAAGAGAAGAGTAGGGGCATTGAGGAGACTAAAATTATGTTTTAAATTTTAATTACTGTACTTAAGAGATCAAGAAAACAAAAATTCCTCTAACCTCTAAGCCCCAGTTGCCTAAGGACAGATAACATCCTGGAATGCTGGGGGCTGTTGTTCATGTAAGATAATAAGCCATGTGTTTTCACTTCTGTAAACAAGGTTGGTTGCTCCAACCGCACAGGATGTGCTTCATCACATGTAGGTGGGAGGTATATAGGCAGGAAGTATGTCAGGAAGTATGCTTGCCCCTGATTGGACAAAAGCAGGAAGTATGTAGGCTTGTGGAGTTTGCCTTTATAAGCCCCTGACTAATGTAATTCGAAGCTATACTCTGGGAATCCTGGCTGTATATCTGGCCAGTGTCCATCATCTAGGACAGTATTTAATAAAGCTTGCCTCGAATTTGGTTAGAAGAGGTAGTAGTGGTGTTATTCTCACCCAGTGGGATCAACAACATAATGAGGAAATACTGGCCTGTAGCACAAATCCTTAGATTTCTATTAAGACCAATTAGGATTCGTGCTACACTGGCTCAACACAAGACCAAACAGGGCAAATACTAAATTCTGTAGTTCTGTTTCTGGTATCAAAGGATCCACCCCTCCAGCTCTTCTGTCTACAAAACAGCTCTTTCTTGGGCTGGCTCCACTCCATGTATGCAGTTCTCCTTGGCAGGTGTCCCACAGTCTATGTGGCTCTCAGCACCACTGTCTCCCAGGCTCCTACTTTGATCGTCTATTAAGCTCCACTTACATCATGCAACCACTTTTATATATAGTCCAGAGTCCCAAAGTCTTCTACATTCCTCCACTGACATGGTTAGGTTCTTAGAGCAGCACCCCATTCTCAGTACCAACTTTTGTGTCAGGAACCTTTCTGTTGCTGTGATAAATACCATGACCATGGCAACTTACATGTGATGCTGGAGAGTTCCTCTCCAGGTCCCACAAAGCCCCTGCAGTCCCATAGCCCACTTGTAAAATAAATACACAGATGCTTATTTAAACTGTTTGGACTAATGGCTCAGGCTTCTAGCTAGCTGTTCTTATATCTTAAATTAACCCATCTCTATTCATCTATAAGTTGCCATGTCACTTGTGGCTTACCAGTATCTTAACATATTCTCATGGTGACAGCCTCATCCTTCCACTTCCCAGACCTCTCCTCTCTCTTTGTCCTGCCTATACTTCCTATCTGGCTACTGGTCAATCAGCGTTTTATTTATCAACCAATTATCCACAGCATACATGAGTTTATTTTGACTTAAGAGTTCCAATGGGCACATCTCTATCAGCATGGAAAGGCACAGAAGCAAATGGCAGGAGGAAAAGGTAGCCAAGAACTCACATCTTTGTGGTGATATTTTATTTGTGCTGAAATGTGATTTTATTTATATGTTAATAAATAAAGTTTGCCTGGAGATCAGAGGTCATAGCAAGCCAGATACCCTTAATGCAATCACATGGCAGACAAAGTCTCTGTGTGGTAAGGACAGAGCCAAGCGTGGTGACATGAACCTTTAATTGCAGTACCAATCATAGAGACCTGTAGGTCTGTATAAACAGGCAGTGACGAGGAAGTCATGTGGTTGAGTTTAGAGCCAATGAGAAGGCAGAACAGAAAGGCAATAAAAACATAAATCAGACAGGAAGAAGGTCTCTCTGGGGAAGTGACGGTGGCGAGGAGGTAAGATAAGGTAGTCATGACTCTCTGATCTCTTTGGCTATTAACTCTGTATTTGACTCTGTGTTTCTTATTTACTAAGACTATTTAGAATTTTGTCTACACATTTTTAATTGTAAGCATTGTGAACTGGATAGGAGTGGTGTGAAGCTTTGACCCTCAAAGCCTGCAAAGTGACATACTTCTTCCAGCAAGGCTGCACCACCTAAATCTCCCTAAACTTGGGACCAAGTATTTGAATGTCCAAGACTATGGGCAACATTTTTCATTCAACCACACTTTCGGTTGCTGTTTCTACATCAAAAGAAGCAAAAATACTAGTCAGGATAAACAGATTAGAAATATAAGTTACTTTATTTATCCCTTTGTTTTATTTTTCTATTGCTATGAAGAGACACCATGACCAAAGCATTATCAAAGAAAGCATTCAACTTGGGTCTTGCTTACAGTTTCAGGGGCTTAGTTCTTGATCACCATGGCAGCAGGCAGGCAGGCATGGGGCTATTACAGCCTGATCTGCAGGCACACAGGCAGAAAGAGACTATGGCTGGCATACTTGTACAAACCTCAAAGCTCATCCCCAGTCAACACCTCCTCCAACAAGGCCACACCTCCTAATCCTTTCCAAACAGTTCCACTAAATGGGGACCAACCATTCAAATATATAAGCCTATGGGGGCCATTCTCTTTCAAACCACTGAACCTTCCCTGTTATCTTTATAGTGGTTTATTAAGCATTTACTATGTGTCAGTCAAGCACATGCTATCATGTACTTTCCATGCCCCTTTCCTTAATCTTTAAACAGCTATGTGAAAACAGAAAAGATGGTGTGAACTTGAGCTTTCAGAAGGTTAATAATCTTTTTGAAAAGCATGGTAGTATGAACCTAGAGGGCAGAGGCAGGGGGATCACAAGTTTAAACTCAGCCTGATATATATAGAAGGTCCCAGGCTACCCTAGGCTACAGAATTAAGATAGTTTTATTGTTTGTTTGCTTGTTGTTTTTAAAAACAACAAAAACCAGGCGTGACAGTGCACACCTTTAATACCAACAGGCAGATCTCTGTGAGTTCGATGCCAGCCTGGTCTACAAATGGAGTTCCAGGACAGCCATGGCTGTTACACAGAGAAACCCTGTCTCAAAAAAATTTTTTTAAAAAAAATGGAGTCTGGCGGTGGTGGTGGTGCACACCTTTAATCCCAACACTCAGGAGGCAGAGGCAGGCAGATCTCTGTGAGTTTGAGGCCAGCCTGGTCTACAGAGTGAGTTCCAGGAAAGGCGCAAAGCTACACAGAGAAACCCTGTCTTGAAAAACCAAAACAAAAAAGTGGGTGGGGAGTTGAGGACTAAGATGATACAATGAGGAGAAGGCATTGCAGAATTCATGTGTACTTGATAGTGAGCTTATTTTCTCTACCACCCTTCAATGAAGAAACAGTAAGTTATTTAGCTGAATTTTATAGCAAAAGAGCTTTCACAGAATTATCTGAAGAATGCAATGACGCTAGGTGTGAGGTAAACATCAAGAAATCTCACCAGAAGCCAAGGTTAACTGGCTAGGTGTGAGGTAAACATCAAGAAATCTCACCAGAAGCCAAGGTTAACTGCCATGTTGGGCTCGGTCGGCTCTATAATTTTCTTTCTTTCGTTCTCTGTCCGTGCTGGGCTATAAGTTCCGGGCTTTGCAAATTACTAAGCTATTATTGCTCTACCAATGAAATTGCTTTGAGGTATTTGGTTGTGGCTTTTTGTTTTGTTTTTTTTAGACAGGGTCTCACTCTGTACCTCTACATGTATAGACCATGTTGTCCTGGAATTCACAAAGATCAGCCTGCCTCCCTAGTGCTGGAATTAAGGGTGTGGGCTGCTGCTACAGCAGACCAGTCCTTACTTCTTGAAATAGAATCTGTGTATAGTTCAAACTGCCCTTCTGCTTATGATTCTCCTGATGCAGCCTACTAAGTACTGGGATTACAGGAGATTCGCAGTTTTGTTTTGTTTATATTGTTATCATGTGATAGCATTATTGTAATTCTTCAGTTCCAATAAGCCTTGGCATCAAAATCGTTGGGAGCCTCTCCTCTAGCATTAATCTCCTGGTACCAGAGGGGGCCTCAAACTTAATAAAAATCTTTCAAACTGAAGCCCAATATAATGTAGAGTTTATGCTTCAAAATTCTCTTCACATTACTATTCAATTACATAAAAAGTATAATATACTGTTGAGCTGGTGATATGCCTCAATGGGTAAAAACATACTTGCTGAGCAAACCTGACTACCTGTGTTACCTATGTTCAGGTGGAGAGAGAGAACCCATTCCACAAGTTGTCATCTGATTCCCACAATATCGTCATGGCATGCGCACCTGCATCCACCCACACGGCCATACAAATTTTTTTTAAATTTAAAAGTGTTACATATTGTGTACTATAAATATGAAAGGTTTAGATCATTATGGTCTCCAAGAGGTTAGTGTAATCGGGTATTGTCAACGTGCTAACTGCAAGTCTAAGTGGCTGGCATCAAGGCAGTACCGTGCGTACAGTCCCTTTTTTTTTTTAAGCTTAGCATTTGTAATTGATTACATGAACCATCTGTAACTGCTTGTGAATCATGTTACAGTTACCCCACTGACATTTACCCAACATTTTTCATGTAGCAAAATGTTTAGTATAGGAAAGCTGACACATAATAGCTTCAATGTTTCAATAAATCAACTTTAGACGCTAGGCTATAGGCGCATCCCATTGATGTGGAGTCTCCGCAAAATTATGGCTGATGATTTCATTATAACAACGCTCCATCCTAAGCTTCCTGTGAGTAGACAAAATTATTTGTTATCACCAAGGTAACTTGGCCCCACTGTTGTTATGAGACAGGATGAGGGGGTGAGCGGTCAAAAGAGGTGAGGACCGAAAGTGGAAGAAGGTGAAAAACAACCTCTGGGGGTGAGAGTCTATCTGGGACGTGGTTCGCCAAGTAGAGGCCGACCTGAGCTCCTCTGCCTGGATGAGCCACCTGTCACAAAGGAGGAGCCTGAAGGGACCCCAGATCGGTGGAGGGAAGCTGCGAGGCCCAGGCTGTCAGCCAGGGGCCAGGCCAGACCGGGAGGGGAGCTCACGAGGTCTCCCGAGCACGGCGGGGAGCCGGAGGGGGTGGTGCGGTGGAGAGGAGGCCAGCGCGGCCCTCCCCGGCCTTTCAGCTCCTCCCTCCCGGCACGTGACGCCTGCGTCCGCTCGCTCGGTGGCGCAGCGCTCTGTTTCTGCCCTCCCGCCGTGGCGCCCTTCTTCTCCCGGTCCCGTCCCGCCGCCTCCCCCACTCTTCCCCCACGCGCCAATCACTGCTCGAGCTCGCGAGCGCCCGCCCCGCCAGCCCGCTCCGCCCTCTCCCATTGGCTGCAGCCTCAAGGACGCGTCCCGAAGGCGGGCGGCCACCATTGGTGGGCCGAGCCAGCCGAGTTCCCGGATGAGGGAACATTCTGCGGTATAAAGGGCGCGAGGAAGGCGGGAGACGGCGCAGTTTGAATCGCGGTACGACGGAGGAGTGGGCGCCGGGATCTCGCTGTGCGTCCGCCTGGCCTCGTCTCTTCCTCTCTTGTCCGATCTGCAGCACGGTCCGAGATGGTAACGTGAGAGTGGCGCCGGGCGGCCGCGAGCCGTGGGCTGCGAGCGGGCGGGGCCGCCGTCCCCGGGGCTTGGGGCGAGGCGGCGGCGAGTGGGAGCGTGCGGGGACGGGGTCGGGACGAGCGGAGGGAGGTGTTTTTGTGAGCCCGGGGCTGCCGGGCCGGAGGCGACGGTTGGGTGGCGCGCGCGGCGCAGCTGGGAGCCGCCGCGGGGGCGCGCAGCCGCCGCGCGCCCGCGGCGGGGGTCGGCGGGGGAGAGGGCGGGGGCGCGCGGCGGGCCCGGAGACCCCGGCGGGCCGCGGGCGCGCGCTTGCCTCCGGGACGCGGCCGTGGGGGAGGGGTGCGGCGCCTTGGTAATTCTATCCTCTCCGTCCCTCCCGGGCTCGCGGGCGTCGGCGGCGCCGCAGGCTGGCGGTAAGGCTGGAAAGGACTCCGGAAAGGCCAAGACAAAGGCGGTTTCCCGCTCGCAGCGAGCCGGCTTGCAGGTAGGTAGCTGCTGCCGCAGCCGCAGTCGGGTGACCCGGCCTTTATCTTTGCACCCCCTTGCTTGTTTGTCGGCGCCTTGCATGGGTGTTCCATGTTTGCGTGGGTGATGTGTCGCGACTTGGCCTGCAGAGACTAAATATTGGGGTTGGGGGGGGGGCGTCGATCGCGTGTTACTGCCAGGGCGCGTTGGCGCACCCCCGTCCTTGGCTTTGGCGCGCACATCATCTTTTCATCTTCGGACCTCCTATCTTTGTGCGTTTTTTTGTTTGTGTGCATGAAAATCAAGTTCCCTGTGGGCCGCATTCATCGACACCTGAAATCTAGGACAACCAGCCACGGACGTGTGGGCGCGACCGCCGCTGTGTACAGCGCAGCCATCCTGGAGTACCTCACCGCAGAGGTAAACCGGGAGTATGCCTGTGATCTGGAAAGGGTTTGGGGGGCGGGGGAAAGTGGCGAGAGGGAAGGAGGAAAAGTGATGCAAGAAAACTCGCAGGCCCTTAGCCCGGCGCGGAGGCCGAGGGGGCGCTAGAGGGAGCTAGTGTTCAGCCAAGGATCCTGCTGAGCCAGAGTTTGCTGTTCTTGCAAAAGCAATTGAGTGCCCCTTCAGTCCTTTGCATAATTTTGTCATTCAGGTAGTAGGGGGATGACGGCAGTTGGTAGATTAAACACCACTGAGGTTTGGCCAGCTTCGTGGATCCTGACCGAGGGGAAGTTGGGAAAGTGAACAGAAATTTGCCTTTTAGGTACTAGAGTTGGCAGGAAATGCGTCAAAAGACTTGAAGGTAAAGCGTATTACCCCTCGTCACTTGCAACTTGCTATCCGTGGAGATGAAGAATTGGACTCTCTGATCAAGGCTACAATTGCTGGTGGTGGTATGTTAACACTGAGACTCATTACATTTCCATTAAGAAAATTCTTAAGTTTTCGTTACTTCTAGAAGAAGACATTTAAGTATATTCTGATAAGTCACGGTGGATTTATGAAATTTAGTTTACATTTACATCACTCAGGTTTTACTTTTCTATTTGAACTCATGTTTTTTTAAAGACCTTTCAAGTTGTAGTTATCTGCTTTGATTTCATGTACTGTTTAAACATGTTGCTACAGGAAGTAGAATTAATCCTGTCGCTCTCCTAGGTGTCATCCCACACATCCACAAGTCTCTGATTGGGAAGAAAGGACAACAGAAGACTGTCTAAGGATGCCTGGATTCCTTATTATCTCAGGACTCTAAATATTCTTAACAGCTGTCCAGTGTCGGTGATTCCAGTGGACTGTATCTCTGTGAAAAACACAATTTTGCCTTTTTGTAATTCTATTTGAGCAAGTTGGAGGTTTAATTAGCCTTCCAACCAACCAAATTTCTGCATTCGGGTCTTAACCATATTTAAGTGTTACTGTGGCTTCAAAGAAGCTATTGATTCTGAAGTAGTGGGTTTTGATTGAGTTGACTGTTTTTAAAAAACTGTTTGGATTTTAATTGTGATGCAGAAGTTATAGTAACAAACATTTGGTTTTGTACAGACATTATTTCCACTCTGGTGGATAAGCTCAATAAAGGTCATATCCCAAAACTAGTTTTAAACTTGCTTAATGAATGTGTCTCCTAGATCTCCTTCAGCTCTCAAGTACTTTCTGTGCTTACTGATTAAACAGTTCATCTGCAGATCAACAAGTCATAACCAATTTTGTCATACACTGGACTACTAAAACTTTAGCAATTTGGCAGAATCCGGGAGGAGGCATCCTGTTTATTGTCCTTTGGACAGTTCCAGTAATGTGAGAAAGGCACTGTATCACAATGAGACAGCTGGACCGGTAGAGACCCTCAGGCTGTAGAATATCTCCAAAGATTGAACTTGAGATGTGAAAGATAATCATGCTTTAAGTGACCAGACACTGCTGTTCAGTGTGAAATGCTAGTCATTGGGGATGCACTATTTTCATAGACTAAGGTAACTTGATGAAAACATTGATTTAATACACACCAGCCATGTATGTTCCTTAAGAACTTATGAAAATGTAGATGAAAATGTAGATATTGCTATTTATTTACCCCTTTCCCATCATGGATTACACGACTTGCACACTTGCACGGTTCTTCCTGAGGCAAAACAAACATGGGAACAGGAGGTGCTAAGCAGCCTTTATGGGTGAAGAGCGCTTCCTGCTATTAGTACAGCTGATTTTCACTTACCAGCTGCACTGTACCTGCCGGGCAGCAGGAGAGATGTGGGTCAGAAGTACCACTGAAAAGGGCAGGGAAGCACGGGGGCATGGGGAGTGGGTGGAGGCTGGGGCTTCCACAGCTCTGGACCGCCTGCGGGACCCCCTAACGGGCCTGAGGCCTCGGAGACCTCCGGGCCCAGAGGCGGGGCCTCGGGTCCTTGGGAAGATAACCGAAAGTGCGGGTCCCCTGTCCCCGCCCCGATGGCGCGGAAGGCGGGCTCCGGGTCCGCGCCTGAGGTTAGGGCCCGGGACCTCACCCCCACCCCACCCCACCCCACCCCACCCCGAGCTACCCGCTTCGGCCGGGCCCAGCCTCCCGGCCCCGGAGTGCGGCAGGCCCGGCAGGGACGCAGCTGGCGCCGCTGCGGCCGCGGGGGGCGGGGAGGCGGCCGTGAGGAGGCGGAGCTGCGAGGCCGCCCGTCGCCGGGCCGCCGCCGCGGTGCCCGCTCCTCCCCGCGCCGTGCCGCGCCGCGCCCCGCCCGGCCGCCTCGCCTCCTCCGCGGCGGGCCCCCCTCGCAGCTGCGCGGCCGCCGACACCCAGGCAGGCGCGAGCCATGGAGGGCAACCGCGACGAGGCGGAGAAATGCGTGCAGATCGCTCGCGAGGCCCTGAGCGCCGGCAACCGCGACAAGGCCCAGCGCTTCCTGCAGAAGGCCGAGAAGCTGTACCCGCTGCCGGCCGCGCGCGGTGAGCCCCGGCCCCCGCCGTGCCCCCGGCCCCCGCGCCCTCCGCCCCGCGGGCCGCGGCCGCTCCAGCCCTCGGGGACACAGGCCGGGCGCTGCGGGGTGCTGGGTGACGGGTCCCCTCCCCAGATCGGCCTAGGCCCCTCCGAAGTGACAGGAGCGGGACTCCAGTGGCTTGTGGGCTTCCCCATCCCTGGGCTCTGTATGTATGTAGCTGTTCCTTAAGTGCCTTCGAATACCTTAGATGACACTGCTTTTCCCAGGGAGAGGGAGAGTCCTTTGCAAGACAGCTCCACTTTTGACAGGGATGGTGAAGTTATTAATGATTTCGAGTGTCTGGCTTGATATGACACCGTAAGTACCCGCAAGTTCAGTATGGACTTACCCCACTTTAATTCACCTTATTCATTGTCTAACTCTCTAGGCTTCGAGGTAATACAGTCAACACAACACTCACAAAGCGCCAAGAGTTGTGCCTAGTATTTTAATGACCCTCATTTATTCCTCAGAACAGTCCCATGTACAGGTGCAGGATTATTTGACCAGGTTAACCCATGTGCAGAGACTTTGGCAAAAGAATGAATGAATGAATGAATGAATGAATGAATGAATGAATGAGTGAATGAAAATATCTTGCCCAAGGTCGTACAGTAAGTGGCAAAGTCAGAAGAGTAGCTGAGTTTTATCTCCAAAAGGCCTTTAACTACTGTCGTTTTGCCTTGCCGATGGGATGACATTTTACTGTGGGTTAAAGTATTTCCAGGTTAAGAGAATTAAGAGGAAACTTAATAATCGGGGCCTCTATTTGTCTTTATTGTTTTCTTAATTCTTTTTACATTGTCGAAGCCTTTTGTTTCTGCTGCTTTTCACTTTATCTTTTTGTTACATTGGATTGGGACAGGAGAAGATACTGGAAGAAAAGTTCATTTTCACTGTAAAAAGTGCAACAGAAGATTTGTTATTCTAATCATTTTTAGGTGTACAATTTAGTAGTGTTAAGTATTTTCACATCGTGCACCACAGGATCTGTACTTTTTTATCTATACCCTGGAAACTGTACCAGTTAAACAGCCCTTTACCCTTACTCTTCTGCCTCTTTGCATAGGTTAGACTAATCCATACCTGATCTAAGAGAAACCATACAGAATTGGACCCTGTGTGCCTTTTTTCACTTAGTAACTTCAGATTTCATCTATATTGCAACATTCGACAGATTTCCATTTAAAAAAAAAAAAGCTAAACACTCCACTATTTATACACACGTGTGCATCGGTGTGAGTGTGCACACTCACATTCACATCACATTTTGGAGGGTGGATACTTATTGTGTGTGTAGGGGGGGAGTGTGTACATGTGCCATAACACCTGTGTGAAGATCAGATAATGACTTGTGGGGGGAAAGGTTCTCTCCCTACACAGTGTAGGGGTTGACACAGTCTGAGCCCTCTCACGGACATCACAGGTTTTTATTCACTCACCTGTCAGTTTGGGTTTCTTCCACTTCTTGTCTGTTGTGAATAATACTCTTGTGAGCATGGGTGTCTACAGCCTACTTTCAGTTCTGCATATGTACCCAGAAGTGGAATTATTGGGTCATGTATTAATTCTAATTTTGATTTTTGAGGAACCATCACATTGTTTTCCAGAGCGACTGTACCATTTTGTACAACATGCACTGGGTTCCAGTTTCCCAGTGTCTGATACAACACGACACCCCCAGTTTTTGTTTGTTTTGATAGTGACTCTTATAGTGACTATCAGGCGATACCTCACTGTACTTTTGATTGCATTTCCCTGATGATGAATAATGTTGAACAATTTTCATGTGTTTATTTGGCCATTTGTATATTTGGAGAAACGTCTTAAATTATTTGTTTTCATTGATGTGGTTATGGGCTCTTTTTGTACTTGGGACATTAATTCCCGGACATTGATAGCTTGCATCTTCTCCTCCTTCTGTAGGTCATCTCTCCTTCCTGTCAGGTGTCACTGGGAGCGTGAGCTTTCTGGAGTCAGTCTCGTTTGTCAATTTTTGCTGTCATCTGGACTTTTGGTACCATATCCAGGAAATTATTCTTGAATCCCTTCTACTGTGTAGATCTACTTCAGTGTGTTGTCATCTGGTCCTGGAGGAACAATTTTAACGTTAAAGAAGTAGATACCCTAGGCAAGGTAACCTGCTTTGCAGGCCTGGTTCTTCACCAACTAGCTTGCACCCTTAGTCAAGGTAGACAGCCTCCAGTCCTTCCTTTCTCACTCGTGCAGCAGGGACAGTGTACTGCTCCATGGCACTCTGAGGAGCGAATGAGCTGATAAAAAGCATCTAATACGTTTTTACTATCCTCTCCATTTTACAAGTGGAATCATCTAAGAATACTTAAAACTAGCCCAGATTACAGCTGGTCATGCTTCTGACATGTCAACAGCTGGAATGAATCTCCTAAAGGACACTGTAAAAGCATATCATTATTGCGCTGAAAGTCATGAATGTAGGGAAAATGAAGAAATGGAAGAGAGAAAGTCAGGTACAAAGATATTACAAGGATGGTGGGTAATTATCAAATGAAGTGGTAGGGTGTAATTGAGGAGTAGTCTAAAAGCAGTTCAGATGCAGACTTGGTCTGCCGTCTCTACAACCAGGAATAAGATATTTAGCTATTCTAAGCTTTAATTGTATGCGAAATGAAGATGTCATCACAGAGTTGATGTGACCCAAAATAAAAGCAGTGTGACTGTTCTGTGAAAAATGTCTTTTACATAGAGTATTCCCAGGAGATGTTTATGGGAATTAAATAAGAACTCAGGAGAGAGAAATATCTGGAGTCTTTGTGAGAGACCCTGATAGAGGTTTTGGACAGGGGCAAACTGGAGCTTTTGGGTGGTGACTACTAAACCAACAGCTCAGAAGTTGACGGGTAGTCTTTGGAGCTGCTTGTACTGAGGAAAAAGAAAACACTGAACTTTGACTTCCATTTTTCTTACATTATGATGAGTGGGGAACCACAAGAATAAATTCTAGTTATACTCCAGGACTTTCATCCTCTTAGTATTTCCTATCAAGAAAGAAGGTAATCTGATAAAACACTTTAATAAACTGACAAGCTCTTTCCTTGAAGAAAAGTTTGATATTGAGATGGATGAAGGATGCTATTGCTTTCCATGTTGTAGTTGAGACTGTTCTTTTCAGTATGGTTATCGACTAGCACACATTTCAAATGCTTATACTCTGAGTTGCATTTATATATTTGCTTAATTGATATGGTTTAGCATTTAGTAGAAGGATACAGTCTTACTGTTTTGAGGCTTTATGCACGTTGTGTTTTTTTGTTGTTGTTTTAATTTATTTTTATTTTATATGTGTGAGTGTTTTGCCTGCATGGGCCCATGGAGGTCAGAAGAGGGCATCAGATTCCCTGGTACTGGATTTAAGGATAGTTGGGAGCCATTATGTGGGTGCTGAAACCAAACCCAGGTCCTTTGCAAAAGCAACAAGTGTACTTAACCACTGATTTTCATAGTAATTGGGAGATAGTTTGAAGTGTAGATTCTTTTCTATTTGCCTTCTTTCCCTCCCTCCTTCCCTCCCTCCTTTCCTTCCTTTTTCTTTCTTTCTTTTTAGTGAGACAGATCTCACTGTGTCTTTGGCTGGCCTGGAACTCACTATGTAGACCTTGAACCCACAGAGATCCACCTGCTGCTGCCTCCCAAGTGCTAAGATTAAAGGTGTGTGTGCACAGCCATGCCTGGCAAGTATAGATTTTTCTTTTTCTTTTTCTTTTTTTTTTTTTTAAGAGAAGAGCATTTTATGTATGTATGTATGTATGTATGTATTTGGTTTTTCGAGACAAGTATAGATTTTTCTTTTTTTTTAAGAGAAGAGCATTGTATGTATGTATGTATGTATGTATGTGTGTGTGTGTGTGTGTATGTATGTATGTATGTATGTATTTGGTTTTTCGAGACAGGGTTTCTCTGTATCTTTGGAGGCTGTTCTGGAACTCGCTTTGTAGACCAGGCTGGCCTCGAACTCACAGAGATCCACCTGCCTCTACCTCCTGAGTGCTGGGATTATAGGCGTGCGCCACCACCGCCTGGCCGAGCATTTTTATTCTTTTCAAGAACATGGTAGTAATTTGAATCAAATGATGGCTTACAACCACAGAAAAGCTCATTCAGTGCCCGCTGTAATGAATGATCAGATAAGTTTAAGTGCATGGATAATCTGTACATGCTACCTGCTTAATAACAGTTAATGTAATCCTTTTAGTTTATTTTCAGCCATGTGAGAAATGATGCTTTTTTTCTGCTTTTTTCCCCCTGTTACTTTGTATTTAATACAAAATTGAAAATAGTTTCTCCTTTTGTCTCACCTAAACTGATAAGGTTTTCTAAACATCATGTGTGTCTGAATCATTATACATCCTAGTTCCTTTAAGATCACTCCATTCTTTTCCTAATTGGCTTAATTAAAATTCAGTGATGAGAACATTTAAAACAATTATTCCTGTATCATCCAGATAAGTGTTAGAAAATGACTTCCTAATTTCCATTAGTAGTGAAACTATTTCAGATGTGAGTGCTGAGGGAAGAGCATTGAGTTGGCCTCGGGTTTGAACTTATGCCGTAGATATAAATCTCCATTTCCTGAGCTGCAGTTTTTTCCTTCTAAACAAGGAGAGTTTGTTTATTCACCAGATATTTATCAGACACAGACTTCTCTGTGCCATGGAGCATTTTGGTTTTTGTTTTGTTTTAAGTTTTATGTGTTTGGATGTTTTCCTGCATGTATGTCTGTGCACCATGTGTGTGCCTGGTGCTCTCTGAGGTGGGAGGAGGGCATTGGATCCCCTTGAACTGCAGTTTACAGACACTTGTGAGCTGAGCTATCTCCCTAGTTCCTAGCAGTATTTTAGGTACTAGGGAGTAAGTAGATAATATGACAAAAATCGTTTTTCCTGGCATTTACATTCTAGAGGAGAATTACATATCTGTAACAATGATAGTGTGATTTCTATAGTTCCATATGCTTTTTTTCTTTTTTTCTTTTTTTTTTTTTGATCTAGCCTACAACTGTGTAGGTAACTGAGGGTAACCATTAACTTCTGATCCTCCTGCCTCCACTTCCCACCACTGGGATTATATGTGTGCACTGCCACACCTGGTTCGTGTGGTTGCTGAGGGTCAGACTCTAGGCAAGCACTCCCCCAAATTAGCTGTGTTCCCAGCCCACCTCCCGCTTTTGAGCCTCATATTTCTCTTAAGGAAGTATGTACTTACTTAGTTGGGTGAGTTTGCCCATGTGTGGGAGTACACATGTATGCACGTGTAGAGCAGAAGAGGTCCTCTGGAGTTATAGATCGTTGTGAGCCTCCGTTCAGGAGCTGGGGATCGATCTCAGGTTCCCTGGAAGAGCAGCCAGTGCTCCTAACTGTTGAGCCATCTTTCCAGTTACATGTAATGTGTTCTAAATTGGTACACCCACAGATAAAGCATGTATACAAAGCCGGGCGGTGGTGGCGCACACCTATAATCCCAGCACTCAGGAGGCAGAGGCAGGTGGATCTCTGTGAGTTCAAGGCCAGCCTGGTCTACAAAGCGAGTTCCAGGACAGTCTCCAAAGATACAGAGAAACCCTGTCTCGAAAAACCACCACCACCACCAAAAAAAAAAAAAAAAAAAAAGCATGTATACAATAATGATCATGACCATTTTTTTTTTTTAAAATAACATAGATGCCTACAAATGAGAATTGACAGAACAAGCCACATTCCACCTGGGAAATGATTATTAGGACATATATTTATTGCTATAAAAGGATTCAGCATGTCAACCATAGAATAAAGTTAATTTATTCACTTACTTATTTTTTTACTTGAGGTAGATAGGGTCTTACTATGTAGCCTTGGCTGCCCTGGAACTTATTTTGTAGATCGAACTGGCCTTGAACTCACAGAGATCCTTCTGCTTCTGCTTGCCCCCCCCCCCCACATTATCATAGAAGTAGATAATAGTTCTAAATCATTATTTTCTCATAAATGCAATAATTGCTAATATAAAGGCTTTCCTAATTCCATTTTTTAGTTAATAAAACTGGATTTTGAGCTCCAAAGTAGTAGAATTTGTCCCAATTTTTCTAATTAAAAAGATTTATTTGCTGGGTGGCAGTGGTGCACGCCTTTAATCTCAGCACTGGGGAGGCAGAGCCAGGTGAATCTTTGTGAGTTCTAGGCCAGCTTGGGCTACATACTCCAAGGCTATATAGAGAAACCCTATCTAGGGGAAAAAAAAAAAAAGAAAGAAAAAAATTATTTACCTACATATGTACATGTGTGCTTGCTTAAGTTTACAAGTCCTGTGTATGTACTGGAGCCCAGAGAGAGTTTCAGATCCTCTGAAACTAGAGTTAGGCAGTTGTGAGCATCCCCCAGTACAGGTGATTGAGTCCTCTTTCCAAGCCCTGTGCTGAGGATCCAAGGAGTGTTTAGCGCGTGTGTGCACACATATACACACACCCTGCCTTACTGCCATTGTTAGGCAGAGAGCCTATATGCATAGTATTGTAGGAAATTTTTTATTTGTCATCATAACTACTGAAAATCTAAAGTAGCCCCTTATAAGCCTGTCTTAACATTGTCCCATATCCAGCTGTAAATGCAGATGTCTAGCATGCCAGACACTTTTTTTTTAAAGATAAGAATGAGACAATGAAGAAATAGTCTTTAACTCCAGTCATAGAAATTCTGTGGCCTCCTGTAAATAAATATCAACATATGACTGTTTTCATCACTGGCTCCACAGCTTTTGAAAGTACTTTCATTTGTTAGTTGAAACATGTCTATAAAGAGGCATGTTTGGAAATGCATGCTAAAGGTTTGATTATTTTTATCTGTTTTTATTGTTGTTTTTCATTTTTTGAGACAGGGTTTCACCATGTAGCTATGGCTAGCCTGGAACTTGATTGGTAGACTAGTCTGGCCTTGAACCACAAAGATCCACCTGTCTCTGCCTCCCAAACACTGGGATTAAAGTCATGTGCCACCACTGCCTGGCTAGCCCTATGTCTTATAATTTTGGTTTCTTTTAGTGGAAAATGGTGTTTCAGCATCACAGGACAGGTACTAGGAACACTGCAACTACTAGGTTGTTCATTGTCTGGGGCTCTGTTCAAAGGATAGGGTTGGGAAATGCAGTGTGTGTGTGTGTGTGTGTGTGTGTGTGTGTGTGTGTGTGTGTTCATCTGTCTATCTGTTTTTTTTTGTTTATTTTTTGAGACTGGCCTGGAACTCACAGATGTCTGCCTGCCCTGTCTCCTGAGAGCTGGGATTAAAGCATGTGAATTATGCTTAGCTAAGTGTGTTGTCTTTTTTTTTTTTTTTTTTTTTTTGCCCGACACAGTGTTTCTCTGTGTAGTTTTGGTGCCTGTCCCGGAACTCACTCTGTAGACCAGGCTGGCCTCGAACTCACAGAGATCCGCCTGGCTCTGACTCCCGAGTGCTGGGATTAAAGGCGTGTGCCACCACAAGGTAGTCAGCTTATGAGTGTATATTGTTCCTTCCAATTTAAAGTAAGCGTCCAGTCTTTGCTTAAACATTTCATACCCTGTGTTTCTGTCTTCCTTAGCTGTAGTCCTGGTTCTTGAGAACCCATGGCGTTATATTTACAGAGCTGCGTCTGAGCTTGTGCAAATATACTCTGTGTTCCCACAATGGTGAGAGTGCCTAATGACACTTTATGACATGTCCCTATAATTGAGTAGTGCTGACTAAAATAATGCAAGGCTCTCCAGAATAACGTGAACCCCCAAAATGTTTAAGTCAGAGTTCAGGTTTTTATGAATTTTCTTTGTCATAGTCATCCTCTGTTTGTTTATTCCCTGAACCAATGGCTGTCCCATTGCTGAACAATTATTCTGCATATATTTTATAAGATAAAGACATCCATATATAACCCCATTATAACAATCACATTTAGGCCATTAGTTCATGAATTCATTGAAATTCTGTCAGTGAACCCATTATGTCTCTTATGTGTTGTGTTTTAACATTTATTTTTTTTTATTAATTAATTTATATTTATATGTGTAAACCTGTGTGAGTTTATGCGTGTTGAAAAGTCTTCAGGGTAGAAGAAGGTGTCAGATCCCCTGGAAATGGAGTTAGAGGTAGTTGTGAACAGCCATGTGGGTGCTGGGGATCAAACCCAGGCCCTCTGCAAGAATAGCAGGCACTCCCTACCACTGAACTGCCTCTGCAGCCCTTTTCAACATTTAAAAAAGATTTATCCTTAGATTTTTGTATGCATGAGTGTCTTGCCTACTTGAATGTCTGTGCACCGTGTTCATTGGTACTTGCAGAGACCAAAAGGCGGCATCAGCTCCTCTGGAACTGGAGTTATAAATGATTATTAGCCGCCTTATAGGTGCTGGGACCCAAACCTGGATCCTTTGTAAGAGCGCCCTGTGCTCTCAACCACTAAACCGCTATCTCTCCAATCTTAAATTGCCTTTTTTTTTTTTTTTTTTTTTTTTTGGTGGGGGGGAGGCAGGATATTCTGTAAACATCATCATTCTTTTTGTTTCTTGACTTTGGCATTTTTGATGAGTATAGTTAGCTATTTTATAGAATTCCCTGATTTGGGTTTGATTGACATTTTCTCATATCAGTTGTTTTGCAGGAAAACCATAGAAGTGATGTTTTGTTCTTGGTGTAACTTATCATGAGACACATGATTTTGATTTGGCCTTTCGTGGTGAGATCATGTAATCTCCCAGTTCAACTGTTGATTGCCACATTTTTCTACTATAAAGTTGACTGTTCCCCATTGTAATTACAAATATTTTGTGGGGGAAATCATTGAAACTATATAAATATCATATTCCATAACAAACTTTCCATCTCTTTGTAGTGTACACTGATGATTTTTTTTCCTGAAATAAGTTCTGTAGTTGTTTCAAAAGAAGGGGGGGTTAATTCCCTCTTTCTTTCTACATTTATTAGTTGCCCTTTAGTCTTTCTGTCCTGAGTGGATTCATGGATTCCCACTGAACCTCTTATCACCATCATTTTGGTGCTCGGGTAGTACCCTTTTAAATCTGGCTCTAAGTCTTTTTGACATACCTCCATAATTTATTGAACTTTTTTACCTTGTAGCCCAAAAGAGTTTTATATTTCCTGCACAAAGGAATCAGATCCCCATCATGCCTGACTCCTTTACAGTGGTATACAGAAACTGAGATAGATGCTAGATAAGTTCATTGCTATAGTAGTATCATTGTGTCTGCTCCTCTTAGTAGACAGAGCTGGAAAATACATACTTGTGTGTGTGTGTGTGTGTGTGTGTGTGTGTATGTGTATATGTATGTGTATATGTGTGTGTATGTGTATATGTGTGTGTGTATATGTGTGTGTGTATGTGTGTGTTGTTGTTGTTGTTTGTTTGTGTTGGCATTCCATTACAGGTAATTATTATTATTGTTGTTGTTTTTGTTTTTTGTTTTTCGAGACAGGGTTTCTCTGTGTAGCTTTGCGCCTTTCCTGGAACTCACTCTGTAGCCCAGGCTGGCCTCGAACTTACAGAGATCCGCCTGCCTCTGCCTCCCGAGTGCTGGGATTAAAGGCCCAGTAATGATTATATATATGTGTGTGTGTGTGTGTTCTGGTATCTGTAACACACACACACATGTACTCACCCCTCATTTTCAGTCTGGTGCAACGCCATTCATTCTCACTGTCTTAGTCACTGTTCCAGTGTTGTGAAGAGACACCATGACCACAGCAACCCTTATAAGTGAGAACGTTTTCTGGGGACATGCTTACAGTTTCAGAGGCTTAGTCCATTATCATAAGGGCAGGGAGCATGGTGGCATGCACGACAGGCACAGTGCCGGAGAAGTAGCCGAGAGCTCCATACTGACCTGCAGCCAGAGAGAGACATGGGGCTTGACATGGGCTTTTGAAACCTCAAAGCCCACCCCCAGTGACACATTTCTTCCAACACGGCCACACTAATTCTTCAATCCTTTCAAATAGTGTCACCCCCTGTTGACCAAGCATTCAAATAGATGAGCCTGTGGGGGTCATTCTTATTCAGACCACCACACTCACATTCTTTATTTCCATGTCACTTGTGCTGTTCACCGAAACTCCCACCTATTTGTTCATTTGTTGTGTGTCGTAAATCAACTCCTTTACCCCATAGATGCAGGCTGTGTCGAGCTCAGCCATGTGTTGGGCAATGACTGCCAGTTTGATCCCAGAAATGTTTCTTGGCCCAAGCCTGTAGCCCTGCAAGCCTTAGCTGACAAAAGGAACAGAAGGATGAGAAATCTCAACTTTCTAGCCCACTAGTTCAAGAATATTTGGAGAGTATTTATAGAATCAGAACACAGTATTGTTCCACACCGGCTTCTCTCAACTATAGTTCAGTCTTAATTCTATAAGTATCCATGTGATGGTTGCCGCCAGTCCTCGTGCCAAGGTATATGTCATTGTTTTGATTTCTGAAGCTTGTTTCTTAGTGGGTCACAGGGAGAGTTTGTAGAACTATGTTCCCTAAGTTCTAGAATGCTGAAGACAGTTTACTTGTGACTCTACTGTTCAAGTTTGGTGTCTATATTAAGTTACTCTACATTTTGCCGGGATAAAATACCCAACAAAAGCAGTTTAAGGAAGGGGGTTTATTTTGGCTCACTGGTCTGTGGAATAGCTCACCATAGCAGAGAAGGCCTGGCAGCTGGAGCTGGAGGTTGCTCGGTCACGTGCCTCTGCAGTCAGGAACTAGGGAGAGATGGATGCTGGCGCTCAGCTTGCTTTCCCCTTTTTATGGAGTGGAGGACCTGTACCCGTGTTATGGAACCATGCCGCCCAGATGTAGAGTGACTTTGCCTACCCCAGTTAAGCTCATCTAGAGAATCCCTCACAGACATGTCCAGAGGCTTGTCAGTTATCCTAGAGCCTGTCCAGTAGACCATTGAGGTGGACCAGTCAGTAGCTCACACTTCATTGTTTTGAGTATACAAGTAGGATACCCCAAGGTCTTGTGCAAGTGCTTGTGACGGGCAAAGTCTGAGGACAGTCTAACTTCTTTCCGCTGAAGTCATTTGATTTTTTTGGTGTTTATTTTTGTGTGGATACCCAGCTAACTTTACTTGAGTGTATCTCAAGTGTCATTTATTCTTAGGATTTCTGATATTTTGTTATGTCATTTAGATGTTTTTGTTTATATGTCAGAAGTCGTCTAATTACTGTATGTATGTTTTATTTCTCGTTATATTTTCTCTGGGATGTCTATTTTCCACATGTTAGCTTTTCCTCATCTTCAGTATTCACCACTTTCCTTCAAAATTTTTTATTTTTCAGTTTTGAAATTTTCAACCTTTATATGTCTTATTTCTCTGTATGGCACTATCTGTTGTTTTAAGTAATTTTGTTTCTTATAGCTTGGCCTTTTTTCAGTGACAGGGTTGTGTAGCCCAGGCTGGCCTTGAACTTGTACCTCTCCTGCTGCAGCTGCCGAAGCACTGGTGTTACAGGTGTGCCCTCATGCCCAACTTAGCTGACTTAGCCTTTTCGTTCTAGTTATAGTCTCACTATTAGCTTGGGCTGGCCCAGAACTCACTGTGTAGACCAGGCTGGCCTTGAGCAAGTGCTGATTTTCCTGACTCTGGCTCTGCTTTCTGAGTGCCAGCGTTACAGGCCTGTGCTGCCATGCTCCGCCAACCCTGTCTTTTTGGATGGATCTTCCCCCCTTTGATTTCGTATTCTTTTAGTGTGTGTGTGTGTGTGTGTGTGTGTGTGTGTGTGTGTGTACATGTGTATGCATGTATATATGTTTGTGCATGCCAACTTTATGGAGTTCTGTGGATTCTGGGATTTGAACTCAGGCGGCCAGGCTGGTTTGGTGCATCTGCATCTGCTAAGCCATCCAGGCATCCCTCACTACCTGTATTTCGCATCTGTGATCTGGTCAGTGATTTCTGCCCTGCTCCTATGGAGCAGTGTCTCTCCTCCACCCGCTGGCTTGACAAGTCCTGTGGTGCATGCTGATTACTTCCCTGGTCACACTCAGTCACTTTCCCGTACCAACCCTTTGCACTGTTGGAGCTCAGTCATTTTCTTTACTGTTTATTCACTTTACTTGTTTTACTGTTTCATTACTTACATTACTTACTTATGCAATGTTTGTTTATTTAGCTTTTCCAAATATACAGTGATCCTTCCATTTTTATGTTTAAAAGTATGTCACCTAGCTAGGAAGGAATCCCTCACTGTGCCCTCCCTACTTATCTCTGCACTTACCCTTTCATTTGTGGATTCTGTTGTGCCTTTCAGTCTGGATCCCTATGTTCCCCCTGAAGTGTGGCCCAGGCACTCCTGCGATTGTAAGTGGGTGAACCCATCCTTTGCGTGTATTTCCTCAGCTTTGCCTACAAGGCCTCTTGGTTATTTGGTTTCCCTTTTTCTGTTCTGAGAGCTTGGCAAATGCCCATTTACTGTTCTGTGCTTCTCGCACACACTTTCTACCCAAACATACATTATTAGCAGTTCATGGTTCATTCCTGTCATCATGTAGTAGGGGATTTTGTGCATGAGGTTATGATTTTGGTACTTAATTCTCTTTGGTTTTATTTGAGATTTAAACTTTAAGTTCCTGACATGGTGGTACACTCCTGTAATCCCAGCACCAAGGAGAAGAGGCAGGAGGATTTGGGTTTGAGGCCACTTCATCTACATTTGCTTTTTTTATTTTTTTAAATTTTGCTATTTACATGTTGTGGATCACCACTTGCTACATAGACTATTCTGATTTCATTGTGGTTATATTAAATGTAGGCTGAACTCCAGCTGAAAGCTAACTATATGGTATGTCTTATATTTTTCTTGCTAATAACTAATAGATTACTATATCACCTATAATTAGATTGTCATAAAATACAGTTTCTTTGGTGACCTCTTATCTCTTAGCCATGGGAAAAGAATGGTATAAGTAATAGCTGTGTTTTTGCAAATTTGCCAACAACAGTTGGAATTTTTAATATATAACTAAAATTATGTATGTATAGTAGCTTTCTGGATATAATGTACATACTAAATAATTGACTCATTTAAAGTACACACTTAAGTGGGTTTTAGTTGATTCACAGAATTGTGCAACTAATGCCATAATTTTGTAAGACTTCCCAACCTTGGAAATAAAGTGGCTCATTGGATGCCTTGTCTTATTTCAGTTTCCTCTGACCCACCGACCCCTGCCCTTGCAAAAACCAGTCTACTTTCTAAGTATTCGAGTACCTGCTTTGTTTTTGTTTGTTTCTCTCCTTCCCTAGATTGTAGTTCATATGACACTAGTTTATTGAGATTTGAAGAAGTAACTTTGTCATCTAGACATAATGCTGTGGATTTTCATTCCTTTGCACTGATAGAGAAGAGAGAGAGGGAGAAAGGGAGAGCTGAAGATGTATCTCAGTGGGTAGAGTGCTTACCTACCATGCAAAAGCTTAAATCCCAAGCCCAGCTTAAGTGGCATGGTGGCAAACACCTGTAATTCAAACACTAGGTGCTGAGGCAGGATGATCAGTTCAAATTCATCCTTTGCTGCAAGTTCTAGGCCAGCTTATGCTACATGAGTCCCTGTCTCCAAAAACGTAAAACATCAGTTCGATTTCATGTCTCTTAATTCAAGCTGGATAAATTTGAGGTTATTCCATCCTTAGTAATTTGTCAGTTATTGGATTGAGATGTGTTAAAACTACCATCATGGTGAATTTTTCTGTTTTCTTTTGTCCTTTTGCTAAGTGTAATTATTTACTGATTAATTTTAATTTTTATGGAAAATTTCATACTTTACACGCACACACACAAATAGTACGATTAATCACATTGCACCATGTATCTTTAACCACTGAGAATATATTGACCAACCTTACCTCATCATTCCTTCCGCCCTACTGTTAAGCCCGTTTCTCAGATTATTTAAAGTAAACCATAAACGTTATTACTGTTTTGTCTGCGTGACTGTGAGCCACCTGATGTGGGTGCTGGGAGCTGAAACTGGGCCTACAAGAGCAGTAAGCACTCCTAACTGCTGTGCTCTCTCTCCAGCCTCTTGAAAAGGTTTTTCTTTTGTACATTTGAAAGAATGTTACTGCTCAACTCAAGTTGACAATTGTTTTTTCTGCTTTAAAGATCATATTCCAGTGTTCTTTGGTTCCCCTTATTGCTGCTGAAAAATAAACAGACATCTAATTTCTGCTTCTTTTTTGTTATTTTTACTTTTTCCAGACAGGGTTTCTCTGTGTAGCCCTGGCTGTCCTGGAACTCACTCTATAGACCACGCTGGCTTCAGACTCAGAGAGATCCGGCTGCTTTTTTTTTTTTTTCTTAATAGTCTCTTTAACTGCTTTGAATGTTATCTTTTGAGGGTATTCTGCAGTTTCACTGTATGATAAGCATGTCATAACAATTAGATGATAGTGATTTCTAGTTATTAACTTTTCGTATCTTTGAACTCTCCTTAATTACAGTTAATGTTCTATAGACAGTACTTACTAAAAGAATCACCAGTATTTACTATTTGTTTTGTTTTGTTTTTGAGACAGGGTTTCACTGTGTAGCTCTGGCTGGCCTGGCGCTCACAGGTATCTGCCTGCCTCTGTGCACCAAGTACTGGGATTAAAGGCCTGTGCCACCAGGCCCAGCACGAGGCTGCTTATTTAAAGAAACATTATGGAGCTCGAATTGGTGGTTAGTGCCTGTAATCCTGGCACTGGGAAACTCAGGCAGAATTGAGAGTTCAAAGCCAGTGTGGGCCACATAATTCTAGGTCAGCCCAACTGCATAGCAAGATCCTATCTAAACAAAGGGAAAACCAAAACAATAGACCCCCCCCCCCCCCCCCCCCCCCCACCTCACCCAAAAGGAAAGGAGGGGGAGGCCACGTTAAATCTTTAGAAGACACCATTGTAGTTTGCTTTGCTTTATGTGGAGTGGTGTACCTGCGCCCTGATGTAAGTAGGTACAGTTCCCTGTGCTTTCCACAGCATTACTGGAAATCATTATGAAAAATGGAAGCACTGCCGGAAACAGCACACATTGCCGAAAACCTCCAGGGAGTGGCGACCAGAGCAAGCCCACCTGCGCCAAGGACAGCGCACCCGGCAGTGGCGAAGGCGGAAAAGTCTATACCAAAGACCAAGTAGACGGAGTTCTCAGGTAGGAGTGAACGGGATTCTGTCGCCTCCCTGATCATTGATTCCAGTCGGACCTAACTGATGTTTAATGCCTGAAACAGGTGTTTGAAGCAGGAGGGAAACAGAGGTGCAACCTGTGTATCCTGGGTGTCTATTCTTTGTGAGATTAGTCTGTAAGAAGCCAACTCTCTGGAAAGTTCCATTCTTTCAAATCAACGATAAGCCACAACTATAAAATAATGATGCCAGCATTGATTCGGTGCATTGTTTGGTCTATAGTGATGAAAGAAATGTCAAAGAATGAGTTGCTTTGCTGCGGTGCACCGCTGGAAATGGGCACATTTCATAGGACATTTGAGAGTAATGGCGGCAATGCTTTATATTTCCTGCCCAAACACACTCTTTTTTCTTCCCATTCTTGCAAGGCTGCCCCTGTACCCTGTACAGACACCACAGTACCCTTCTATTCCCCTCAGTGATTCCCCTTGCCTCCGGAGCCTCTCCGCACACTCGTGCATGCAGCAGAGTTGGGTGGGGCTGAACTGCCAGAGACTTGGTTTTAGAAGTACAGTGTTACTAATTTTATAAATAAGAAAGCGTTTTCTGGGGAGCGGGGGAGCTAAGCTCTTAGGTATGAAATACTTCAGAATAGATTGATTTGTTTTCTGTTGGATGTTAAGGAAGGTGTGCTGATGCTGCTCTTCCGGGCAGCTGGAGTTTACAAGTGATGATGGGCTCTGAGGATGACGAATCAGAGTTCTCGGGGAGGGTGCATTCCATGGTACTGGGAACTCGTGTAAGAGAGCATAGTTGAAGCTGCAGAGTGGGTGAATTCACAACGAGGAAAACATATTCCCTAGTCAGGGGAAGCCGGGAAAGAGGACATTTGACAGGTATGAATGGTAGCAAGCATTTCAAAGGCGTAAGTGAAGCCACTGACCACTTCCATAGTGCTGCACCCTGCCAAATTTGACGTTTTGTTTTTGGGCTTCTTTTGGGGACAAGCTATAAGGAACCAGTGTGCTGGAAACTATCTTCTAAAACAAGCTGTGTTTTCCTGCAGGCATTACATTACCCTAGAAGAACGTTCTCCGTGAACCCTCTTTCCTTCTCTTTGCTTCATTGACTTTTAGTTTATATGTATGAGTGTTTTGATTGTATGTGTACATGTACATGCATGGAGCCTGAGGCCAGAAAAGTGTCTGATCCTTAGGAACTGAAGTTACAGGAGGTTGTGAGTGCTTGGAACCGAACCTAGGTCCTCTGGAGGAGCAGCAAGTACTTTTAATCACTAAGACATCTCTTCAGCTCCTCCCTGAATTTTCTGATTACAAATTTAATTGTATTGTATGTGATTTTTCTTCTCCCCCTCTCCAAAATAGAATCACCTATCTGCTTGGATTTTTTTTTTTTTTTTTTTTTTTTTTTTTGTCAACAACAAACAAAACTACAGTTGTCAATTTTGGAAAATATTATTCCAAATTTGGTGTTATTTTTGTTTATCTATATACCCTCTCCCCTACCTTGGAGTGTGTGTGCGCGTGCGAGTGTGTGTGTGTGTGTGTGTGTGTGTGTGTGTGTGTGACAGACAGAGACAGACACAGAGAGAACACATGTGAGAGCACACACAAGAGGAGCTTAAATGAGTAGAGGAAGTATATTTGTTTTAGCATTGAGTGTGAGTGTGCCTGTGTGCATGCATATGTGTGTTTGGTTTTGTTTCCTCCAAAGGCCAAAGGATGCGCCTTTGGGAAGAGTGAGCACTAATAGTGGTGTCGGGCAGATACGTTACCAGAGTGGGGCAGGTGGAGACTTGAGGGTGCTTCGTTCTGTGTGTGGCGAGATTGGAGGTAAAGCTGTTGGTGAAGTTGAAAGCTTGAGGAGACTAGGAAGGTGTGGGTTTCTATGAAGATGGGATAGAATGAGTGGAGAATTAGCATGACTAAGGGTCCAGCTACTTACAATCACAGTTCCTTATGGATAGAGGAATTACTGTAGAAGCATTACCTCCTGCATTACAGATTGATTCTCAAAACCAATAACTCTACTGTATCTTTTAAATTCTATATAATATAAATCATATCTATCTATATAATATAAATTGTATATATAAAGTCCCCTTCTGGGACTAATTATGAAACATTTTTTTAAGTGAAATCCCTAAGTTATTTGAAATATTTCAGTCAGTCCCTTGTATGTAAGTTGCCTGGTTGTATAGTATATATAAATATATATTTAGAGTAGACTTCATAAATATGGCTCTAGTGAGGCAGCAGAGGAGAGGCCAGAACTTGTACCTTGTCATTTTGTGTTTTGTTTTATTTATACACAAGGGATTTTCCTCAGGAAAGTGCACTGTCTTGATAGAGAAGATGATTATGCAAACAAGTTGCTCAGTAACAGTTTGGCTCAATGGGGAGAAGCCACGCAATGATACTGCACCCATTGCATAAGTGCAAAGTTACAGTAAGGCTGAAGAAAACTTGTGCAACTTAGCCAGCAAGCAGTCTGTGCCACTAGGCTCTGGGTCTCTGAGTTGAAATAGGTTTTAAAAATAGAGGAAAGTGAACTTTATTTGAAGCTTTTAATATGTCTTTGTAAAACCATTTTGTAGTTAAACATGTGTGGTCAGTGTGCCGTCTAGCAGGCAGTTATAGTCAGTGTCTGTGACTGCTATTCACCTCTATCTTACTTGAATGACAGAGACCAGAATTTCAGATTTGATTTAAGCTTCAGTCTCCCCTGTCCTCCTCTGCCCGTTTGTTTGTTTGTTTGGACCAGCTCTTGCTGCATAGCCTAGACTGATCTTGAACTCATGTTCCTTCTGCTTCCCCCTCCCTGCAGAGTGCTGGGATTACAAGTGCCAGACTATAGTGCCTGGTCTCGTTGAATTTTAATTCTTTAAATTAGAGGAAGAGAAATTACAGTTGTTAGACACATCAAAGGAATGATGCCTTGACCCAGAAGTGTTTCCCTAAATACCAGTTAAATTTGGAGCCTATTTATTTGTTTGAGATAAGGTCTCACATAGCTCAGGCTGGTCTAGAACTCTCTGCAGCTGAAGATGACCCTGATTTTCTGATCTGTCTCTACCTCCTGAATGTTGGGGTCATAGGTGTTTGCCACCATGCCCAGTTTATGCCATGCTGGAGACTGAACCCAGGGCTTCACGCATGTTCGGCAAGCACTCTACCAACTGAGGTATATCCCCAGCCAGTGGAATCAATTGAAATGAACATCTATAACACATTTAAAAGGATACGGGGAGTTGAAAAATGACTTTCCTCTCCTGCCACTATATTTCCAATCCACCAAAGGAGGCGTAAACAGTGGACCAGGCAGGTCCTGTGGGCCTCCGTTATATAATATTTTCTTTCTAAATAGGTGATGGGGACCCCTGTCTTTTAAAGTTGTTCAGAAAGGAGATTTACTTTGGTTTATGTTTCTGGTCCAGTGGGTGGTGTGCATCTATGTGTGGTTTTCTTGCTGGCAGAGTTCCAAAACAGCACAGGGGAGAATGCCCGTGTGTGTAAATGACCTGTCCTTTGAAGCTTCTTTTTAAAAGTTTGTTTTATTATTAAGGATGCAGAAAGTTTGACTCTTTCAGAAAAGAATGTACTCAACACATGGCAAAGGCTTATTTCAGCTAGCAACTTGACAGGACCTAGAATCACCCTGGAGACGGACTCATCTGGGCACATCTGTGAGGGATTTTCTAGAGTAGGTTAATTGTGGTGAGCAGATCCTCTGTCTGGGCAATACCCTTCCCTGGACTGGACTGCATGAAAAGGAGAAGGCTGAGCGCAGTGAGCAGTCATTTCTCTCTGCACTTTGGTGTGGGTAGGCTCCACATCTTCCCTGCTGTGACTGACTTCCCCACGAGTATGAGTCAAGATCGCTTTCTAAGCTGCTGTAGTCAGGCATTTGACCACATTAACAAGAAAAATAACATATAGCTGATGAGAAAGCTGTGATGTGAGAAAGTAGGGTGTCTTAATCATTGTTGTGTTGCTATGAGGAGACACATGACCACAGCAACTCTTATAAAAGAAAGCATTTAATTGGGGCTGGCTTACAGTTTCAGAGGTTGAGTCCAATGTCTTCATGGTGGGAAACATGCAGCAGGCAGGCAGATACAGTGCTGGAGAGGGAGCTGAGAGTTCTACATCCAGATCTGCAGGCAGCAGGAAGCAAGACACTGGGCCTGACTTGAGCATTTGACACCCAAAGCCCACCCCCAGTAATATACTTCTACCAATAAGGCCACACCCCCTCCACAAAGCCACACCTCCTAATCCCTGTCAAGTAGCACCTTTCCCTAATGACCCAGCATTCAAATCTATGAGCCTATATGGAGCATTTGTATTCAGACCACCACATATGGTAAAGAGTAGATGATGGATCACTACTTGAAGTGTGTAATTGTCCTGGCTAGTTTGCATGGCCAGCTTGACACAACCAAAAGGAAAGTGGGAATCACAGTGGAGGGTTTGCCCAGATAAGACTGGCCTGTGGCCATGTCTGTGGGGAATTATCTCGACTGTTCATTGGAGTGGGAGAACCTGTTGTACTGGTTAGTTTTATGCCAGATTGACACAAGCTAGAGTGATCTAAAAGGAAAGAATCACATTTGAGAAAATGCATCCATAAAATCCAGCTGTGGGGCATTTTAAAATTAGTGATTGATGGGAGGGTCCAACCCATTTTGGGTGGTGCCATCACTGGACTGATGGTCCTGGGTTCTCTAAGAAAGCAGGCTGAGCAAGTCACAAGGAACAAGGCAGTAAGCAGCCCCTCCATGGCCTTTGCATCAGCTCCTGCCTTCAGGTTCCTGCCCTGCTTGAGTTCCTGCCCTCACTGCTTTTGATGATGAGCTGTTAAACGAACTGTGAGTGAAATGCACCCTTTCCTCCTCCACTTTCTTTTGGTCATAGTGTTTCATCACAGCAATAGTCAAACTAAGACACCAGCCTTTTAGGGGCAATGCCATCCCTGAGCTGGTGGACTTAGGTTATATTATGAAAGCTGGCTGATCATGAGTGAGCCAGGGTGAGTGAGCTTGTAAGCAGTGTTCCTGTTTGAGTGCAGGATTTCCCTCCGTAACAGACTTACCTGGAAGTGTAAGTTGAGATGAGCCCTTTCCTCCTCAGGTTCCCTTTAGTCCCGCAGCAGAAAGCAAACTAGAGTGACAGTGTGTGCAGCCAATCCTTAGCTTCCCCTATAGTCCTCATGGACTGCCCCTGGTACATAGTAGATGCCCTGCAGTGCTGCCTTCCGCCGCCACGCCTTCCCTCACACATAGTTCTAGATATGTCTAGGACAAAGAATCTCCAAAGGACTTTCATTTAGACTGTTTGTTGTTTTAAAAATGATAAGCGGCACTTGTTACCATGCCGTAAAATCATGAGGCATGAGCCACGACAAAACCCAGTATCAGAGCTTTATTGGGGTGGGGGGCTCCAACAGAGAACAGAGGGGGGGGAGAACAGAGAGGAGAGAGGAGGAGTCTGTGTCCGGCTTTTTAAGGATTCCCATGCACATGTGCAGGTAGGCTTACAGAGCTACGCCACGCATGCACTGATTGCATTGGACAATCATGCAGCACATGGATGACGTAAGATGCAGGACCCCTTGCTTAGCTCCTGAACTGCGTGTGTATGTGTGTATGTGCGGTCATGCTGCTAGAGTGGCGGTAGAATCCTAACACTGTTGCCTTAGTTAGGGCTTCTGTTGCTGTGATAAAGACCATGACAAAGAGCAACCTGCGGAGGAGAGGCTTTATTTTACCTTAGAGCTTTTAGTCCGTCGTCCAGAGACCTTAGGATAGGAACTTGGGGACAGGAACTTGATGCAGAGGCATGGAGGGATGTTGCTTACTGGCTTGTCCTCATGGCTTGCTCACCTTGCTTTCTTATAGAACCTAGGACTACCAACCTAGGGATGGCACCACCCATAGTGAGCTGAGTCCTCCCCACCAGTCATCAATCAAGAAAATGTACCACAGGCTTGCCCACAGGCCAATCTGATGGGGACATTCTCTCAGTTGAGGTTCCCTCTTCTGAAATGACTGTAGCTGTGTCAAGTTGATACAAAACTATCCAGCACAATTGACCTTTTGTCAACCTAATGCACAAACACATCACTGTGAAGCCATAACTTTTCTTATTGTCCCCAAGATATTATTAATATCAATATCACAACATAAAACATTCCAAGCTTTAAGTGTCTCAAAATCTTTAAAAATTCAAGCCTTAAAAATTCAGTCTCTTTAAAATGTCCCAAGTCAGTCAGGCATAGTGCTGAATGCCTTTAATTTTAGCACTCTGGAAACAGGGGCAGGCAGATCTCTGTAAGTTTGAAACCAGACCTACATAGAGAGACCCTATCTCAAAAAATAAAATATCCAAAGTTTCTATAAAAGTTCAAATTCTGTCAACCATGGGCACCTATAAAACAGAAAAATAAGTTCATTGCTTTTCTTATTCCAAGAGGAAAGAATCAAGGCACAGTCAAAGTCAGATCAAAGCAAAACCAAAGTCGCTCCCACACTGTAAAGTTCAGTGTCGGTGCTTCTGGGACTTACAGTCTTGTAGGCTCCAGTGAGTTTGCACCGGCACATGTAGGGAGTCTCCTAGACTGAGGCCAGCTCCATGTCACAGCTACTGCTGTCCTTGGTGATCACCTCCAAGGACACTAATTTCTGTAACTACCCTCCCCCTGTTTCCTCTCATGTACACACTGCATCATGGTACTTTCATTAGAAAGGGAGAGACAAGGTGCCTGTTGAGTACCAAGCACTGTGATGGTAAAACCTGGCTCAGTTCTTTTTGAATTTGTCTGTGAGGTTTTTTTCCTCTTGAGCTCCACCCCCCTTTCCATTTTCTCCCCCATCTCTTCCCAGTTTTGCCCCTAGTGACCAGCTCTCCCAGTTAGCTTACCTGTTGTCATGCTCTCAAGACACAGAATATGGAACACAACTAAAGTTATAAAATATTGTACAAAGAAATGCATGTTTCCTAAAAGACGAGCCCAGAGCCTCACCCATGCATGCTGTGTGCTCTCTGCAATTGAGCTCCGCTCCCAGCCCTTACATCTGCCTTGGCGTTGGGGATGTCAGGTAATTTGGTTGTAGGATGTTGTCATCTAGAGTTTGCAGTGTTCTCCATTCCCTTCAGTATTTCTCCGCTTTCCAGATAGGTTTTCAACACTCCAGACTTCAGTGTATAAGCCTTTGTAAAGACGACGTACATTAAGTAATCTTTAGGAATGGACTGATGAAAATTGGATATAACATGTCTTCTTTAATCCCTGTTACTACTTTTGAATGATTTATTAACACAGGACCCTGGATCTCTTTTAGAGTAACTCAGGTAAAATCTCGGTAGCCATGGTGTGGAGTGAGCTTGGCTTGGCTTCAGATGGGAGACCACGTAGCTTTGCTCTTGTGCTTGGCTAGATCTGCACTGTGCACTAAGATTTCTTACAGTGTTGACTCCTTAGCTGTGGCATGCTGTTGAGGAGTCTCTTCCACTCTTCCACTGCCCTTCACCTGCGCTCACCATGGGCTAGACTTCTGTAGCCTTGATAAACTCTGATGTGGACATTCTCATGGCTGGAGGAATTGTCTGTATACCAAAGAGAATGGCGCAAACAGCCTGGATAGGTCATCACACCAACAGATATTCCTTAGCCCATCCTAATAGAGAGTGACATCATGCTCTTGCTTGAAATTTATATCATACCCTTTCTTGTCCACAGCATAAACAAGTGTAAAAATTACTATGAAGTTCTTGGAGTTACGAAAGATGCTGGTGATGAAGATTTGAAAAAAGCTTATAGGAAGCTTGCTTTGAAGTTTCATCCAGACAAAAATCACGCCCCTGGAGCCACGGATGCTTTCAAAAGTAAAGTAACTTGTAAAACTTCAATAAGGTCTTTTCTAGAATGCACTTACAGTGTTTCAGAATGTGGGATTCTGCTTTTCTTCTGGTGCGTTTAGAAACCAACTTAAGGATGTCTAAAATCCTTTGGAACTTTAGTACTAACTTCCACCCCCAGCCAAGTCAATGCAGAATGGCTGGTATTCACAATGCTAAGTAACTTTTCTCCATAGCGTGTTTAGTAGTTTAGTGTAGTTTAGTTTGAGGAGGTAGATTAATGGTGTGCATTCACTTCCAGTGTTGACATCTGGCTCCAAGTCAACTGAAAGTGACAGTTTTAGTGCGTTTTTTTCCTGGACATGGTCTAGAACCAGGGTTTCCTAGACAGTCTGTTCTAGGGATGTTGGTATATCTAGGGATGTTTTTGTATTTCTATGACACCTGGTCAGGTTTTATGATGCTAGAGTTTAAACTCAGGGCCATGTACATATTAGACAAGCATTTGGCTGCTGAGATGCATCTCCAGCCCTGGGGTTTCTGAGCTCGGGTCTTGCTGTGCAACTCAGGTTGGCCTTGAATTTAACAGTCTTCCTGCTTTGCCTCTGAGTACTGAGGTCACAGGCAGGCACAGCCAGGCACAGCACAATTCTCCATTCTTTGTGTGCATTTCTAGTAATATGATCCCTTTTGTTTCTTCAAAATTGATTTCTTATCTCTAAGTTTTGGTGAGTTTAGTAAGTGTTCTATAAAATGTGAATAAATATTACGTAACTGATTTTGTAATTTTCTATTTTGCATGTTGTAAGAAAGAGACATGACTGTCTCTCCTCTCCGTTCCCCTTCCTTCCCCCTGTTTGCACATGCTTCCTTAACTTCACCTTTCCAGGGAAGCACTTTGGGGCTTCTCTCTGGCAGATAGAGTTGCTAGCAGCAGGACTCCTGTGCCTTGGGCTTATTATTAAATAAACAAATAATAGCGATAATTTCATATTTTGTTATGGTTTCATTGTAACAGTTAATATGTTATCCATAGTGAAACATGTAACTTGGTGATTGTTGATTCTTGTGAACTTGATATTACTCATAGAGCCAGTGTTTTGGTGGTTTCAGTAGCATGCTGGGGTCTTAGAATGGAACAAAGGGGGTACTTGTGTTTTAAATGTTCCAAAAAAGAAGACTTCATAAAAATACTATTAAAATTGTTTACAGTCCAGGCATTGTGGAGCACGCTTATAATCCCCAGCTTTCCAGAGGTAGAGGCGGGAGGATCACAAGTTTGAGGCCATCCTGTTCTGCATAGCAAGTTCCAGGCCAGCAGAGCTATGTGCTATAAAATTGTTTTTCTTTGCCCACGTAGCCGGAGAGGGAGGGAGGGAGGGAGGGGAGGGAGAATATTTGTTTACAGGACAGTTTTATCTGTTGAAGGAAGTTGCCAAGGAAATGCATTTGGGAATTGGTAATGTACTCCAATGAAAGCACTGCCAAAGCTGTGCTTGTGGAAAAGCACAGCGGAGTTTCCTTAACAGTGGCGTGTTGAAAGTGTAGGGAACTGGGGGTGAGCAAGAGGGCTCAGCAGGTAAAGGCACACCCACCAAGCCTGGCAACCTGTGTTTGAGTCTGGGACTCATGTGGTGGGAGGAGAGAACTGATTCCTACAGGTCATCCTATGACCTGTACACATGTATGCACACACACACATAAATAAATGAAATAAAAAGTTTAAAAAAAGAAATGATAGGAAACTGTATTTTAACAGTTCAACATTATGAGTTAAAATGGTTTAATTTAAACATTTTCTTGTCATCTTATGAGTCCACCAGACTCTGGTGGTTAGTTTCAAACCCATGACCACACAGGTGGCCCTGGTTACACTCAGTAAGAGATACAGTGTAGACTTTCCAGAGGAGGAGCATTGGAGAGGCTGGGGAATGCCAGTACTCAGCATGCATTCTACACGTGTATAAAAGTGTCAGGACAAATTTAATACAATTACAACAGATTTTCCTTTTCAAAGGAAAAATCCTTTTCAAACATTTGTGTGATCCAAATGTTTGTGATCACCTGGTGTTGTCAATAATTCTTCCTGGACTGGAGAGATGGTGCTGTGGTTCAAAGCATGATGCTCTTCCAGAGGACCTAGGTTGAAGTACTATCTTTAACTCTAGTTCTAGAGGATCTGACGCCCTCTTATGGTCCTCACAGGCACTGCACCCATGCGGTACAAGCACCCAGGCAAAATGCTCATACACATAAAAGTAAATAGTAGTAATCTTCCTGATGTTAAGAATGTTAGGTTGGCACCAGGTGTGGTAGTGCACACCTGTAATCCCAGCACGGGGGGGGGGGGGGGTAGAAGCAGGTGAAACAGGCACAGGAATTCGAGGTCTCCTTGGTTATACAGTGAGTCCAAGGTCAGTCAGAGCTACATGAGGAACTAGGTCAAAAATAACAAATAAGCCAAGTGGTGGTGACACATGCCTTTAATCCCAGCACTCAGGAGGCAGAGGCAGGTGGATCTCTGTGAGTTCAAGGCCAGCCTGGTCTACAGAGCGGGATCCAGGACAGGTAGGACTCCACAGAGAAACCCTGTCTCAAAAAGCCAAAAATAAAAAAAGAAAGAAAAATAATAAACAAACAACCTGGAGAAGTGGCTTAGTGGTTAAAAGCACTGGCTACTCTTCCAAGAGACGCAGGTTTGAGTCCTAGATCCCATAGGACGGCTCATAACCTATGTGCCGTCTATAGCTTCAGTCTGTGGTACCTGATGCCCTCTTCTGGCTTCTGTGACTACCAGTCATGCACAAGGTGCACAGATACATGCAGGCAAAAACACTTAGACACATAAAATAAAAGTAACTTTAAAACAAATAAAAAAGAACATTAGGCTGTCTATGGTTGTAGTGCTGTAACTGGGTGGTAGAATGTTTGCCTCGTGTGCACAAGGTTTTGTATTTGGTCTCTAGTAACACACACACACACCCTCAAAACCCTGAAAGATGTTAAACTGGTTTCTCCCACTTGTGCATCAAGGTCTCGTGAGCATTATTGGTCTTATAAAACCACTAAGAGTATAGGTGCTTGTATTGCAGTAGTTACTGTGGCCCTTTTGAAGCAGCCAACAACACAAATGTCCCAGACAAAGCCAGCCGTGCACTCAGTGAGGTCTCAACAATGGTTTTCAAGGTTGAGTGTTGTGTATTCATGGGTTAATGCCCTGCTTTGTAGAGGAGAAATGATACTGACGGATCAGCATGCTGGGAGATGATGCTCTCCAGGGAAAGGCTCACGCAGCCAGTATACGAGGTTATCTATACATCAGGATGCCAACTTACTAGCCCCAGTGAGATCAAGACTGGGAGTGACAGAAACTCCAAACTGTAACCCACAGATTTTCAGTGAGCAAATGGAGTTAGCTGGCTTGCAGCCATGGCAGCCTTCGTTCGTGATGCACTTCCTGAATATCTGATTGTATTCTTAACCAGCCTTCCGTTTGGAAATCTCACGCAGTTTCTCCTAAGCAGAGGCAATGTTTTAGTGTTTTCTTCTTTATAAATAATCTCCATTTATTTACTTATTTATGTGTGTGCGTGTGTGTGTGTGTGTGTGTGTGTGTGTGTGTGTGTTTGCACCTACATGCCTGAACATGTGTTCAAGTGTGCACACACACATATGTGGATATCAGAGGACAGTTTTCAGTGGTGGATTCTCTCCTTCCACCATGTGAGTCCTGGGATCGTGGCAGGTGTTTTGCCTGCTGAGCTGTCTCACTGGCCTCCACCTTGGTCTTTTATATGAAAACTAAAGTAGCGTTTGATCACACTGAAACACAATTTTTTAGAAAGTGGAAATCATTTGCATTTGATTTTCCTCATGAATGGAAAAATAAATATAATTAGATTAGGGGCTTAAGTTAAATGTTACATTTGTGTTTTGTTAGGCGAACAAATGTTCCTAAGGACAGCAGACTAAATGTGGCTCTTTTGTTTTCCATGACGCTTGTTCAGTTTACCAAAGCAGAGAAATATTTACTGTGCAGAAGAACTTTCACAATATACCTAAACATGTTTTTATAAATTATTCTGGTGACATGGATTCCCTCTGTTCTCGCTGACTTAAACACCGTTAAAGCAGAGCTGGACTTGAGTTGGGTGTAGCTCAGTGGTGCTTGTCTCTCATTCACAAAGCCTTTAGTTCATTACCTGCTGTCACCACCAAACACGCAAAACACAACACGACACGACACAACACAACAACACAACACGACACCACCAAACTAGTGCAGATTATCTTCAAAGACAGAGGTATGTCAGAGATGATTTGAATACACTGTTGCATTGTCAGCATATACACGAGTGTCATAGCAGAGGGCATTAGCCATTTGTTTCATAAATAAGTATGATCATGTGCTATGGCAAGTGCTAGGTTTGGTAGTTTAATATTAACATTGTAGACTCAAAAGCAAATCTTTTAGAACAAAGAAGTTAATTCTACCGTTGGGACTTTTTCTTACCTTAAGTGAGGAATTTGAGGCCCCCTCATCCCCACAGAATTTGTAACTCATAAAAGGAAGATTTGCTTCATACAGAACATTCGCAGCGTAGTGAAGCCTAAGATCTGGCAATTATTTTGTAGTTTTTCATTCCTTTTTTTTCCTTTTTATTTTCATTTAATGTTCATTAAAATTCCTGTGAGACCGTGCTTCATGGCACATATCGATAATATCAGCACTTGGGTGATAGAGGCAGGAAGATCAGGAATTCAAGGTCACCCTCAGATGCCTACAGGCCAGCCTAAGTTACATGAGGTCTGACTTAACCACATCTTCTCCCACAAAGTGAAATAGTCATGGGGCTAGTGTCATCCTTGTTTCATAAATGAGAAAATGGAGACTCAGAAAGATTAACTGGCTTATCCCATTTCTCCCAGGAGACTGACTGTAATTAAATACCCAAACAGAAAAGGATGACTGAGGAAAAGTCCGAAAGACAAGCAATGCTGGGCCCGTTTGTGAGAACTGTGATCTCAGGTCCTTGAGAGACTAAGGAGGAGGGTCTGCAGAAGGCAGAATGTGTCCAAGGCAGCGTAGGTAACTTATTGAGAGCTCCCACCCTTTATATTTTTAAAGAGCTGGGTACATAGCTAATTGTGCAGTACCTATCGAGCATTCATGAGTAATCTATCCCCAGTACCATAAAAGAGAAAAGAGGATGAAAAGTGAAGAAATGTTAGGATCAGAGTCATTGAGAATCATTCGTATTGTAGGTGAGAACTGTTTGTTGTGCTGTGTTTGAATTTTATGGTTAGAGAAGAGAGGGAAGGTAAAGGCTTGGATGCAAGAACGAGGCAGAGTAGTTTAAACACCAGTGGCCTTGAGGATAGAGTAGATAGTTTTGTCCTTGTTCCTCATATGAGGCAGATGAAAAGCCTGAACATTATACAATGAACAGGTCAAGTGGGCCTAGGAAGACTGAAAGGGGGTGAGAAGATCTGTGAACTCAGGGACTTGGGAGCAGTGTGGCAGAAGGCACCTGAGTGCTAGATCTGCCCCTACACATTCCAGATTAGTGATGGGCACTTAGCAACCCCCAACACCAGGAAATATGGAAGGAAAAAAGTAATAGCTGTTCCATAGTGTTCAGATACTACAGAAGAAACTGGCCTCACAGTGACCTATTCTAAACCACTTGCCCTTTCCATGAGGTAACAGATGTTCTAATCCCCTTAAGGGACAGTGATGGAGGAGGAGTTGAGAACTTCAGCCTCTTTCCTCCTTCCTTCCTTCCTTCCTTCCTTCCTTCCTTCCTTCCTTCCTTCCTTCCTTTTTTAACTATTTATTATGTGTAAGTGTTTTGCCTTTGTGTATGTACGTGCACCACGTATGTGCCTGGTGTCCTCATCAGATCCCCTGGAACTGACTTAGAGATGGTTGTGAGCCACCGTGTGGGTGCTGGGAACTGAACCCAGGTGCTCTGTAAGAACAAGTGCTCTTCACTGCTGCACCATCTCTCCAGCCTCAGTTTCCATTCATGTTGCCCAGTCTCTTCTCCTTTGCCACCCTTCCTCAGTGTCAGCGGGATGATGTGGGGGCCGCACCCCTGCTTCTCTGGAGGTGAACAACCATCCTCCTCCCCACTGGAGTGGCGTATTAGTTACTTTCACACCAGCTTGACCAAATACTTGACACCTATAACTTAAGGGGAGGCAAGATTTATTTGCATATATGGCTTAAGAAGTGTCTGTTATATGTAGCATGCCAAGGCTGCTCACATAACGGTAGCTAGAAAGCAAGAAAAGAGGTACAGGACAGAAGCCAGGATAAAATACAGTTCCAAGGCATGACTCACATGGCATACTTCCTCCAACTGGGCCCCACCTCCTACCTCGGCACCTACCGATAATGTCAACGTGTGACTCCTTCAGAGGCTAATCTGTGCATTCAGTCAGAGCCTTCATGTAGTTGTGGAAAGTCAGCACAGACACTGGCATGCTTTTCCAGTCTCTTAGGCGGTTTTCAGTCGAATCATGTTGGCAGTTTAAATTCCCCATCACAAGGGGTATTAGAGATGGCATGGTGACCACCATCCGGAAGGAATAAAGCTCACAGCATCAGTAAAACCACATGGAAAGCAGCCATGAGGCCCCTTCTCTTTCTAACCAGGAGACAACTATAGTCTAATAAGAGTCTGGAGACCCCATGTCTTCCAGTGTTAGTGAGGAACTCCCCACACCCTCACCTGCTGTGGATGATTGATTGATAAATAAAACGCTGATTGGCCAGTCGCCAGGCAGGAAGTATAGTGTAGGTAGGACAAGCAGAGAGGAGAATTCTGGGAGGTGGAAGGCTGGGTCAGGAGATGCTGCCATCTGCAGCCATGAGGAGCAGGATGTAAAGTACTGGTGAGCCACGAGCCACGTGGCAAGGTATAGATTTAAAGAAATGGGTTAGTTTAAGATAGAAGAACTAGATAGCAAGAAGCCATGGCCATACAGTTTCTAAGTAATATAAGCATCTGAGTGATTATTTTATAAGTGGGCTACGGGACTGCAGGGGCTTGGCAGGATCTGGAGAGAAGCTCCCCGGCTACATTCACCTCGTGTCATCAGAGTCAGGGGGAAGGGACCTGGATGTCTGTTCCTGCCTGAAAGCAGTGAGGTAGGTAGTGTCCCTACACCACTGGAGGAAGTTAAGATGCGACATTCAAGATGCAGAGCCTCACAACAGACAAATAACAGCAGTGCACCTGAAAATCTCTTGTTCTAAGAACAAGGACTCACATGGAACTCTGAAACTCAATCTGTTAGACACGTGCACATGGGGAAGACAGAAAAGTCAGAACTGCTTAGCTAAGATGTCACTGTAGCAGTGATACAGATGTTCTGAAGGACTGTAAGTGCGCTAACAAACAAGACCAGTGTGCTAACAAACAAGACCAGAAAAGAGCACAGAATCCAAACAAAGTGGAAGTTCATTATCAAAAGTAAAGATCTGAAATACCTACTAATGAATGAATGAAAGAAAAGGTAGAATGGGTAAAGAATGGACGAACTGGAAAACAGAAAAGTAGACACTTCCCGTCTGAACAACGAAGACCGTGACGGAGAGCTGAAGAGGCGGCCACAAAGAACATGAAGCTGTAATGGAGGATCCAATACTCAGGTCAGCGGGGCTCTGAGGATGGCGGGGATACAGGCCTGAAAGTGCTAACAATCAAAGTTTGCAAACTTCTCAGTCTGACCGAAAGATGCAAGGTTTTCTATATGAGAAGCTCAATGATCCCCGAGCAGTTAAACCAAAAGAAATCTACAGCAGAGACATCACAGTTAACCTTCTGGAGATTAAGACACAGAGTTGTCCTCTGACTTCCACGTGTGCACATTACACACACACACACACACACACACACACACAATAAGTTTAATAAAATTTAAGACATAAAAGTACAAGTGGGGCCAGTTGGGAAGAAAAAAGGATTAGAGGGAGTGGGTGAAGACAAGAGGGAGTGGGTGGGACAAGAGGGAATGGGTGGGGACAAGAGGGAGTGGGTGGGGACAAGGGAGTGGGTGGGGACAAGGGAGTGGGTGGGACAAGAGGGAGTGGGTGGAGACAAGGGAGTGGGTGGGACAAGGGAGTGGGTGGGGACAAGGGAGTGGGTGGGGACGAGGGAGTGGGTGGGGACAAGGGAGTGGGTGGAGACAAGGGAGTGGGTAGCTAATGGGGATGGAGGTGATCAAAATACAGTGAAACCCATTATTATGTATAATTAATGGATGCTAATAAAAGTTTTAAAATTATTTAAAAAGATGTGAAAGGGGATGGGAAGGGGACTCAGTAAGTGCCCTGAGTTTGATCCCTGGAGTCCATGTTAACAAAAGCATGGTTGGCAGCACACACTCAGAATCCCTGCTGGATCCCTGGGCCCACTGATGCTGAGTCCAGCTTACATAGGCGCTCAGGTCAGTGAGACTATCTCAGAATCTAAGATGGACTGTAGCTGACAAACAACGCCCAAAGGTTATATGGCCTTTACACAAATGCAGACACAGATGCTGGCACATGCACAGATCCATCCATCCATCCATATGCCACACAACACCACACACACACACACACACACACACACACACACATGAAGCGACATTTTGCTGAAGATGCTTTGCACATGGCAAAGGTATGAAAAGATTTCAGCATCACTAGCCACTGGAGAAATGCAGAGTGAAGGCACTATCCAGTAGTGCCGTGCACCTATCATAATGGCCCCCTTTACAGGTTCTGGGTACAGAGGAGGGATTATTCATGTATTGCTGAGGAGAAGTAAAATGAGAGCCATTTTGCAGAACAGCTTTGGAAGTTGATCAAAAAACTGATTCTAAGCTACCATACAACTGAGCAATGCACTCCTGGCATTTATCCCAGAGAAATGAACATTTACATCTATACATAAGCCTGTAGTAAAGGCATATAGGAGCTTTAGTGTAATAGCCCAAACTAGAAAGAGCCCAGCTGTCATTGAGGGGATGGGCAGTTAAGCCAACAAACAGTGCTATAGCTATACCATGGGATACTATGTAGTACTAAAAATGAACACACTTCTGACATGCAGATAGCTGGATCTGTCTGGCTACTATGCTCATTGAAAAGAGCCAGTTCCAAAGAGTTTCACTTATATGAAGTAATCCTATTTTTATATTGTGTTATTTATACAACATATATAGATATAGATATATTTGTGTGACAGTCTTAATATGTCACCCAAGGCTGGCTTTGTACTCATGATCCCACTGATTCAGTTCTCACATGCTGACATTATAGGCATGCATCCCCAATTGGGCCTTCAACATCCTCCAAATGATAAAATTAGAGAAATGGCCAATGTTGGGTTGTTAGCAGGGGTTGAAGAGAGGCAGGAATTGGAGGGCTAAGAGGACCCCTAGTGCCAGTGAAATGGTTCAGCTAGGGTGAAGGTGCTTGCCATGCTTGCCATGCAAACCCAGTCACCCAAGGTCCATTTCCAGAACCCACAGAAAGGTGCTCAGAAAGATCCAACTTGATCAGGTTGTAGCCATGGCCCACGTGTCCACAATACACATCATGCACACACACAGAGTGAAGAATTAGAACACCTGAAGGATGGCTATAGACTATTCTATGTCTATTGACTTGATGTCAGTTCTCCATTCAGGATATTTTGCTATAATTTATAAGATATTATAACTAGGAGAAATTAGGAAAAAGGTGTAGAGGATCTCTATTTTATATTTTAAAACTGTGCATGAATCTATAATCACCACAAAGTAAAACATTTGAAGAAAAAATTAATTGAAAGGTCTTTTTATGTGCAAAAAAAAAAAAAATGACAGTGAGGTAGAAATGACCTTTGTATAGTTTTGAACACCAAAATAAAATTTGTATTTAATCCTCTAAATAACAAGATGCTGCAAGCATTCCTGATTTTTGCACATGTACTCAATAAGTGAATAGTTCAAGGCTAGCCTGGGCTATCTTGTGAGACCCAACTACAAAACCAAACACAACAGCAACAGCACATGAGACTGTGCTGGACCCTTGAGCATCGCAGCAGAGGCATCGACAGCCCTCCTGTCACATGGGCTTTCTGTCTTAAGGAAAATAAGTCGATCAGAAATAAAACGGGTAGGAGTGTGCAAAATGAAGAAGGAGATTTCCATCGGAGATGTCTTGGAGTAGTCGATATACATATTATGCTGAATGACCTCAAACAACTTACTTAGCAAGTGAGCCTTGGAAGGTGAAAATACTAACCAGCAAAGTGCAGAAATAGTAGGTTCTCAATACATGATGGATACCACTGCAATTGTTTTGAACGGTCTTATTTGTAAGAGTGAACTTTTAATCCTCCTGCCTTAGATTCCCAGGTGCTGGGATTAAAATTATGTGACCTCCATCCGTGGCGTGTGGGTTGAACAATCTTGAATGGCTCATCTTGAGGACTCAAAGAGGGACTGGGTTTTAGAGGCCATGGTGCAGTGGTGCAGGGAGATAGATGGGGAATTCCTTTGTTTCCAAGGCAGTGGGAAGATTTGGCTAGCAGTCAAAGCTATGTTGAGAGATAACATGTGATGTTGCAAAATATACATATACCACTGAAAAATAGTTATCGTTTTGTGATTTTTCTCAGTTGGTTTCAACTCATATTTGAGTTGATGATGGTAAATGTGGGAGAATTTTCTACTGACTAAAGACATTGCTTTCCAATGCTGCTACTTGCTTTTTTAGAGATTGGGAATGCTTATGCGGTTTTAAGCAATCCAGAGAAACGAAAACAGTATGACCTCACAGGCAGTGAAGAGCAAGCTTGTAATCATCAAAACAACGGCAGGTTCAACTTCCACCGAGGCTGTGAAGCTGACATAACACCAGAGGACCTGTTCAACATCTTCTTTGGTGGTGGATTCCCTTCAGGTATTCCGGGTTCATCTTATTTCCTCAGCTAAACTTCCTAAAGATTTCCAGCGTTCTCATCTGGGCTTTGTTCTGTTTTAAGACAGAGTTTCACTCTAGTCTGGAACTCACTGTGAAACCTGGGCTAATCTCTAGTTTACAGCAACCCTCCTGCCTCTGTCTCCCAAGTGTTGGGGTTACAGGTTTAAGCATGAGGATCTCCCCTGTTTTTTCTACAGTGTTGGCTTCCTATCAAAGGAGGGATAACATTAAGGGTTCCCATTGTTACTAAGCCCGTCTTTTTCCTGGAGAATAATTGTAAGAGTTGAGAATGCAGATGACTTGTCTTATAAAAACTGAAGAAAAGGAGCATAGGCAGGTGAGCCTGAGGAGGTATTGTAGTGGTTACAGTTAGCGGAAGCATCTGGTACCCGGGTTGAGTGAGTGACATATGTGCCCAGACCGTTAATGCCAATGTGTGTAAAAGTCTTCATCTGCATTTTCACTGAAGTAGTCTGATTGATACATAAACTTTTATTACACTACAATAGGAGCAACCACGTAAACAAGGCTGACGGGAAATGTAGTTTTCCAGTGAATGAGTAGATCTTACAGTGCCGGCATAAGTAGTATGAACTCAGGTTTTCACTTACTGGGAGTTGTTTGTGTGGAGATGAATTCAAGAGTAGTTTCTTTAAGCTCTAGGCTTGTTTATGGCATTGAGTTAAGGTACTGAGTAAAATGTCCCATTCAAAATGAGAATTTGGCCCGAGAGCATCTCTTAGTATCATAGAGAAAGACAGTTATCATTGAAGGGACATTTTTGCAAAGCATCCCTGAGTTGTAAAAATACAAGTGAATGAACAAAACTTTAACCCGTGTTTTGACAAAATAGAATACATTACCTCTAAGAAAAGTTACTAAAACCTAGGAAATTTGACTGGAAATATGTTGGGAATAGTCAGAAATCTTTGAAGCGATAATTTTCTTCTTAATAGTTAATTTGCAATTTTCTGTTAGTTAAAACATGGTTTACTTTTGTCAACAACAGCCGTTTCTGCTTCTTCACCCCACTTGAAAACAAATTACTTTAATATATTAGCCTTTAAAACATTCATTAGCTGGGCGGTGGTGGCGCACACATTTAATCCCAGCACTCCAGAGGCAGAGGCAGAGGCAGAGGCAGGCAGATCTTTGTGAGTTTGGGGCCAGTCTAGGCTACAAAGTGAGTTCCAGGAAAGGTGCAAAGCTACACAGAGAAACCCTGTCTCGAAAAAAAAACAAAACAAAACAAAACAAAATTCATTGTAATGCTCTTTGGATTTCTAGATGTGTTTGATTTTTTTAAGTGCAGCAATCAGAATTTTCACAATAAAGACCTAAAGTTTGTAGGAACAATCACCAACAATGATGGCCCTTCATGTATGTAGCATTATTAAGGAACTCTTATCCACATTTTCACAAAGAAATTTAGAAAGTTGGGTATAGTAGCTCATATCTGATTTAGAAGGTGGAGGCAAGATCAGGCAGTAAACATTCATTGCTCAAAACAAACATCCATTGATTTTGTTACTTTTTTTAACTTGTTAATTTAACCTTGTTTTGAATTTTCTAGGTAGTGTACACTCATTTTCAAATGGCCGGGCTGCTTACAGCCATCAACATCAGCACCGACACAGTGGACATGAAAGAGAAGAAGAAAGAGCAGATGTATGTTTATAATGTGATTGCAAATCTCAAAATGACAAATTCTAGTTCAGGAAAGCAATTAGAATTGACTAAAAATAGGGCAAGTTGTTTTAGGAAATAATGAGTTTTCTCTTAGCAAGTGTTCAAAAGAGACTCAGGAGTCCTGGGAGAATAATGTAGGTGCAGGAGTAGAGGTCAGGGTCAGGGTGGTGGCAGTGTGGTCCTTCTAACTTGGTATTGCAAAATTCTGAAAAAGGTGTATCTCTAATTTGCATGTTCTGAAGGTGACTTCTTTTTATCGATCCTGAAAGATTTAGAAATGATGCTGCAAAACCTTAGTTAGAAGTACCTTTGCCTTTGCTTGGCTCTAATGCAGGCATACCTGATGGCCTGTACTAATTAAGCTCCTTGTGTGGAAAGCTGAATGGAAAGGACACTAGACTAAACAGAAGAGGCCTGAGCCCAGCTCCGGCATACATGGACTCCCCTGCTAAACCCAGGTGTCTCGGTGTGTGTGACAGGAGGGGCTTCCTTATCTCTAAAATGAGGTCAGAGGAGTTTGGCAGCCCTGGGGAGTTTGTATTTTAGGGATTATCACAGGAGGTTGATTTTATTCAGCAGGTTTGAAGGGACTGCCCTAGATGGCCACAGATGTCCTTTGTACCTGTAAGAAGAGTATATGGCAAGCACTGGATTGTGACAGTCGTGCAACACTGTTGTTCTCTCGTCTCTCTACAGGGAGGCTTTTCTGTGTTTATCCAGCTGATGCCCATTATTGTACTGATCCTCGTGTCCTTGTTAAGCCAGTTGATGGTCTCGAACCCACCTTACTCCTTATATCCCAGATCGTAAGTAGCTAAGTGAGATTTTACAAACTTCGGTTGTGGCTGTTTCTTTTCTTCCCTTGAAGGGTCCTTTGATGCTTTTAAGTGCCAACTCTTTTACAAGAAATATCTACTTTTAAAAATAGTTACCATAACTAGTCCACCGTGAGTAAGGACAAAAGTACTATGTTTGAATTTGAATTTAATGTAGTTAATATATTGACATGAAAGACAAAAAGGGAAAGGAGAAAATAATTGGTCTTAGGCTTGTGTCAAAAGGTGGGAAATAACTTAATAAGTGATAGGAAGATAAAGGAAGCTTCACCAAAAACAGTGTACTCTGTGAAAAGTGGTTTGAAGCAGTTTTCAAGAATGTAACTAATGCTGATGTTAACGTTAAATTACTTTTACTTTTGCTTCTTGATTTGCATATTAGGATGTAGTCTTAATTAAAATAATGATTGTGTATTTCTTTTGCAGTGGATCAGGACAAACTATTAAAATGCAGACAGAAAACTTGGGCGTTGTTTATTACGTCAGTAAGGACTTTAAAAGCGAGTATAAAGGAACACTGTTACAGAAGGTGGAAAAGAGTGTGGAAGAGGATTATGTGACTAATATTCGAAATAACTGCTGGAAAGAAAGACAGCAGAGTAAGTCTATCAAATATTTTTAACAGTTTAGAAAACCTTTTAGAGTCTTTGGAATTATTGTTGTAGATTTCACTACTTAAGAAGGGCAATTCTCGGTTTGGGGATTTAGCTCAGTGGTAGAGGGCTTGCCTAGCAAGCATGAGGCCCTGGGTTCAATCCTCAGCTCAAAAAAAAAAAAAGAGGAGGGCAATTCTCTGGTTTATAATTGGAATCCAGTACATGACTGAGCAGTCAGCCCTCTATGTTTGTGGCTTCCCTCACCCATGGATTCAGTCAGTTGTCAATCAAAACTATTCAGAAAAAGAGCAGCTGCATCTGTCCTGAACGTGTGCCAATGTTTCTTGTCATTGTTCTCAAAGCCATCCCCTGTAACAGCTGTTTGCATGACATCTCCACTGTATTAGGCAACCTTAGTAAGATGGAGGCAACAGTCACAGGAGCATATGTGTAGGATATGCAAACACAGATGTTTGTGTAAGAGACTTAAACATCCTTGTATCTTAGCATCTGGAAACCCTGGCATCAATCTAACATGTCTGTTGGGGGTTGATTGTAATGATTTTTTTAAAGATTTATTTATTATGTATACAGAAGAGGATGCCAGATCTCATTACAGATGGTTGTGAGCCACCATGTGGTTGCTGGGAATTGAGCTTAGGACCTCTGGAAGAGCAGTCAGTGCTCTTAACCTCTGAGCCATCTCTCCAGCCCTGTAATGATTTTTATACATGTAGCAAAACATAAAAATTGGCACAGTGTAAAAACTTGCTAAATGGGTTCTTGTCTTACTGTGTTTTTGTTGTTGTTGTTGTTGTTGTTACTGTTGTTGTTGAGTAGATAGCCTTACACAATGCTTCTTCCAATCACACATTATCTAGAAGACCAAGTTACTTGCTAAACTAGTTACCTTTTATCATCATAACATATTATTCAGTAAGCATTTAACACAGTGGCTTGTACCAGTCAGTGTTAAGTGTTATTTAGTATCTAGTTATGGTTTATTTTTGTTAGCATATGTCTTAGTTAGGGTTTCTATTGCTGTTAAGAGACATCATGACCATGGCAACTCTTATAAAGGAAAACATTTAGTTGGGGCTGGCAACAGGTTCAGAGGTTTAGTCCATTATCACCTTGGCAGGCAGCACAGGGGCATGCAGGCAGACATGGTGCTGGAGAGGAAGCTGAGAGTTCTGCATCCTGATTGGCAGGCAGCAGGAAGAGAGGGTGACACTGGGCCTGCCTTGAGCGGTGACAAGGCGCACCTCCTAATTGTGCACCCCCTTGGAGCCTTTGGGGGCCATTTTCATTCAAGCCGCCACAGCACACATTAAATATGCAGAGTGCTGTGTTTCATTGTGAAATTACTACATGTATATAAGGTATTTTGATCTAGTCACCTCCCATTTCCCACCTTGTTCCCCTCACACTCCTGCTGATCCCTCCCTCTTTTCTTCCTAGTGAATCCTTCTGTGTTCATCCCTCTGTCTGTCTGTCTGTCTGTCTCTGTCTCTCTCTCTCTGTCTCTCTGTCTCTCTCTTTCTGTCTGTCTCTGTCTCTCTGTCTCTCTGTCTCTCTCTCTGTCTCTCTCTGTCTCTCTCTGTCTCTCTCTGTCTCTGTCTCTCTGTCTCTCTCTGTCTCTCTGTCTCTCTCTCTCTCTCTCTCTCTCTCTCTCTCTCTCGTGTGTGTGTGTGTGTGTGTGTGTGTGTGTGTGTGTGTGTGTGTGTGTTTAAGTTCAATTAGGGTTGCTTTCGGAGCATGGGGCATTTACAGGAACATGGGCATCTTAACAGTGGTTCTGTAACACCACTGAAGAAAATCTCTTTCTCCCTCAGCAACCATTAACTGCAAATAGCCCCTCATGGAGGGGTAGGGCCTCATGATGTTCTCCCCCTACCAACTGTTAACTGGGTATAGCTCCTCAGAGAGGGGTGGGGTCTCCCCCTTCCTCCATGCAAAAATACTGATGGACCCAATGTCGTGGAGATCACAGCTACTGTGAGTTCATGAGAACATCAATGATATCATGCCTGGTGGACATCATTCCACAGCCCTCCAGCCTTTCCAGCTCTTCATCCCTTCCACTCTCCCTGAGCTTCAGAGGGGATGATAGAAATGCTCCATGGTGGGCTAAGTCTTCAGCAGTCACGTAGGCTCACTATTTTGATCATTCATGAGTCCATAGTAACCACCACCCATTGCAAATAGGAGCTTTCTTTTCAAAGTTGATGGCATGTTAGTCACTGGGTGCAAACAAGTGTTTAAAGACAAGTTTGTTGTATCCATTTAGCAAAACAACAGCATAGCTTCTCCAATTGGGCCTATGATCTCACAGCCACAGGTTTTTGATGAGGTTTACATTCCAGATGTGAATTATTTCCTGTGGAGCAGACCTCAACTCCAATCAGAAAGTGGTTAGTTACCCCGTAACAACCATGGCACTATTGTATGATGAGCACATACTGCCTAGCAGATTAGTAGGCCAGCGCCCAGCATCCACAGCTGAATAAGACTGTTCCTAATAATTTTTCATCAGCCTGTATAGCTCCTTTTGTCATTATGAAAGTTATCAGGGAAGATCAATTATAGTTTGATTCACCTATGACCAAACCATATAATATGTTCATTATCATCCTGACAGGCAGAATTATGGTTATTTTTTTCAGGTTGTGTGGGGGCAGTGTTTGCATGTATGTGGAGGAATTCTGTATTTTCCAGTATTTCCCTGTGTGTGAAAGCACACACAATGCTGGCACTTAGGGTGCTGATGCAGAAGGATCACAAGTTTGAGGCCAGCTGGGACTATGCAGTGAAACTTATTCTCATGAGGAAAAAGAAAGCGGAGGAAGAGGGGGGAGAAGAGTTTGCTTTAATTGTGTTCCTTTGCGGGGGGGGGGGGGGGGGAGACACGGTTTCTCTGTATAATCCTGGCTGTCCCTAGAACTTGCACTATAGCCCAGGCTGGCCTCAAACTCAGAGATCCGCCTGCCTCTGCCTCCTGAGTGCTGGGATTAAAGGTGTGCGCCGCCACCGCCCGGCTGAAGTTATGTTCTCAACTGTTGGAATTATCACAAACCACAACAAACAGAGCTAGGGAAGTCCTGGTTTTCAGGAGATGTTTAATAAAAGGCTGAGAAGGTATTCCAGAGCAGTGCCTTAGCCACTGGGCTCAGGGGGGAAGGGGAAGGGCTCTGGGAGGAGATGGCAGGGCTCTAAGCTTACTCCTTGTTGGTGCTGGTTCTGTGTGCTAAGCTCAAAGTAAAGTTACATGAAGAAAAGGCCTGATGGCTGTGGTGGTGCGCACCTTTAATCATAGCACTCAGAGGCAAAGGCAAGAGGCTCTCTGAGTTCAAGGCCAGCTTGGTCTACATAGTGAGCTTTAGAACAGCCTGGTCTGTTTAGAGACCCTGCCCAAAAAAATTTTTTAAAGAAAAAATCTGAGTGAAATAGTTTATAGGGATTATACTTGATTCTTTTTTTCTTTAAAGTCAGTTCAGAAAAATATATCTGTATATATATGAACTTCTCAAAAGTGTTTTTTAAATTTAAGCAACTAGGGTGATGTACTTTGTTATTAACTATCGAACATTTTGTACGCAGAAACAGATATGCAGTATGCGGCGAAGGTGTACCGTGATGAACGGCTGCGGAGGAAGGCGGATGCTCTGAGCATGGACAACTGTAAAGAGCTGGAGCGGCTGACCAGTCTCTACAAGGGGGGATAAGCTGGGAGTCCTACCCACGCCTTTCCATGTACTCTGTCTTTTCTGTAAATTTCATTTCGCCATGAAGCCGAAGAAGATTTGATTAAAGACTAAGCTGAGTAGTTGATTTCTGAAATCTTGGACTGTTAATGATCTACTGGCTCATTTCAACAGTAAGAACTGAAAACTAAATATTTTAGTATGCTTCTGCAATTACTTTCCCTTTAAAATCTTACATGATTCCTTATGATGTCTGGAGAGGATTGTCACACCTGTAGCAATTGCCAGTTTTAGTGATTCTCCATTATTCCTTTGCCCTGTAAATATTTTTAGAATGATTTTGTGTATATAGGAGCGCTTGCCTTTTATTTAAATTATTTTAGCATTTAGTTCCATGAGACATTTCGTTTAGGGTGATGGAATAAATGTCTATGACACAGTCACACTTCCCATTAGGTGACTGGGTGTGTGGAGTTTAAACAATGAATTTTTTTTTTTCAAAAAGGAAAAACAAAACTTTATGTAAAATCTGATATCAATGTAGAAGGAATTGGCATTTTTAATAATGTTCTTATATTCCAGAGTCTGTAATGAGATAAATGAACTGGTGTATACTATCAGTGTGCTCTTTAGTCTTATGAAATGCTAAGCCATACATAGGAACAAAATGCTGTAAGATAGATTTTAAAGAAAATATGACGATAAATATTATGCTAAATGAGTTTTCAATGGTAAGTTGCAATTTTTCCATTTACAATTCCGGTAATTAAAAGTTAGCCGCAAATGTTCATTAATGTGTCTTTCAAGGCTACTGAAGTTTATGAAGCAAAAGATGAACTTTCTTCCCGTGGAAATTCAGTTTCATGGAGTGACTGAAGCAGGACCCCAAAGCAAATGGATTCTTCTACAAATAAGTAATAAGAACAAAATGACCACTAACACCCAGCTTCGTGCCTTTACAAATTGGCTGGCTTACTTGATGGAGCATTATCTGTTGGGCCACACACAGCCCTGAGCAGCAGCTAGAGCAGTGACTGACAAAGTTATCATCAGCACCACTTACCACCAGGCAACTCATCAGCTCTTTAGAATAACCTCCTTGCAACAAAATCTGTGACATATGGCGGGAAAATATGGCTGGGATTTGAAGTTTTGGTGCTTACTGGGTTTGAACTGATTTCTGGTCTTTGGTGTTCAATGGTAGTGATGGCTTACTGGTTTTGCTACATACAGTTAGAGAATTACAAATTACATTCACATTTTTAGTAGTTTGTTGTCATCCCCCATCCCTTGCTCAAGAATGAGACTTTTGGGTAGACTGGCTTTCTTTGTGCTTTTGCCTAAGGATTCTTTTCTAAATATTGCTGATTTTTGTCCTCTGTTGAATTTTCCTTAAAATGGTCTCTTTATTCTGTTGTCAGATTCTTCAGTAGAAATACCTGATTATAATGGCGGGTTAAATTACACACATTGTTGTAGGAGTCCTGACAACCCAACCATGTCTAGAAACACGACCTTTAAAAATAGGAGTGCTACAAAGAAAGGAAAGGTTCACTTTAAAGTTTTCACATAAGACATTTAATGTGAAACATTAAAATGCTGCATATCTAGTCATCTTTAGTAAAAACCTTTTCCTCGCCATCTATACATATTTTGTTACTCTCTAGAGAGAAGCTTGACTTTTCTGGATTCTGAGGAATAACTTCAAAGGACCACGCCCCGCAGTGGCTGCTGCTACCTCTCTGTCTGTGTCCGTCAGCTTTGGTTGCTCTTGCTCAGATTCTCCTGCCTGCCCTCCCGAAGGCTGAGGGCTTGGTACAGGAGTCACTACTACTCTCTACTTGTAATAAACCTGGGGCTGAGTTTTACCCCAGTGTCACCCTCACAGTACCAGGGCACTCTGGGCCTTGTTCCCAGCGCCTTGAGTTCTGATCTACTTCCTTTAGCAACCTTCCTGTCTGATGACTGGCCTGCATTAGTGCTGTTTAGTTCATGTGAACGGTTTTCTAAGGTTGCATGCCTCTACATAGCTGTATGTATTCTACTTCTCTCTCATTAGAATCTTCTTCAGCTGTCACTTCAGTGTGCAGTTGAAGATTTCTGGATCACATCGAACCATTATGATTCCTTTAATTTCTCTGCATTTCCGTCACCTGCTGATCCTGTTCTCTGGTACAGGATGATGAGTCTTAGTGCTTCTCTTCCCGGAGTCCTCTGGTCTCAAGGAGGCTGCCATGCTGCTTTAGTGCTTGCTCTCTGTGTCACTTTCTTGTTGTCTTGAGTCTCACTATGCAGCCCTGGCTGGCTGGAGCTCACAGTGTAGACCAGCCTGGCCTGGAATTCAGAGATTGGCCTGTGCCCCACCCCATCCATGCTGGGATTAATGGCATGTGCTCCCACACCTGGTAATAAAGTGGACTGGGTTTTTTGTTTGTTTTGGGATTTGTTTTTTTTTTTTGAGACAGAGTTTCTCTGTGTTGCCCTGCCTGCTCTGTAGACCAGGCTGGCCTGGAACTCACAGAGATCTGCCTGTCTGCTTCCTGAGTGCTGGGATTAAAGGTGTGCACCACCACCACCTGGCTCTAACGTATATTTTCACTCAGAGGAATACATACTTTTTCATTTCCCATGAAGATCATGGATCTCCTGTTTAACATAGCCATTAAAATATCCATTTCAAATTTTCTAATTTTAAAGCTGTGACAACTACACTCTTAAGTTTCCTGTTCATGTAAGTCCTCTGCTCTTCTAAGAGTGTCATAAATCCAGTGCACTGTTTTAAGTCTTCTTTTTTCTGTATTTTGTCTAAAGAACGACATGTTGTCACACCGTTTCAATTCAGTAACTTTCCTTAGTTGTTCCCTTTCATCTCCAGGCAGATTTGTCCCGATCAGCCTGGTGTGCTGAGCTCTCCCCCTCGCTCTGTTAGCGCGGCCTTTAGCTTAGAACATCCAACTTCAGGCTCTGTGAGTGACTCAGACTGTGGTCACTCCTCCGATTCTTGCAGCTGTTTGAAATTGTTTTATTATAAATTTTGTTTATTCTTATGTTTATAGTGTGTGTGTGTGTGTGTGTGTGTGTGTGTGTACACACGTGTGCCACGGTGCACATGTAGGGGTCAGAGAACAACTTGTGGGAGTTAGTTTTCCTTTTATACCTTGTTCAGTTCCGTGGAAGTATCTTACCGCTGAGCCGTCTCCCAGCCCTCATATTCTATCTTAAGTTCATAGGCAGTGTCTTCAGAGAGCCTTCACCTCTTCATGATATAGCTCTTTATCCCTGCTAACTATGTTTAAGTTTTTTCATTTTCTCCTTTATTTTTTTCAAAAACTGTGTTTTATTAGCACATATTAATCACATATGACAATGGGTTTCATTGTGACATTTTCATACACACATGTATAATACAGTCCATCACCTTCACCTCCTGTGACTCTCTCTTGTTCCCTCCTACTCCACCGATCCTCTTCCCTTCAGGCTTTTTGGTGGTGGTGGTGTTGATGATGATTACGACAACGACCCAAAGAGTTTTCCTTATGGTTGGATGAAGGGCATAGGTGAGGAGTTATTTACAGGAACACAGGCACATTACCAGTCCTGCAACCCTGAAGAAAATGTCTCCCCCCCATCAGCCACTAACTGCCTAGAGATGCTCAGGGTGGGGTGCAGCCTCGTGAGCCCCCCCCCCACACACACAGCAGGATTTGGATGGGCCCAACCTTATAGAGACCATGTGCAGAATCACAGCATGATGTCTGTGTCATGGCCAGAAAGCAGTGTTCCACAACACTTCACCATTCTTGCATTATTTCCACCCCTGTTCTGTACTGTTCTCTGAGCCTCAGAGTGGGTGATGTCGATGTCCCACTTAACGCTCCACACTCAGTAGTCATGGCTTTCCATTGCTGTGACCATTATGAACTCTGAAGTGACTTCCACCCATTACAAAAGTAAGTTTCTCTGACAAAAGCTGGCTGTAGCACTCACCTATGGGCACAAAACATAGCAAGCAGTTTGTCATATTTTTATTTGAATGGAAATCTGCAACTGCAAAGTTCTGTCTCCACTTTCCCATGGTCTGTGATCCTCGTGGTTTTACATTTGTTCGTCTTGACATTCACTGGTCTTATTTCCCACTTTTTCTTCAAAATAGCTCACTGTGCCTATTTTTAGTTGCTATTTGCCTCTCATAGGATTAAAAAAATATAGAAACTTTATGAATTTCATGTCATCCTTGCACAGAGCCATGCCAATCTCTGTATTGTTCTGCTGTTAGTACATTGCTGCATAATGAGCATACGTCATAGAATTTTAAGTATTTTCTTGAGCCTATAGAATAAGTCACTTAAAATGTAGCATTTTAATTAACTTTGAAAGCTCATATCTATCAAGAAATTTGTAGAAACTGGAATGAAAGTTTTTAAACTATTTTTCCAGTTTTATTAGGAAATTTATTTTAATGTGACCGATATTTACATGAGCCAAACCTAAGTAAATCCCACCTTTACAGGATGGAGAAGACAGGTCAGGTTATCAGGTTGAGAGAAACTAACACAGCATAGTGTTGCACATGGCTTTGGAGAGTGTTGTTTCAGGTTTGTTGCTGCATCCCATCACATTTATGACATTTATGGGTTAGATTAAACAAAACTTGGGAATAGCTGTGGGCATGGTTGGCTGAGTGCCTGGTATCTTAAGCTACGTATAAAGTATATAAGTAAAGACTGAATTTTTAATGATAGTGGTATTGTGGAAAGAAGTAGTTAGTGGCTTTGAATTTAATTTCATGTGTATTTGGATGACCTGACCTGAAAGATTTTTGTGTTTGCTGCCCACTCTACCATGCAAATCCCAGCATTTTCCTGTCGTATAGCTACTTGAAGTGTCTTAATTTCATTTGATCATTTCCATCTTTACCCAGTAGCTCCTTACCTTGGTATATTAACTAGGTTACTAAACACGTTTTTGGAAGTTTGGGAACAGTAGTTACATTTATTAGTAATTGACATTTTATCCCTTTAGCACACACACACACACACACACACACACACACTCTGGGAGGAAAGAAAACAGCACTTTTCCTCCTTTCGAGTCCCTTCTTCCTGAATACACTGACATTAGTTTAGTCATCTTGAAGTCTTAGGATTTTTTTTTAAATCAAATAGGTTAATTGAACACAGAGAAGTTTCAAGTTTTCTGTCTAAGTGAAAACAATATTTTCAGACCTGATTGCATTTGAGTGCATAATCATTTTATAACCACTACATGCTTATTTATGATTTTCAAATAATCGGTAAGGAAAAGCAAGGTCCTTACTGTACAAAGGGTGTGTGTGTGTGTGTGTGTGCGTGTGTGTGTGTGTGATGTGCGCATGCATAAGTGCTCTGTTTTGTGTCAGCTCAGGTGTTCCCAAGAACAGGAATGTGCAGTGCTAGCCCTTAACTTCAAATGCACTTTTATGCTTAATTTTTCTTGCTGTTCAAACTTTTACACTGATATGTAAAATAAAGTGAGTTTTTGCTTTCCTTATCTTTATTAGTAATATTGGAAATGAGCTATTTAACACATGGTACAGTTGTTCCTGTGTTCTGAGATACTTAGTTTTAAAAACTCTCACTTTTTAAAGCAGTGAACTATTGACTGGTGGACCAGAGGGCCATATGACCATCTTTTCAATCTGGCAAGTGTTATAACTAAGGACCAAATGGTTTAAAGAGGAATGAGTGTCTCTGCTTAGCTTCCCCATGGGATGCTTGAGCTTAGTCCTGGGTGTCTTGCTCTCCATCTGTTTACTGAGTGAGGCAAACTGAAAAGAAACCCATAACATTTTTTATTATCTGTATAGGAAAATGTATGAAAATGAATTTTAATCATGAGATAGCTAAAAATCCTTGTTTAGTAGCCATATCAAAGTAGGTAGAGTCCTTAAAATTCTCTGTAAACCAATGAAAATAAAAGAATAGCCTGACAGTAACCTCCATGTTTTGTTTTTGTCTAAAATTCACTTTTCCATCACAAATAGAAGTCAGGCATGGTAGCTCACACATGTTGTCCCAACACTGAAGAAACCAAGTGAGGCAGGGGGATTATAGATTTGAGGCTAGCCTGGGTAGCTTATAAGACTGTCTCAACTACCATAAAAATGAAAACAAGAGCAGATAGAACCAGGTTATTCAAGCAATTCTTGCACAACCTTTAATAATCTGGTAGGCTTCACAGTCCTGATTCCAGGTTCCCATTTTAGTTTCAATTCTCTAAGACAGATACTTTCATATCAATGGAAACATTTTCTTCCTCAAAGCAGTTATTCAAAACATGCTCCTTATATTAAGGATTATGTAACCACATTTTTGTAAATGCCCCCATGTAACTTTTTCCTATTATGTGATTCTTTTTCAATTAATTTGATCTTCTGCTGGTGTAGGGGCCAATAGTTTTGTGAATATTCTGTGGATGTGTCCATGTATAAGTGTATATATATAAATGTATATATTTTTCAGCTAATACCTCAGATGTGTGATTATTTAATAAATACCATACTGTTTTGCACAGAGCAGGGCTTCCATTAGCAGTAGGTATTCTTATTTCAAAGTTTGACCATTAGTCAATAGAATTGCATTGGTGTGAAATCTTTCAGTTGATTTCCATGTTTTAATGCAGATTTCCTATTAGAAGGCCCATGTGTCAAGGAAAATTGTATCTTTCTGAGTCTGGTAATCCAGAAGTGGTTCTTGAAGTGTCCTGGTTTAATAAGTTATTAAAACTTGGGGTGACTGGTTGCTGAGATATCTAGTAACTGCATAAAGGCAACAGACACCTGTTGGGAGAGCCAGCAAGTCTTGCTGGTTTCATCCGAAGATTCTGCTTAGCCTTTCAGTGGTTACCGTGAACACCGGAAGGACTTTTGAGTGAACACTGTAGCATGTTCATCATTACCTTCAGAATGAATTGTTTCTGAGGTGGGTGAAGTAAGGAAGAAACAACTGGTATTTATAATTTATTTATATTAAAATGTGCGTCGTTTCTGCTTTGTTTTTGGTCTTAAAACTGCTATGTGAGACTTCCCATTTAAAGTTTTAGTTTGTTTTTAAAGCTGCAGGTAATTTCCAAGGTGTGATACAGGTTTTCGGGTATGGTGAGATTTTAGTGGAAGCCTTGTGTTAGTAAAATGAAGTGCTATTGGTAAAGGAGGTCTTCATATTGCATTCAAGATCATATAATTAGGTTTAAAGTAAAAGGTCTGATTTGTAAAAATTTAATGTTATATCAGACTTATATAAGATTTCCTGTGAGAACTCTTAAGCTGCTTTTGAGTTTTAATGAATGTTGTGATGAATGATTTATGAATTTTTGTCCTGCAGTCCCTGTAATTTATCTCAACATATTAATAAAAAGAAGGGTGTTCTCACCATGAAAGGCTTGTCTTCATTATATTTTATCCTTTGGTTTTGAGACGGCCTCACTCTGTAGCCCTGGCTGTCCTGGATCTCAATCTGTAGCCCAGGCTGGCCTCACACTCACAGAGATCCCCATTCCTCTGCCTCCCAAGTGCTGGGATCAAAGGTGTGTGCCACCATGCCTGGCATATTTTATTCTCTTTATATGGCTCATTCTTTCATTCATTCAACCATTCAGTAAATGTGTGAATCCCTGCCATGTCACAGATAGTGAGCTAAGAGAGCTGAGAATTAGTCACTGATCAAGAAAAAGCTCAGTGTCAATTTAATCAAGAAAATACTATTGTCAAGGAAATAAATCTAGTTTTCATTTTGATACATGTGAGAGGATCACAAAGTACAATGAAAACATTTATCTAGAGTACCTAAACTATTCTGGAAAGGTCCAGGAAGATTTCCCTGAGAGAGTAAACTTAGGTTAAACCCCAAAAGATGAAAAAAGAGTGAGGTGAAATACTAGAGAAAAACTTCATGCAGTGTGAGCCAGCTGATGTTATCATCAAAATGTTAGGATTCACAGCAGCTGAGGTTGTTTGCACATGATCAAGCCAGTCAGCATTCTAGCATGGAGTGGGGAGGGGCTCATGGGCCATACCCATAACTCAGGAACTATGGACAGTTGATGGCTTCTGAGAGAGGGAGTGTCAGTTTTCTTTAATAGTAGTCCCTGGTAGGTTGACCATGCTCTATTGACTAGTCCCACAGGCACAGGAGTATATGAGAAGCACAAACTGGACTTGATGGATTATTGGGGGATGGGGGAAGGACACAAAGTTTGGAGGGTACAGACATGGGAGTGAACCTATGAGGCGTTAGAGAGAGGAATGGGGGGTGGTGAACATTACCAAAATACATTGTATGAAATTCTCAAAGAATAAAAGCATTAAAACATTATGGAAATAAAAATAAATGTGTGTGATGATTTAGTATAAGAATTCCCCAGTAGGTGAGAGACTTAAAATAGGGTCCTAAACTTCAGAAGACGATATAGAATTCATGGCCATGGTATTGCACCTCAAGTCAATTGTCAAAAAACTTAAGATTTTAAGGAGGGAGTCAAGGTATCAGATTTGGGTTTTTAGAGTTTCTATTTGAAGGCTGCATCAATATATTCCTAACAACTGTTGAACAGCTGGTAATGTGTATGCTTTTAGCAGTTTTGTTTGCTATTATTAAGTGAGTAGTGGTGTAGCTTGGGTCTTGAGTATCTCCCAATGGTTTATATGCTAAGACCTTGATCACTTGTCCCCCAGCATGCCCACATCTTGATGTGCCAATACCAAGTAATGGGACCAATCAGTCATGAAAAGAAACTTCTAATGCTGAGTCAAAGCTAAGTTGATTATTAGACTGATAATAAACTGATTAATGCAGGTGGATATTGATTTAGTCTCAGTGAACAGAAGTAGGGGCTTCAGTCAAGAACTGAAAGATGTACATGCAGAAGTCATTGTTAGAGAAAATAGGGTGCAAGCAAAGAGGTCAACAAATGTGACTGCTGACCTAGAGTCATGATTCCAATACAATGGGAAGGAGAAGCAGGCTCATGGGTGTTTTGAGAGCGTCTGAGTCGGAGCAGAGAGTGAGACAGGAAAGAATAGTTTTAACTTCCAGTAAGCAAGAGAAAATGAAGACAGAACACCTGAGAAGTGTAGGTTCAGAACAAACTCATTGTGGAATGAGTAAAACTACAAAATAATAATAATATTACTATAATAAAAATGCCAGCCAGGTAGTGGTGGCACACGCCTTTAATCCCAGCACTCAGGAGGCAGAGCCAGGCGAATCTCTGTGAATTCGAGGCCAGCCTGGGCTACCAAGTGAGTTCCAGGAAAGGCGCAAAGCTACACAGAGAAACCCTGTCTCCAAAAACCAATCAATCAATCAATCAATCAATAAAAATGCCATCACTTGAAGAATTAGGAGGCCAGAGAGACTGGAGACCTAAATCATGTTATGCAGTATCCCACAGGTAAGAAATTGGGCTGGGTGTGTTGACCAGCCCTTTATTTAGACCCAGCACTCTGGACAAAGGCAGGTAGATTTCTGTGAGGTTGAGACCAGTTTGATCTACATAGCAAATTCTAGGCCAGCCAGATATACAGTGAGACCCTATTTCAAAATAATAATAATTTTTAATTGAAGTATTTCAATCAAAAGGAAAAGGGGAAGTGACTTTTAAGAATGTCCCTTTCAATTTCTCATGTCACTTGTAACAATCTCATGACTAGGAGGGGGTCATTTGCTGAGCGGAGTAGTTAACAGTTTCATCCTCTCAGACAACTGTAGATAATACATTTACCACATTTCCACTATGTCTTTGAGTGTTCACGCCCCTACTTTTAGGGATTGGAAACAAAGGTTAGGTATGTGTTCCCATACATCTTACTTGTTTTCAAGGTACACTACTGTTAAGAATACACGAGGTAAGCGAAAATCTGCAGCAAAAGCCATCAACTTCAAATTTCCTGAGAAGCTCAGGCAGTCGGACACTTGGATCCCAGGTGATTTCCATTTGTCTCTGGGTTTCTACAGAAGTCCATTAAGCTGACCTTCGTGCAGTCCTTTACCACAAAGAATTACCAAAGCGTCAATAGTGAGAAACACTGGGCCAAAGCAATGGGAGAGTCCTCCTTTTTCTAGCATTCTAGTCTTCCCTGTACAGTAGGCTTTCTTGAACGTACAAACACCAAACAAAACAGTTTTTAGAAGACACAACCGATGCAGATCCAGAGCCAAAGAGACAGCCCAGTACTTGCATGTTTAAAACAGACATGAGCCCACTGCCCACGGCTCCTGCATTGGCTCTAGGTGAAAACTCAAGTGAAGAGCACGTTAGGAAAACGGCGAGACATGAAAATGGAGTCATCTAGGGACCTGGGACTTCTAACAAGGAGGGTATTCAGTTCGTGCTCCTCAAATGTCTTCATTCATAAGGAAAGATTTAAGATAATTGGTCTGGAAAAAGCGTATGCATACTCTGCAGAGGAACCTCTCCCCGCGGAAACGATGGCAGGGGCCTCAGGTGCTAGCCCAGCGGCTCTCGGCGCAGCGCGCAGGCGCAGTTTCCGCCAGGCCTCCCCGGAACTTCCGAATCGTCGGTAGCGGAGGGAGTAGCAAGTTCTTCCTGGAGCGCCGCGGAGGTCACGAGTCATGTGACAGAGGCTTGACAGGCGGCTTCCGAGAGGCGACTGAACTGCGGGGACACCCGGGCAGGTCGCCCCAGGCTGGAGCGCGCGTGGGTCTGCGGAGGTCGCCCCCTCTCGGCGCGGGGACAGGGTGGGTGGGCGGAGGTGGGCCGTCGGGGCTGGCCACCCGGCGGGGTGTGAAGCACCTCCTGACTCCTTAACGGAGCCCCAGAACTACGGCGTCTCCCGGCCTCTGGCGAGGGTGGATCTCAAGATGCTGGGTCCGGGGAGGGTCCTAAGCCGGGGGTGCTGGAAGAGTCACCGCAGTTTCTCTTCCAGGCGTGGAGATTGATCCTGCGAAAGGAAGGAGTTCATCATGGCGGATGTGAGTTGACACCCCTTCCCATCCAAAGGGGATGTGGGAGGTTTGCGTGGGGCTACTGCGTGGTCAGAGGTAGAAATTGGTTTCGTCCTTAGCCCCGCCCCTCTTCCCGGATCTGTTGTGGGGGATTGGTAGGAGAGTGGACTTGCAGGGTCCTGAGTTTCTATCAGGAATGGTTGTGGTGGGCCACTAAGGTACCTTAGATTGAGAACTGTATTCGTCCCACCTCCCAATCCTGTTGAGGCATACAACCTGTAGTTAACGTGTAGTTAACATTTGAAATTCTAAAGGATGATTTCCTGCCTTTCCCGTCAGTACCTGTTCTGTAGGACAGTGCTCTGATTCCTTTCCCACTAAGTGCTCATGATGTCTCTAAGTTCATTGTTGCAGTCTAAAAGGATTTCTAACGGGTGCTCCTTTTGCAACCTATGTTCTGTTTTTGTGTGTCTATTCAAGACGAGAGCAAAAGTGAGTTCGTGGTGACATGAATAAGATACTCGTCCAGGTTTGGAGATAAAGGTTCAAAACAGCACACATTTAGGGTAGAGCTCATAATTGATACTTGAATTGTCAGTGAATGTTTCCAGAGGAGTTTGTAATGAGACAAGATGGCCTTCTGTTCTCTTAGTCTGAACCATGCTCCATGTCAAATACCTCTCATTGTCATTATCTTTGGTCAAGAAACTGAATACTAGAGTAGTTTACTAACTGACTTCGGATCATTAAAAACGGTCGTGAAAAATCTGTATGGACACGGGAAGAAGTTTATAGACTGTTCCCAAGTGAATACAGTATTATCAGGATGTAAATGATTATGAAACACATGATCTTACTTTACAGCAAATGAATATTTGTGTTTCCCTACTCCAGGTACACTAACATACACTTTACTAAAATTTTATATGTAGGGTCTATGATTATCCCTGTATACATGTACTGAAACATATACTGAAACTGAGGCCTAGAAAAAAGGTTAGTTAACTTCTTCCAAGTTATACAAGTCAAAGATGAAACATCAATTAAAAATGATGACTTCACGTTCTTTAAAGGGGGATATGGACAGGGCTAGGAAAGCATACATACCATAATAGGATTTTCAAAAAGTTATTCTCTTTCAGGATCTAAAGCGATTCCTGTACAAAAAGTTGCCAAGGTAAGAAAATACGAATTTGTTACTGAATACATCCTGTGTAACATTAATCTTACAGAGTATCCTGTTTCCCTTTTTAGATTAGTATTTTATATGTGCCATGGTAATTATTGCCCACACTGAAAGTCATAACTAACCCCAAGTATCATAAGTAGTGACTTGAGTTTATGGATAGATAACATAAAGGTAGAGCTGTCATGTGACTTGCTTATGTTCAATGGGAAATAGGTGCTGGGGCCCAGAACTTAGATTTCTTGCCACTTTCAAGTTTTTTAAAACACACTATGAGAGTTGTTTATTGGATTATAGTTTAAAGTTCTTAAGTAAATTTAGGAAAAAAATTAAGAAGTTGCCATTATGTTTAATGTTATTATTAGGACCTCATTGGTGAGTCAACATAGTCCAAAAATACTAGGCTCAGACAAGGGTTCATACTTAAAACCTCAGCCTGCCTCTGTCTCCACACTGGGCCGTTGTACAAAGGCTTAGGTGTTAAGATGACACACTTCTTTTTACATAGTTTACTAATCCAGAGGCCTTTCTCACTTGAACTCATTAAAAGTCACCTTGGTTTAGTGTTTTAAAAAAAAGTTGACGAGCACCTCTTTTGTCTGCATTTACAGCTGTTTACAAGTAGCTCACAGTTTGTGATCGTCCAGGATGAGACAGGAGGGAGGCTCTAGTCCTGCGTTTTCACATTCCACAACCAAACAATCAGATTGGACTGAACGATCTTTGAGATAGTCTAGCAGAATACTCTATGAAACCCTTTTTCTCATCTCCCAATCGAAAGTATGAGTGGTTGTGTGTGGATATCAGTTATCTGTGTAGGTTGGAAAAATGAACATTCCTTCAGACTCTTGAGTTGTTGATGTGTTCACATATTAGCTTATGCTTTACTCTGATTACAGATCAGTGCAAATTAATGGCAGGGTGTTCTGGTTTTGATTTATATGTTGTATTTTTCTTATGTATTCATGAAGGAAATACTATTGGTATGTTAAATGAAATAATGGGAAATCTTTAAATTAATTTTGATTTTCTTCCTCTGGATGAAGTGTCAAATTATAGAGACTAGCTGCAGGTTCTTTTTCACACAAGTGGGCATGACGGCAGTCATAGCTTCACACGCTAATGCATGACCACGGAAACAGTGGTCCAGGCTAAAGCCCTGAAGGGGAGCATCAGTGGGCAATCGGGGAAATGATAGTTGCTTTGTGACCTTATTGCTTTTCAAAACTTTAAAGCTTTTCTTATTGTTGCTTACAAATGTTTTTGGGAAACGGACTGTCCTCGTTTGCTTTTATTGTTGTGAGGCAGCACTGAGTAAGAGGAACATGGGGAGACAGGGCTATCTCATCTTACAGATTATAGTTCATCAGGAAAAGTAGGGCAGGAACTGAAGCAGAAGCTATGGAAGAATACTCCTTATTCCTGGCTTGCTCAGATTGCTTTTTTTTATAACCCAGCACCACCTGCCCTGGGGTGGTACCGCCCTCATCAGCCATCAATCAAGAAAATGCCCTGCACTTAACCTACAGGCCAGTCCAGTGCAGGAGGCATGCTCTTAGTTGAGGCTCCCTCTTCCCAGATGACTCTACCTTGACAAAAAACTAACCAGTACACAGACAAATTCACTAACTAGTATTTGCTTAGTGTACTAAACCATTAAAATCGGTATGAAGGTGAGCTGGTCATGGTGGACAGGCCTGTAATCCCAGCATTTGGAAGATGACGGAAGTTGAGATTCTGTCTCAGCCACAAGGATGCTTAGATGGCTCAGCAGGTGAAGGCACTTGCTGTAAAGCCTGATGTGGGTGTTGGGACATGCACAGTTGAGGTATAGAACTAACCCCCACACATTGACTTCTGACCACATGCTTGCACACATACAATACATAAAAATATTGAAATCGCAGCTAAAAAGCAAAAGAAACCTTGAGTGTCTTTATCAAGAGTCATTTCAAGGTGTCTCTGGCTTTCATTTGCCTTCAGACCAGGAACAGGCATCTTTTCTGTTCTGTGCCTCCCCTCGGAGCAGCTCTCCGTATGTCACGCTTTGTGTGTCCCTTGCTGTGAAACCCCTGAGCTTTCCTTTGATGTCGGTGTGTTTGTTGTGATGTTTTCATCCAGCTGCTTTCCTTGTTCATGTCAGCAAGTTCGCCTCCACTGAGAACCCCTGGCTTCCCAGCTGAGCAGCTTTAATGGTTGGAAGTAAATGTTTGTTTTCTTTTTGAATTCTGACAATTTGCCTTGTAACTAAACAGAAATCACTATATGGTAAGGCTCTTACAAGAGATTTATACAATTTAAGAATATTGTAAAGGGCTGGGAATGTGTCTCAGTGATAGAATATTTGTCTCAAACTCAGAAGGCCCCGGTTCAGTCTGCAGCACTTCCAAAGGGGCAGAGAGTATTTGCCATAGCATAGTGGCAGGGAAGGGGTTCATGTCACCCTTTTCAGAAGGACTGAGTCCACTTTGATTCATGTTTGCAGACCATTTCTTGAAAACAGGGTTATTACACCTTAAAGAACAGAAAGAACAAGGAAACAGTAGGGTTGTGAACACTTGGATTTGTTGCTAGAAGCATGGGTTTGGTGGGGTTCATGCATTTTTGTTGTTTTTGTTTATTTATGTGTGTGGATGTTTTATGTGTATATATGCCTACGCACCGTATGTGTGGCTGGTGTCTGGAGGTCAGGTCACCTGGGACTGGAGTTACAGATGGTTGTGAGCTGACATGAATGCTGGGAATTGAACCTGAGTTTTTTAAAACCCAATCCTCTCAACCACTGAGCCATCTCTCCAGCTTCATGGGTTCATGGTTTTAACTACTTTATCTCTATACTCCTCAACAAAGTCAGACCAGTTCCAGGTATCAATAAAATATGTTTTTAATTCTCTGTTAAATCTTGTTCTTGGGTTTGTATTTTAAAATCTAGTTGTGCCCCCCTCCCCCAGGCTTTCCATGTTTTATAACAGCCAGTGACAGCCAGGCAGATCTCTGTGAATTAGAGGCTAGCCTGGTCTACAGAGCGAGATCCAAGACAGGCACCAAAACTACACAGAGAAACCCTGTCTCGGAAAAAAACAACAAACAAACAAACAAACAAAAAACAGCCAATGTTTCGTAATTATATGAGAAACAGTTTGGTTGGTGCCTTTCGTAGGAGGATTGCTGGGGTGGGGGTGGGGACCGTTAGGGCTGAGTCCAGGGCTTTATGTGTGCTCTGCAAACACTCAGCTACACCATCAGCCGGTGTTCTGCCCTTACTGCTAATGGAGTCTTTAGAAGGGAGGCAGTTGCTTTAGTAAGCTGTAGATTTTTGTCCATTAATAAAATTTACTTCTTATGAATGTGTCTGTTGATGGCCCAACAATTACTTAGTAAGATCTATTCAGATCACTCTTGGTCTGTTGTGTGCAGAAACAGAAGAACTTCTAAAAAGGAGTGCTTTAAGAATGTAGCTGTTCTACGTTCTCAGGCTTGTGTCTGGATTTGTAATCCAATAAGAAGAATGTGCTACTTTTTTACCCTCCTCTCTTCGTGCATTAGCTACTGTGTAAATTAATTACTGTGGGAATTATTTTAAATAACATAGTAAGCACCTGTCTTTTAAAAAATAATTTATTTATTTTTATTTTATGAACATTGGTGTTTTGTCTGCATGTATGTCTGTGTGAGGGAGGTCCACACAGTTGTTGTGAGCTGCCATGTGGTGCTGGGAATTGAACCTGGGTCCTCTGGAACAGTAACCAGTGTTCTCAACCGCTGCCAGGTTTCTCCAGCCCTGAGCATCTGTCTTTGAATTTGATGCTTTCTGAGTAGACAGTCTGTTCATACAGTTGAGGATTCAGAAGCTTCCTCTGCCTGTCATGCAGTCATGTAGTTCTGCTGCCAGAAGCATCTGCTGACACAGGTGTTTGTGTACTTACAGACAGACACAGGTATGAGTGCACACGTGTACACACTTGTGTGCAGGCAATACACAACACACACAAGGCTTGCTTACACATTGTGTTACATGATTTGTTGCTTCAGTTACATTTTGCAAAGCGAGTTTCTTTTTCACTTGAGAATGTAACTTTGGGGGCTGGAGAGATGGTTCAGTAATTAAGAACACTTGCTGCTCTTGCAAAAGATGGAGACCTGTTCAGTTCCCAACACCCTCACTGGTGTCTCACAACTGCCTGTAGCTCCAGTTCCAGGGAATTTGATGTTCTCTTCTGCCTTTGGAAGGAACCTTCATGCGTGTGGTAGATATACTTACGGGTAGGCACACAGATTTAAAAAAAAAATTAATATACAGCTCAGTGGGTAAAGACTTAATGTGCAAGTGTAAAGACCCAAGTCTGGGTCCTCAGAACTTGCCTGAAGTCACTGCTCCTGTAGTGAAATGGGAGAATCCCCAGAAGGTCATGGCCAGCTAGCCTGGCGTATGCCGTGGTGGACAAGAGACCTGGGGCTGTCATCTTACCTCCACGTGCACACTGTGTCATTTTCTCTCTGTGTCTCTGTCTCTCTTTCTCTGTGTCTCTCTGTCTCTCTCTCACACACACATACACGCACACACTTGCTAAATATTATGAGTCTGAGGTACATATTTGTAGAAATCGCAATGGTTTTGTAATACTGAATTTTGTTTTCTTGTAGCGTTGAAGGACTCCATGCAATTGTTGTATCAGATAGAGATGGGGTGCCTGTTATCAAAGGTAAAACTGAGTACTTCGTGCATATGGTGTGTTTACTTTTGACAAAAAAGTTCTTTTTAAATAATTAAAAATATATAAAGCTTATTTCAACAAATATGAAAGACTGTTTTAGTTTTTTGAGGAAGTATATGCTTTTGTCTGTTGGAGACTAGATATGGAACCTGTAGTGAGTTTCATGTCAGCTGGACCATGTTAACATCTAAAATTGCAGCATGCATTTACCATAGGCCCAGTTTTTTATTGAAGATGCTTATGGTATAATGCAAACCATTAAATATGTCTTCAGTGTTGGAAGAGAGTTGTGCAAGCAGACAGACTGTCAGTCCCTGCACCACACCACTAGTTCAGCCTGATGGCTTTTTAATCTTAAGTGGAGTTTTGCTTCTTTACTAGAAATACATTTTTTAAAAACTTTAGTGTCATAATTACTTTATTAATTTTTGAGAAGTTGATGCATGCATACAAGTGTTTTTTGATCATATCCACCCAACATGATTTTGGCTGATTCTCAGCTTTTTTTTTAACATGCATTTGGTATAACAAAGTTAGTGTGAACTCAGCTTGTTTGCTCTTTGTATTTTCTGGCATGATCAAAGTGGATGTTGCTAGTTCCACATACCAAAGATTAAAGATTAAACAATATCTTATGCATTTGGTTTACGATTTCTTTTCCACATAAGGACAGACATATCAGGTAATTTTGCATGTTAAGATTAAAACATGCTTTAGAGGTCACCTGGTTAGTTCTTCCATTTTATACATTAACACAATCAAGTACAGAGAGGACACTGCCTGTCCAGAGCTGTGCATTCAGCTGGTGACAGTTGGTGACAGGACATGCTAAGAGTCCATTGTCGATCTGTCTCCTACCACACAGCATGGGTGGCTATGGGCAGGTCACCTGCTTTTTCTTACCTCCATAAAGAGGGCTCAGGGGATGCTCCAGCCCTAATGTTCTTTCACAGAGCTCTGTGAAATCTGAAGCTACACACTTGATTTGTGCGGCTAACACTAGTCCGGCCTTTAATGAGTGAGAGGAACATGAAGCAGGCAGCCAGCTGTCGGGCTGTAAGCTTGTGTGAGAGACCATGTTTCTGTTGGTTTTATGGGAGCGAACGATTTTGAGCTTTTTCCATTTTAGTCTAGCATATTCTCAGAATATTCACTTTATTGCATGTAAGTCAGCATATCTTCCCTGAATTATGATTACTGAACTTGTGATTAACTAATTTTTCCCGCCTGAGTTCATGAGTCCCGGTAGCAGTAGTAGGGTTTTCAACACTATAAATGTACCTTTGTTTCTAGGTTTTCATGGGTTTAAGCTGTTTTGAAAATTGCTGTTAAACTCTTCCCACCATACCCTGCATAATTTTTATTAATTATTTATCCCCTAGTGGCTAACGACAGTGCTCCAGAGCATGCCCTGAGGCCTGGCTTCTTATCCACTTTTGCCCTCGCGACAGACCAAGGCAGCAAACTCGGACTTTCAAAAAATAAAAGTATCATCTGTTACTATAATACCTACCAGGTTGGTATATTCAGTATATAGCTTCCAAATGCTTACTAGCTTCACCTATCATTTTGATATCTTTTGATAAACTGTTTTTAGTACAAGTCTAAATTTTAGTATGAGGGAGATGGAATTTTTTTAAAAATTAGCCTTCAAAGTACTTATGTTAAAACTAGTCTATTTTAGCCGGGCGGTGGTGGCGCACGCCCTTAATCCCAGCACTCGGGAGGAGAGCCAGGTGGATCTCTGTGAGTTCGAGGCCAGCCTGGGCTACCAGGTGAGTTCCAGGAAAGGCGCAAAGCTACACAGAGAAACCTTGTCTCAAAAAACTTTAAAACAAAACAAAACAAAAACCCAGTCTATTTGATGTTTTCATATCAGGAAATGATTATTATGGAAAAATACTTGAAACTTTCAAATAAAGAGCTTGTTATCCTATGAAGTGTGTGTTAGATTACTTTTAACTCCAGTAGATGGTGCCGTTAGCTTACACAGCCCTGATTCCTCAACACAGTTCCTCTGTTGTGACAGGTAAAGACTTGCCTTGAAAGTTCATGATCAGCTGTTTAAATTGATGTTTCAACTAAATCTTAACTGTGTTTTCACCATGCAGCACTCTGTTTAGATCTCCTTTTCCTTTTAGGTGGTTCAGTTCAATCGTTTGCCTCTGGTGGTGAGTTTCATAGCCAGCAGTAATGCCAACACAGGTATGTTAGCAGTCCTGCGGGGGCAGATTTTATTTCCTTATAGGACTGTGCTTGCAGCCGGCACTGTGGCACTTGCAGCATGGTGGGCTAGGAATGACGGACGTGTAGTAAGAAACCCTGCATTTGTGGTTCGGCCCCACCCTCACTTTCTCTTAGGCTTGATTCCTAGTTCCCATGTCCACATAACGGGGGCTTTTCCGTCCTACAGGGTCGTTTTCAGAGGCAGGTGAGATGGCGTAAGAGATTGGGTTTTTGCAGTAGAAGCTGGTCAGTTCAGTGTTGCATTTTGTGTGCTCACATTAAAGCAGCCTACGGAAATGAAGGGTTACAGAGCAGAAACAGTTGGATGCTAACAATGGCTTAGTTCTGTAGACCCATCAGTTAAATTGCAATTTTATGATTGTGAATACTTGTATACAAGTTGAGTATGATTGAGACTTAGAGATAGTTTCATACTTTCTCTTCTGTCAGCTCTAGTGAAATACCCCACAAAAGAAAGCAACACGAGGAGAAAGGGATTATTTCAGCTAAGGGCTCGTAAGGAACATCTTCTAACATCGCATTGTTTAAATCTCTTTTAGGACTAATTGTCAGCCTCGAAAAGGAACTGGCTCCATTATTTGAAGAACTGATAAAAGTTGTGGAAGTGTCTTAATCTACCAGTGGTTTTGATGTGTACCTTGTCTTCATTGCAAAAACACTGCACCAGTCCAGCAATCGTCAGACCACAGTAATACTTGTATCTCTGTATTCAAAGGGCCGCTTTTCCTCCCTACACTAAAGAAGAGCCTATAGCTATAATCTATAGACAGATCAATTGTTATATTTATGTGTATAAAGTCTTTTCTTACTTAGTGAGATCTGGGAATGCCACAAAAATGGTTTATTCTAGTGCAGCTCCCATGGAGTTAGTGTGGATCCTGCTAACAAGGGTCTTCTCTGCAGTGCTTCGGGGTCAGGATGGAAGACCGGTGCTCTTGAGCCAGCAAGCACTCCTGCTGCACGGTGCTCCACTGCACGCGCCACAGAGACCCTTTCACTGAGAATAGTAATGAGGACATATTTTCCTAAGATTGTATTTTATTTCTTTGCACTGAGTGTGAGGAAGATGAATGGGTTAGTAAAAATAATAAAGTAAGTACAATCACTAACTTTCCTCTGTGTATGATCTCAGTGTAGATGAGTATTACTAATGCATTTGATTCTTCTTCGAGGGTGCTGCTCTTCAGTGAGAATGAAAATCACTGCTTATGATTTCCCTTCTCTTTCTGTAACAGTGCTTTAATGATTGTGTTCTCTGTACATTGGAAATGCCATGTGACTGAGTTCTTCTCCACTATCAGTATGTATATAAAAATGACAGTATAGCCACTTTTTCATACACAATCTAAATAAAATAGTATTTTTAAAAATACAGAATGAGCTTTGTATAGGCTTCTTTTTTCAGACTTTCAAAACTGTAATGGACTTAACTAATTCTGGCCTTCAGCCATGTGAATAAGCCGTGAATGCTTCTTGTAAGGATTGTATTGGAGATTGTTTTACCTAGTATAAACTGTCAAAAAAGCCTCATCCATGAGCCTGACTGAGTCTCCAGCAAAGAGGTTCTATCTGCTTGGTACGCCTGCGAGGTTCAGGAGTGGGTCAACCCTTCAAGTGGCTCTCCTTGTCAGTCCGTTGCGGGGTGATTCAGTACACAGCCGTGGACACACTGTTGGCTTGGAATGTCTGCTCTGGGGACGGCCCCCACTCCTCCCCTGAAGCAAGTGCTAGTGCTGTCCCTGGATCATTAACTGGGTGCTGCAACTGAGTTTCTCTCTCAGGGATGTGTGGGTACATTGGTGATCATTTGTAAAATCATGAGGTGGGAATTGCTAAATATTCTTTTGTAAAGGTAACACAAAACTAGAATAACTTTTAAAATTCCTCCTGTTCATGTTGTGTGTGCAGACACATGCGTACATATGTGGCAGTTGGGACAACTCGGGAGTCAGTTCTCTCCTGTGTAAGTCTGGGGATCGAACTCAAATTGGCCACACTCATACACAATAACAATGAGTAAAATTTAAAATACTTCAAGCAACAAAATAAAATGAGATGCTTGGGGAGAAAGTCCTCAAGCAGATCTTTGGTGTTTATATGTGTGTGCATTCATTATAAGGAATTGGTGCAAGAAACTGGGAAGTGCAGCTGTGGAGTATGCCCAGAGACAGAGACCATCTCCACTCAGGGCTTTTCCCCTTGCTGTAGAGATAGTTCAGCCGATTAGATGAGTCCTCCCCAGACTCTGTTAACCAAACACTTGCATCCCAAAGCCTGCTAACCTCACATAGATTCCTTCCCAACTGGGCTCTCCCGCTTTCGCCTGCCAAACAGCTGTACCTATGCTACTCAGGACGTGGCCCACAGCCCAGGCTGTTCTATACTGCTAGAAAATACAGAAATTGTCACTTAAAAACTTGCCTCTCCCTAGCACCAAAAAAAAAAAAAAAAAAAAGCTACACTAATCTGATGTCTGCTGAATCTGATGTTTAAAACGGGATTTATAATTTCACTTCATTTTATTATGTGTTATGTGTGTGGTGGGGGGCTAGGTATGTGTATGGGTGCCTGTAGAGGCCAGAAGAGGCACTGGGGTTACAATGGTTGTGAACTCTCTGATGTGGATGCTAGGAACCTCTCTCTGGTCCTCTCCAGCCCCCGTAAGTCATTTTTAATGACATTTCTAGAATCCCTGTCAATGATAGGTCAGATATTTCAAAAGTAAAACTGGCCTCTAGCAGAGGCGGGTAAGCAACTCTACTTGAAGTCGTGGCTAGACAGCCTCGAAGCATGGCTCCACTCTGGCCCTCCACTGTATGGATTTCCTTGGTGACGGTCTGAAATATGGAAGGATGGCCAAGTAGGGTCTTATGTCCTCTACCACAGCCCTCATGTTCTCTGTGCCTGAGCGGGCTCACATCTTCAGAGTGGGGGAGGCTAATGCGCTGCTGCATGACAGCTGAGTAGGTGTGAGCAGAAAGGGGGGGCACCTCACAGTGTTCTGATGCCCAGGGGCTCTGAAGCAGGGGACAGCTTCTCCAGCTGCACTGGTCTTCCCTCGCCAAGGGGAGAATTTACTGTCTTAGTAGGAATATGTGGAGTAAGATTTCCCCAGAAGGAGTCTTGACAACAATTGCTAACATTTAGCTTTGTCTTTCCTAGGGGAACTTGGAGAGACATGCCTCATCCACTTTTCTCCCACATTCCCCTGCCCTGATCTGCTGTCCACACCTAACACCCTCTATAGTGATATTTTATTTGTATTGAAATGTGATTTTATTTGTATGTTAATAAAGTTGCCTTGGGGTCAGAGCAAGCCATAGCAGAAGCTGGGTGGTGGTGGTGCACGCCTTTAATCCCAGCACTTGGGAGGCAGAGCTAGGCAGATCTCTGTGTGTTCAAGGATACAGCCAGCATGGCAACACACGCCTTTAATCTCAATACCAACCATAGAAGACCTGGAGGTCTGTACAGACAGGCAGTGATGAGGAGGTCATGTGGCTGGGTTTACAACCAATGAGAAAGCAGAACAGAAAGTCTATAAAAAAGAAAAAACACGCAGAAGTAGCTCTCTTGTGGAGAGGAAGGTCAGAGCAGCAGTGAAGGGTAAGGTTTTCAGCTCTCAGCTGTTGCTCTGACCTCGTGGCTTTTAACTCTGCAATTGGCTCTGTGTTTCTTATTTAACAAGACGGTTACATCTACAACCCTCCCTTCTGGTATTTTGGATTTGGGGAACTAGCTAAGAGCCCCCCACCAGGCTCTTCTCTGGAGGTAAAAGCATGATGATGGTCTCATCGAAGAACCAAAAGCAGATAAAGCCTGTAACCTGGTCCTAAGCAAGTTGGGGTGTGTGTGGTAGTTCCCCCATTTCATGTCAGCCCCTCTAACATGGTCTAATGCCCCGCCCACTCTCCTACACTGCTTTGCAGAGCCCTCACAGTATTGATGCTATATGTGGTCATGTATGGATTTGTTACCCTTTCCGTATTCAACTAAACCCCTGGAGGAACTCGGAGGTTTCCTAAGCTTCCAGCCTTGTGTGCCTCCTGCTCTAACTGAAGTATCATTGCTATTTATGATGTTAATCAGTTGTATCTAAGTTTTAAAAGTGTGTGGGAATCTTCTGGAGAAAGTGCTCCACACTGAGAGAGGAAGAAGCAACATCACAGGTGGACCGTGGCCAGGCCAGCTCCTGGAAGGCTTCCATCCTGGGCCCAGCTTGTATTCCCATTTTCTACTCTAAACCACCCGGTGGGTGGCCAAGCAAGCAAGAGTTTATAACCGCTTCCGGTGGCAGTCAGCAGGTTGTTATGGCAACCACCCATTGGTTCAGCTGTTTCTCCAGTCATCCTGTTCAGGTGGCAGGTGAAGTCAAGCTTGGCAAAGAGACAGCAAAGAGACAGTGCAAGCAGTGCTTTGAGTAGATCACTAATGGACCAGTAGCTGCTGACTGGTCTTTTCTTTTTTTAATTAATTTGTTTTATTTCATGTGCATTGGTGTTTTGCCACAGGTGTCAGGTCCCTTGGAACTGGAACTACAGACAGCTGTGAGCTGCCATGTGGGTGCTGGGAAGTGAACCTGGGTCCTCTGGAAGAGCAGTCCCTGCTTTTAACCACTGAGCCATCTCTCCAGCCCCTGACTGCTGTGGATATCACTCTGTATAAAGTGCTGATTGGCTAGTAGCCAGGCAGGAAGTATAAGGTAGGCGGGACAAGGAAGAGGAGAAGGCTGGGAACAGGAAGGCTGGGAGGAGACACTGCCAGCCACTACCATGAGAAACAACATATAAAGACACCAGTAAGCCACAAGCCATGTGGCAAAGTATAGACTAACAGAAATGGGCTAAATATAAGAGTAAGAGCTAGACAATGATAGGCCTGAGCTAATGGCCAAGCAGTTTAAATAATATAAGTGTCTGTATGATTATTTTATACGTGGGTTGTGGGACTACAGGGGCTTGGTGGAACCTGGAGAGCTCTCCAACTACACCTGACTGGTCTTTTCTACCTTACTCTACTTCGAAAGCAATAAAAATGTTGTAAGAACAAAATTGGACAAGTACAACAAAATCATGAACTTTTTATTCAATAAACAGAACCAAAGGACATAAATAAATTTTACAGAAGGTAAAAAGAATATTTAACACATTAAGGAAGATTTGTTTCTAAGGAAACAAAACCATAGCTCTCAAGGAGAGGCCATTGTTTCTCCTTTGCAAACTTGACAATACATTTGATCTGGACACTGCTTTATTCCATAGAACACAAACATAACAAATTAAATGCCCCTTCTTGCAGTAGGGATTCTACCACTGATCTGCAACCTGGCTCCAAAACTCCTCTTGAAAAAAACAATTTCTGAGTCTCAGCTGTTGAAACAACAGAAAAGCCAGGCAGTGGTGGCGCACGCCTTTAATCCCTGCACTTGGGAGGCAGAGGCAGGCAGATCTCTGTGAGTTCGAGGCCAGCCTGGGCTACAGAGTGAGTTCCAGGAAAGGCACAAAGCTACACAGAGAAACCCTGTCTGGAAAAACCAAAAAGAAAAGAAAAAAAGAAACAACAGGAAAAAAAAAAATATTTAACAAGGTACTATGAGTGAATCTTGGTGCCAACTTGAGAAATGCCAAAAACACCTTGTGGGTGTGTCCTTGAAGAGCTGGAAGAAGAGAAATCACTGATTTCATCCAAATGGGTCAGAATTTGAACAGACTACTAGGACGTGGCAGAATGTGGAAAATGGGGCCTGGTTGGAAGTACACCACTCAGAATGGCGAACGGAGTCTCCGTCTTGCCTCCTCTCTTTCCTGTTACTGCCTTGCTCTGCTTCCTGCCTGCTATGACGTGAGCAGCTGCACCACACCCTGACCACGATGAGCTGAAACATCTAGAGCCATGAAGTAAAGTAAATCATTCCTGTAAGCTGTTTGCTCTGGTATCTTGGTCACATTGACAAAAGTGTTAACCACTGTCCCCTTCTGCAGAACTGGTTCCAGCAGTCCGGCACCAGTTCTCAGCTCGGCACCTATTTGTGTCCCATCTTTAAAAGCCACATCAGCAATGATAATAGAAGTTTGAATCTATTCATGACCTCTGAACACGAGCATGTCATTCCAATTCAATTCTCTTATTGCCGTTTGTAACAGCTATGTGACAGCAGCTGCCCTTTATTAATCTTGGGGTGCTTCCTTCCCAGGGCTCCTCTCATACGCTGATCTGGAGAGAGACAGAGGGCATCCTTTATGGAGAAGTCTCAATGTGAAGAAATGGCAGCTGAAGACAACTCAGTGCTTATAAGTGTATTATATTTGCAATGATAACCATTAAACTAAAGGTCACCCACTGCTTATCATCCTTCTCCAAAAATGTGCATTTTCTTGCTGTTTAAAACATCCTCACCCTTTATTAGACATTAATTTACTTTTTCCTGTCTAGTTTCCCACAAGACATGTAGTTCTTACAGTTTATCATTAGAAGTAAAGAATCCACTCTATTTGTAAGCTTTTAAAAAGTACTTATTGTGTGTATTTGTGATGTGGGGCACATGTGCTGACATACACGTAGAGGTCAGAGAACAACTTTGTGGAGTTGGTTCTCTGCTTGCACCTCCATGAGAGTTTTGGGGATCCCACTCGGGTTGTCGAGCGTGGCGTGGCAAGTGCTAAGATGGCTTGCTAAGCCACCTCACCAGCCTCATTTCTAAGCCTTTTGAAAGGAAAAACAAATATGATGAACATTTTTCTCATTTTAGTTTTGGAAACTTTTTAAAATGATTTCTTTCATTATGTGCATGTGTGTGAGTGTGTGTACCTGTGTGCAGGTGACCAAGGTCATCAGAGGCATCTGTTCCCTCTGAAGCTGGAGTCAGAGGTGTTCGTGAGCCACTTGATCTGAGGTCCTAGAAACTGAACTCAGGTTCTCTGCAAAAGCAGATGCACTTCTAATGGCTGGGCCACCTCTTCGGCCCTATTTGAGGTTTTTGTATGTAAACAAAACAAAACCAGCCCCTCCTTTGAAAGTCCTCAGTGTTTATTATCTTAATTTGCTTCCTAAAGGAGCAGCCTGAGCCCCCAACATGCTGCTGTTTAATAACGCATCTGAAGTTAACTTGTGCCGGCAGTGAGTAGAGGCAGCTGAAGTCAAGCAGCCTCCTGAGAGCTAACAAACTCTTCCTCCTGCACTGTGTTCTGAGAGCGGCTCCACCTGGCAGTGGGAGTTCCGCAGTTTCCATAAGCGGGGCGCTGCTGCCACTGTCTTGAACAGATGGCTGGTCCTGCCAGCTGTTTTCCGTGAATCAGCAAGCCACATTCAGCTCCCCGCCACGGTCTACTTTGTGTTTGTTTTCAGAGAACATCCTTTAATGACCTTCCCTCTGAAGCCTGCTGCAGATCAGAGCACCTGGAACATTCCACCTTGCCCGAGCCAAGGAAGTTCTATTTGAAGATGAATGACCGAGATCGCACAGTGTCCTCTCCTTGGTCCAGTTCTCTTCTTAGTTTTGACTGCAATAAAACGTAGGTACATCTATTATTCATAAAACATAGACACGTCTACTACTGAGTCATTTTGAGATACTGACTCCGAAACAGTAAGGGAGACACGTTGAGCAGTAAAGGAGACACGCTGCTATGAATTACCACACCTCTACCAAGTTTTAATGTTTGTGTATTTGTTTGTTTGGGTTTTTCGAGACAGGGTTTCTCTGTGTAGTTTTGATGCCTGTCCTGGATCTCACTCTGTAGACCAGGCTGGCCTTGAACTCACAGAGATCTGCCTCCCGAGTGCTAGGATTATAGACATGCCTGCCTGCCTAATGTTTGTTTTTAATTTTCCCTCCAGATGTAGTAGAGTGGCTGTTACAATGTTACACTTTGGGAATCCATCTGATTCTTTTCCAGGAAAGCATGACACAGCCCTGTCCAATCAAAAGGAAGATTCGGGTCTACAGCTGTGGACATTGAAAGATGCTGGTAATATACTGTTAAGAGGAAGGAACCGGAGAAAACCACCAGGGAAGGGCAATGTTCTTAAAGATCCAGTTGGCCAGGGAGAAGTCTGAAAATATACATTTGAACTACTTTTAAATTTAAATTTTCTATAATAATTTTGTCATTCTTAGAATAACAAAATACATGGAATTAGAATTGGAGTCATTTTCAGGCCAGGTTGGCCATGACAAAGCATTTCTCCACTCAGAAACTTGGATTTCAAACCAAAAAGACAAAAACCAAAAACCAAAACACATGGATGCTCAGCAATGTTCATAGCTGTGTCCCCCCACTTTTTTTTTTTTTTTTACCAGGGAGGACTGTTCCTATCACTGAGCTATAAGCCTAACCTTCAGGATATCCATTTTCAGACCTATAGATACAATAATTACACACACACACACACACACACACACTGATTAGGAAAAAGGTATTTTGCCTTTGAATATATCATAGGTTTCAAGATAGAAAGTATGTAAAGGCTTGTTCCCAAGGGTGGTGGCTTAATATGATCAAGTTTTTAAAAGAAAGGACTTACTAGGAGGTCCTTGTGTTACTGGTACACTGTCATTAGAAGGGAGTACTGCCCTGGAGAGAATTCTAGCTGTTTGAGCTTGACCCACACCCCCTCAACCCCACTTGATCTCTGGCTTCCTATTTGGAAGTGTGAGGTTCCTGTCCTCCACATATCCCCTCAGAAGCTGAGCTGATGTAAGGGCTATGCCCTTGAACCTTGAACATTGTGAACCTCTTTTATTTCGTAAGTAGCTTGCCTCCTGTATTTCATGAGAGAAATAAAAACCAGACTAATATATAATGTTACTACTGTGGAATAAACCTTTTGTACACTGGGAAGATTTGTCACTCTGATTGATTTAATAAAGGGCTAAATGACCAATATCTAGGCAGGTAGAAGTCAGGCAGGGAAGCAGGAGGCAGAGTCACCAGCCAGACACAACATGCAGTACCAAAAAAAGGTACCACCATAAGAAATATGGGCTAATTTAAGATGTAAGCACTAGTTAGCAACAAGCCTGAGCTATAACAGCCAAGTATTTATAATCAATAAGTCTCTGTGTGGTTATTTGGGAGCCAGCTGGCAGGACAGAACTGACCAGTGATCCCGATGAAAAACTCCGCCAACATATTACACTTACAGGAAATTTTAGAAAACTTGTACTTAACTATCAACTCTATAACGTACATGGTGAAAAATGTAAGGACTGGTGAATTATTTTAACTGTCTTCCCTTTGGGAAGTACATAGCAGGAAGATGAAACACCTTTGGTGCTTGATACACAATGGTGCAGCTTACACTGAGAACCAAGCTCCTCCCCAAGCTCCCTCCTTGACAACTGAAAGGCTTTCCAAGTTGAAGCACATGTCAGTGTCCCTCTCTGAGACCTTCCAATTCCAATATTCTCTTCTAGAGAAAATGGGGCTGGCCAACACACTCAATAGGAAGACTGCCAGCAGCTAGGACTGAGGCTAAGGTGAAGCCCGCCCAACATACCCTTCCTTCTTACGACCTCCTCTTTCCTTTAATACCCCTTAAGCAAGCACAGATTATTCCATAGAGTTGCAAACAGACTTCCCTTTGATTCTAGGGCCTGCTTTGACAACTGGAGTACACCTGACATCATCAACATATTAGTTATCAAGATTAGACACCTGGGGACTTTTATAACTCACCAACTTCCATCGCAGAATTTTGATCCATTCATCAGCTTCAACTCCTGTCTTTGCACAGAGATAAAATGTCCTGAATGGAAACACTAAGCTGATGAAAGAAAAGAGAGAATGTGTGATAGTCAGTATGGCTAGTTGTGTATATCCTGATTGAATAGCATGAGTGCCTCCAGGGGAAGAAGAACTGATGAGGGATCCCATAATTATCAGGGTGACTTCGAAGAACGGGTGCACACAGAGCAGTTCCTGCAGCAACGGCAGAAATGCCGTTTGTGTTATTACAAGCGAGATTTGTATTCTCCCAGGAGACTTCACAGAAGTGTATGTCCAGGTCACACCCACCTCCTCTTGTTGTACATGCCTTCTGAGGAATATAAGTCTTTTCAGCCAAGCCCCACAGTAGTCCAGAGCCTGTCCGTGGATTAAAGGACAAGCCAGGCAGATAAGAGGGTTTGCTGAAAGAACTCAGTTGTACTGGCTGCTTTAAGGAGGGCAACACTTCCTCCAGGAGATATAAAGACTAGGTAGGAAAAGGGGACCAAAAATACCTCAGTTTGCTGTTTCACTCATTTCTTCCCATGACTTAATTTCTGTCATAAAGAAAACGAACCTTTCTTTCAGCACAAAAGATTGGGTAGATGTATGATAAGTCTTCATTTTGCTGCCTCTGATTATTTAGTCAAAATGACTTGAGTGATAAAGTTAACCCTAACATATATTGGTTTTTCTTCCTATCCTCACAATCAAGACACAAATACTAATTATTTTCTATCTGTATTTTTTTTTTCATGTATGCTAGGCTGGTCTCAAACTTGCTATGTAGCAGAGAATGACCTTGAATTCCTGATCCTCCTGCCTTGAGCTGAAATTCAGGCACATCTTGTAGCTATCAGGCCTGTGGGAGGGTGGGTGGGTGAGTAGATAGGGCTGGAGAGGGAGGGATGCTGACATTGTACACATTGTATACCATGCTAAGTGTAAACTGGTTTCTGGACTTGTCATTGATACTTCCTGGGGGAGACATTGTGAGCTGCTCTATAAATTCACACAAATTTCCCTTTCTTCTTGCAAACAGAAGCCTGGGCAATAAATTCTAATTAGTTTAAGCCAGTGATGATTATGATGACGTTATGGTAATTTATGTTGCAGCCAGTGAGTCATGCAGAAGTTTCACAGGGCAAGGTTTCCAGGGAAACATTGGCTTTCTTGATACAAAGGGCCAGGCATGGCTGATGCATCTTCGTCATGTCTGTGAAAACATGTGGGCTGAAAGTGGCCACCTGGAGGAGCCAGCTGGAGGGAAGTTAAGAGGATGATAAAGACCGTGGGTGAGACCTTGCCACAGTACACCTGCCTCTCGAGTTCTTGTTACTTAAGAAAAACAAACTTTTGCTAGATCATAGGGCAGGCATTAAAAAGATGCCTGACGCTGGTCGATACTGTACATTGTTCACTTTCTCAGGTATAATAAATTAAGTTCTATATATACTGTCTTTATTTTCAGGGAGTATGTGATCAGGATGCTGTATCTTGGCAACTTTCTTTCAACTGGTTTAGGAAAAGAAGTGATGAAGAAAATCCAGCAAGTTCTTAATGTGCTGAGGTTAGACAGAGAAAAGTGGACATCTTGCAGTCTGAATACGTTTGAGAACTTTCAGACAAAAGTTGGTAGATAAGAAAACATGCCTTCCTTTATCAGGATGCTGTTTGTATCAGAAGTGTTTCATAGTACGCTGATCAGAACAAAACACTTCCACCTGTCAGCCAGACACTGCCCTAACAATACAGATCGACCACCATTACAGCCAGCTAAAGGATAATTAAACTTGAGAGGAAAATCTCCAGGGAGGAAGTTGTGCTGAGACGCGAATGGCTGAATGTGTTCCAGCTGTGCAATGCACAGCCTGAACCTGGCCAACCTGCCTCTTTGTGGAAGGCACTGTAGACCAGGCATGTGTCCTCTGCACTGGAGGCGCTGACATGCTAACCTTGTGTTAGGTTCACATCCCTCTGTCCAGACATGTACACGTTAAGACAGGTAGCTTTTTACTCCTTGGCTTAAAGACTTCTAGAAACATTTCCTTTGTGAAAGTAACTTACCAGAAACAGTTTACTCTTTCCTGGGAGTAATCAAATTGAACAGCTGAGCACTCCCTTAGGTCTAGGATCCGAATTGGTTCTGGGGACTGGGGAAAAAGGGCAAACTATGTCGTAAGAACAAACAGACACGCGTGTCCATCACTCACTCCTTAACAAGGTTTCTGCTGCATGCAATTGTCAATTTCCTTTCATGAAGACGATGGAGGATGGGAAAGCCTGACAAAGGGAACTAGCCTTTCACAGACTAAGCAATGGGAAGAATTGCTGGGCTGCACAGATGGCTCAGTGGTTAGGAGGGTGACCTGCTCTTGCAGAGGATCTGTGTTCAAAGCCCAGCACCCACATCAGGCAGCTCAAAACTGCCTCTAACTCCAGTACCAAAAGTCTCCATGCCTTAGGGCTGGTACCGATACTTTCGTGCACATACCCAAAAAAAAAAAAGACACACACACACATAACTTAAAATATACCTTTTTAAAAAAGATGTTGCTTTTGTCAATTTACATCAGACAGAGATAGATTTTTTTAACACATGGAAAGGAGTTATATTTTCTCCCATCCTTTTTATAAACTTCTACTTTTGCAGAAAATTTGTACACAAAAAGGAAGGAAAATCATTTTAAGTTGGCATGATAAAATGGACCCAAGCAATGGGTATGCTATTAATAAAAGGAGAAATTGCTTCATAGGGACAGTTAATAAAGTATGGCAAGGAGAATTCCATTGCCCCAAAGAAAGGAGCCATGTGCTCCAGAGAGGGACAGCTGTGCTGACCTGAAAGTGGCTTCTGGAGGCAAACCACAGAGTCAGAGCTGATCGGGGATCAAGCACCCAGACCTTGGCTTGCGAGATGGCTCAGTGGGTGAAGAGGCTTGTGGCCAAATCCAGCCCAATGACCAGAGATTGATTCCTAGGAACCACATTTTGGAAGGAGAGAAACAGCTCCCATGGCTCGTCCTCTGACTCCAAACACACTCTGTGGCAAGTGTGCCCCACCCCCATTATAAACACAAACTGAAAAGGCTCGGGTCTCTGGACCCCTGTTTCTGAGGATGCTGGGGACCTTACAGAACTGATGACTAAGGGGGATCAGCGTGCTGATGTCTTTCTCACCATCTGGTCTTTGAAATATTTCAGTTCATTCCTTTGCAAAGTGAACCATCTTGTTTTCCAGGTCTGAGGGGGAAAATTTAAGTTTTGAGTACAGAATGTAATACTTAAACTTGATAGTTTATTTTCATTTTAAAAGTATATAAAAGACAAGATAAAAATAAGCCTAAAATGTTTTTATGTATCACTTTTGAGAAAAGTTTCAAAATAGCTATTAAAAAATGATGATTCTGTGTTCTAAGATCACAATAGAAATACCACTAGCTTATTTAAATAAATAATGCAGCTGTTGTAAACATTCAAGGTGATTTCTAACTAGCCACTCAAGTTTCTATTTTATTTTCACTATAATAAAAAAATAGGTATCAGTTTTGAGAACCTACTGTGAGCTATATCCCCACACCAGAAATTTACATATATATTCATGTGTACTTTTGACATTTTATTTTTACATATAATGTATATTTAGTTAAATATATAACTAACACATATGAAGCAATGCCATCTATTATTATTATTATCATTATTATTGCTATTATTTAACAAATAAACCAGTTGAGCTTTAGGAACCTTTAACCACATGACACTCTGAATCTCTCCTGAAGAACCATGGACTCACAACAAAAACTTGCTGCTTCCTTCCTATTCCAGATCTGTCTCAGCTGGTGATGTACCCACTTAAAAGAGACAATAGAAGATGCAGGAACAAACATTCAGGCCAGGCATGGTTGTGCATGCCTATAATCCTAACCCTAAGGGTGCTGAGCAGTAAGATTGTACATCTGAGGTCATCCTGGGCTGTGAGTGAGACCCTATCTGAATACAATACAAACAAACCAATAAACAGGCCACAAATGTGAATGTCTCCCACCCTCAGGGAGAATCCAGCCTAGTGAGGACATGGATAACTGCATGATTAGGATAGAGTCAAGCAGCGTGGTTCACAGGAGAAGGGGTAAGACCCTGAGCCCTAAAATAGACAAGAGCCGACACAGCATGAGTGGAGCCGATATGTTGAATGATGGTGGCGTGGCTCCACCATGCGTGCTTCCTTTTTAATATGGACTGTAGGTTACTCTTACACAGGGCTTGGCCAGAGAACTGTCAAATACATGTGGCTTAAAATAAATTTATAATATCCTTTAAAAAATGTTTCACTTTTAAGAGATGAGTCTACGGTGTGTTGTCTTTCCTGTGGTAGCATGAGCCAACTACACTCTCTTACCTTTACCAGGCCGCCCTGCTTGGTGAGGTATCCTTCCTTGGTGCCGAGCTACAAAGGAAAAAGGCCAGAATGAAGCGCAGAGTTGTCACGTTTGGCCTCGTGTTCCTGCCCTAGTTTACCTTCCTGTGCTAGGGGATGAGCCCTTACTCCAGGCAAGCTGCAGGCTTGGCCCTCCGCCTTGCTCTAAGAAGAACATGCTCACTGCTGATCTTTACCTGGTCCTCTCTCATTCTTCACCTAGCTCTTGAAACTCTCCCAGGTGCTGTGGGAGACATTTTGCAGACTGGATGGTCTGATGCATTCCATATCAACAGGCATTGCTGAAAAGGCTCTCTATTACCTCAAGTTCATGATTTGAAAATAATTAGCCACAGGTGTTTGTCAGTGCACATTGTGAACAGCAACAGCTGTAGGAACCCTAGTATATAAGCACTCATATATAATGGGCGCTCGATACTACAATTGGCCTTAAGCCTCTGTATCTATCAGCTCTGCACTCTGGGGTTCACAAACCATGGACTGAAACATTTGAAAAGAGCTTTGAGTCTGTATTGAACATGTACGGGTTCTTTTACTTATCATCCTCCAAACCAATAGTCTATTAACCATTTACATCATATTTATATTACACTGGTGTGATAAGAAATCTGATTTAAAGTACAAGGAGGACGCATACAGTTTATGCAAATACTGTGCCACATTATAGAAGGGTCTTTGATGTCTAAGGACACTGGCTCCTATGTGGATTCTTGGAAATACTGACAGCTATTGAGAGATTATTACATTTGGGACAGTATATTAAGAAAAGTAAAAGAATTTCTTTATTCCAGGGCTTTGTCTTTTAAAGTTTTAAGAACTAAGAAGCAGAATTATCAACATTTGTTTTATTACAGTCTTCCTCCTCCTCCGTGTTCTTCTCCACTCCAAAGCCATCTCATGAGACTCACATCTCATGAAGAAGATACTCAGAAGTCTAAATGTATTTATACTTCATCTATTCAAAATGGGATTTGAAATACAAATGAATAATTTGTTTTAATCTATGTTTCATGAGTTCAAAAGTACCAGCAGTACTTAGCATCTATGAATTATGAATGGAGGGGAAATCTACATAGGCCTGGGACCCTAACCTTCATAATCCCATAACCTTCTGAACAAACTGAATTCCTGGGAGGTTATTTTGTTCTAATGTGCTCTCGTAATATATCTTTCATTACAGAGAAGAAAACAAATAAGAACTGGGAAATGACTTTGTTGATGTCAGGGTTCTTTTTATGGGAGTTTCCAGAGTGTTCTTTCCTGAGGTGAATTCTTCCTACCAAATAGAAAGAGGAACCACCAAAGTTCAAAGAACCAGAGAGGAGAAATAGCCCAGAACCACTTCTGGAATTCTGATGGCAGAGAAGTCAAGATGAACTTCCTAACTGTGCATTTCAGTAATGTTAATCAATATTGCTGAGTCTGGTATCACATAATCACTGTGATTTATTTTGATGTTGAAGAAATTAAACTGAGGGACTAGAGAGATGGCTCAGTGGTTAAAAGCACTTGATGTTTTTCCAGAGGACCTGGGTTCAATTCCCAATACCCACATAGTAATCACAGCCACCCACAACCCTAGTTCAAGGGGACCCAATGCCCTTTTTGGCCTCTGAGGGCACCAGGCATGCAGATAGTGCACAGACATACATGCAGGCAAAACACAAACAGCATACACTTACAATTTTTTAAAAAGTAATTAAGGGTAAAATGTTTTTAAAGGATCCTGATAGAATTAGCCACTGAATTCAAGCTAAGAAATAATGCTACTCACTCAATATTACCTCTGTCTAATTAATATGCTAATATCTAGTTTCTTCTGTGGTCTTGGTAAGTGAAATGCTAAAGATGGAAAGGCTGAGAATATAATCTGACCAGAGTTTCCAGATATGAGAACTGAAATAATTGTATGGCAGACTTATCCTTAAACCTGACATGAGTCATAGCAGAGAAGATGTTTGAAACAGCTCCAGGTTAGGAACAACCTAAATGTTCACCAGTAAAGGATTAGCCAAGCTGTCTCCCTCACTCTTCTCAGATGGAATGAGTGTGTGGACATTCGTGCACCTTGGCACAGAGTGGTGGAGCCTAAGCAGGGAACAGGGAGAATTCACATGGACAGTGATGCTGGCTGTGGGAGCAGCAGCTTGGTGTGGGTGGTGACGCTGGGTGGACGAGGGCTTCTTTCCAAACAGGGGAAGGTGGCAGCCAGTGTGGTTTCAAGAGAAATCGGTAAAGTAGATGTCTGCAGTGACAGGAGGGTGGCAGTAGCCTGGAACTGAGCAGTGAGTGAGCAGGAAGTCTGGGTAGGAGGATGGGCAGCCGGAGTAGCAGATGGAGATTGCTTACACTCTATTGATCAGCAAATTTCACTAAGCCAATCTGAGTCAGAAACTTGAAATACATTGACTCCTGGAATATAACTACATTAGGCCTATCATCATGTTGTCTTTATACCTTATCTCGAAGGTGACCAGTTCGTGTTCTAAGAGGGCTCCTTGCCCCTAACTTAGCAGCAAGTCCATTGAACACTTAGTATTTAGGGGTCTTTTTCAAAATGTGAAAACTTAAGTTGTGTGTCTAACGCTGTCAGACTTTCTCAACACCCCGATCAAAGACTCTGCCTTGGACAGTGAAGGCTTTCAGAGCATGTGAAGGAGGTAATTGGCATTTGACCATGATGGTTCCTCATGCACTGTAAGACACTTAGCTTGCCTCAACCTTCCTACTTCTGGGAAGCAACTCTATCTGGTTCTCTTGTACCTTTGTGTCTCAGATTCCATACGGCTCACTCCTCCCAGCATGGCTGACCTTGTTGGTCCTTAAAGCCCCTCAACGGAATTCCTGCCTCAGAGAATTTGTGTTATTTTCTATTTTATCTGCCTACTCTATCTTGTTACTTCTTAAATGTGAACTGTTCCTTCCTTGCTTTAAAAAATAAAAAGGAGATTTTTATTTGTTGACAATTTCATATACACACATAACATGTTTTCTCATTCCTTTAAATGACATCTCTGTTCAAATGTTACTACTTTCTCAGAGAGGTTGCCCTGTCTTCCCCTTAACCCATTAGGTGTTATAATATTGTGCTGACTATCTATAGTCTGTGACCTGCACTAAAATGGAAGCTCAATAGGGTGGGTCTTTGCCTAGTTACCGCAAAAATCACAACGCTTAAAGTTGGGTTTATGGTGGGCATGTAAAACAGTTTGTTTAACAAATGAATTAATTAAATTTAATCTAACCTCAGGAACCTAATGCTTTTCTGTTTACAATATATGAATAATAATTTTCCTAAATGCAGTTGACAAAGATGTTGAGTAATTTTATGTAAGTGCCTGCATTTGGGGGAAATGGGGCCACTTTCATTTTTACTTCAAGCAAGTTCTTCTTCTAGGAGTATGATGTAATGTTCTCCCTCCACAGACAGGGCTTGGACAGGAACTGAATTCTCAAAAGAGAATACGGAAGTGTGGACACTTCAGAGCTTGCATTGGGAGACTGAGGTGCCACATCAGATGGCCATTTGGGACAATTAGTAAACAAAGAGCCATTGTGGTCAGTAGGGGACAAGAATTCCAATCCAACCAGAACTCTTCCCTCAACCAAGTCAATCCAGAATTCCGTAAGCAAAGAGTGATGAGATATGGTTCAGGATCTATGGAAAAGTCTTCATTGCTTTGGTTGGTATCATTACATAATAAATTTCACGGGCCTCTCATTATATAATGTGTGTTCCTTGTTGACCAAGCACTAAACACTTTAAAACTTCCCTCCTGTGTTACAATGTCTACCTGCTTGGGCAGGTGAACTCTATGACACATGGAGGAAGCAAACAGAAAGTAATGTGACTTCCATAATTAGCTCTAAAGAGTCCTAGTCTGAGACCAAAGCTACCAATTACATATTGGCTGATTCTTATTACTACATATTGGCTGATTCTTATTTCTGATAAAAGATACTTGTAGATCAGCGTTTCACTGACCATTGATCTTCAGAAGTCTAGCAGGGTCCAAGAGGAGAAGGTGGACATGGTTTCCCACCCTTACCCAAGAAACTACCTGTAGCTGATACCTGCTGGCAAAGGAAAAATTCATTTTCTTCCATGGCATCTAACTGATCACACTTCAAGGTAGACCTAATGCCTGAGGAGTAGTTGGCCAACTCAAAGTGAACTCACTGGGATTTTTGTAGACTTTTTGTCTCATTTTGCTTTTGGGGGGCATTTTTGTTTTGTTGGTATTTTTATTTTGTTGGTATATTTTGGGTTTTGTTTTTGTGGTTCATTTCTTGGTTTTTGTTTGTTTCTTAAAGAGAGAAAGGGCATGGATTGGATGGGTAGGAGATGGGGAGGATCTGGGACTAGTTGGGGGAGGGGAAGTGTGGTCGGAATATACTGTATGCATTTTTTCTCCATAATGAGAGAAGTCTAGCAGAGGAGAATGTGGAATGAAGCAGCCAGTTGATAGAGATGGGGTTTTGTGATGGGTACAGAGCTAAGAATGGGGAAAGAGGAAACTGAAGGGAACTGGCTGGCTAGAAAATAGAAAACAAGAACTGAGCAGACAGTAGGTGTTGGTCTGGAACATGTGTCACTCACTGTGCTTTCCTGAATTTCTCCACTTCTAACATCTGAGGCTTCCTTTCGCTCTCTAACAAAGCCCCCTCCTCCCGCGCACATGCACACACCATCTTTCTTAACCAATTTTTGAGGATTGTAGCAAAATGTTAAAAAATAAGGCATATAATTAACTATTCAGGTTACAAAAACACACAAGTAATTATTCCTGTGTATATGCTGCACATGTGTGCATGCATATGTGCATGTACATGCTATAGCATGTACATGGAGGTCAAAGTGCAACCTTGAGTATCTTCTCCTTTCTCCTTAGAGACATACACCAGGCTAGCCGGACTTGAGGCTTCCAGAGGCTCCCTTGCCTCCGCCTCTCACCTTCTCACAGGGAACATGGACGTGTGTGTTACTGAGTCTTGCTTTTGCACGGCCATGGGGATCTTAACTCAGGTCCTCAGGTTGTGTGGCTGGTGCTTTATCCACCGAGTCAAATCCAGCCTTCCTTCCTCTTTTATTGGCACAGCATCTTGCTACATAACCCTGGCTAGCCTCAAATTTAATCTCCCTGATGTTGGAATTACCAGACCATACCATCACACCCAATGTGGTACATACAAGGAAGCTGTTTTTAGCAACAGAATAGGGAGGAAAATCTCTTCGGGGATAGGAAGGCGGCATCTGTTTTAATATGGTTGGTCGCTGAATAAATGCAGGTGGCTGTTTTCCAAGTGTAGGATTGGTTCCTGGTGTTTTATTCAAACATTGCCATTTTTATCATTTGCAAAAATTGAGATTTCTCCTACTAGAAGTATTCAGCATTCCAGGGAGAGAAAGCAAGTACAACTGTGAGGATGGGAAGGGAGGGGTCTAGGAGGAACCTACAGACTGTGGCTCACAGAACATCCATGGACGGACTCTGGGAGGAGCAATGAGTGATTCTGTAACACTCATGCTAAAGTGGGGGGAGGCTCATGCTGCAAACAAGTATGCATACTTTCTGTCGGTGCCAGTCAGGGAAGAATGAAGGCTAGAAAAATAGCACCCCAAGTTTTGTTTTTTGGTACTTCAAAAAATATGTAGGGTTTCTCTATGTTGTCCTGGCCCTCCTGGAACTCACTCTTGTAGACCAGGTTGGCCTTGAACTCAGAGATCTTCCTGCCTCTGCCTCCTGAGTGCTGGGATTAAAGGTGTGTGCCACAATGCCCAGCTGCACCCCAAGTTTTACAGTGAAGTTGGAGAAGGCTTTTCTTTCACAGATGGCTGAATTGCAAAAGAAATTGTTTTTCTGAGTTGTAAGCAGCTGGTCAAAGAGTGACTGCTTAGTGGATGCCGGGAGCGCCTCTGAGCATCTCCTCCACCACAAACCTGTCTGGCTGTTTAAAGAGAGACATTTCAACGATGTTTTCTAAGTTTCTAAATCCTATCGCTACGGCATCCCCCCACCCCGTGTGTATGTGTGTGTGTGTGTGTGTGTGTGTGTGTGTAGTGGGTAGCCATCCCAGCCTTGGCCTGGAAGTTCCAACCCCCATTGAGGCTTTTGGTAATGGTCACGCCCACAAGGCGGGGCGGAGGGAGGAGGCTGAAGACCCAGGATCCAGAGGAGAGGTCTCTCTTGGTTCCGGGACCCTGGATGCTGGAGGATAGACCGAGCAGAGTTCTCCAGAGAACACCGCAGGACTGCGCCATACCTTTCCCAGACCCTGCAACCTATCCCTTCATTTGTAAGTTACGCCACAAAATAAACCTCCCTTTTAACTACGTGGATTGGCCTTAATAATTTCACCATTACGTGTGTGTGTGTGTGTGTGTGTGTGTGTGTGTGTATGTGAGTGTGTATGTGAGTGTGTGTATGTGTGTGTATGTGAGTGTGTATGTGTGTGTGTTTGTATCTGAGTGTGTGTGTATGTGTGTGTATGTGTGTATGTGTTTGTATGTGAGTGTGTGTGTATATGTGTATGTATGTGTGTATGTGTGTGTGTTTGTACGTGAGTGTGTGTATGTGTGTGTATGTGTGTGTATGTGTGTATGTGTTTGTATGTGAGTGTGTGTGTGTATGTGTGTGTGTATGTGTGTGAGTGTGTGTGTGTATGTGTGTGTGTATGTGTGTGAGTGTGTGTTCTATTGGTGATGGGACCCAGGACCTCACGATACCAGGCAAGCACTGAAACATGGAGCAAACACTCAGCCAAAGCATTCGTGGGGTTGGTTTTTGTTGTTTCTTAATTTTCCTTGGGCCAGAGGAACTGACTTATAGCCTTCAAATATTGTATTACTTTACAAGTTTTATACCCCTCTAGAATATACTGTTGTTGTTTGTTTGCTTTTCAGTACAGGACAGGGCCCTTCAAGACAGCTCTGACTGACAAGGAACTCTCTATTTAGCCTGGGGTTGAACTCATAGCAACTCTCAAGTTTCCAACTCCCACGAGCTGGGATTATGACTGGGCCACTAGGCTGGCTCCAAGCTAGACTGTTCTATGAGCCCATGAACTAGTTCCTGCTACATTCGATGGCATTCAGTGAAGGGCATGGTGGGCACTTACAGAGGGTGCAGTGGGCACGAGGTCGTTTTCTGTTCTTCCTGTCTGCATTGCTGTGTGGACCCGGACTGATTCATAAATGGAAGGCTCTTCCACTATTCTTGGATAGGGATGTTTCAAAACGATCAGAGTCCCTGAATGAAAACAGAAATATACATACGTACATATACATATAATCCAATATGGCCCCAAGGGAAGATCCAAATGTCAGCTAGGTAACTGGCTGGATTGTAAAGTCTATTTATTGGTTGGTTGGTTGGTTGGTTGGTTGGTTGGTTGGTTGGTCTGTGCGTATGTGTGTCATATGTGGAGGTCAGAGGTCATTTTCGGGGTCGGTTCTCTTCTTCCACTATGGGACTCCAGGGGTAAAACCACGTCACCAGGCTTGTGAAGCAAGTGCTCTCCCAGTTGACCCTTCTCCCCACCCCTCTATCGTTACACACACGTGCTTACTCATCTTCTCAGCACTAGAGGGTGACGACTTCACACAAGGCACATAATTTGCATGCAGAGAGGTATGACATGATGTAGATGAGTAATCAATGCAGTCATTTAAAAGAACAGGGTGATGAGATCCTAGAGTAATGAGGACCACGTGCGATATTCAGCAAGGCTTCCACAAGAAGCTTGATGGTTGAGCTGGGCCTTTAGCAATAACCAGAAGTGAACTTGAACAAAGCCGTGCAGACAAAGCAGAAGGCCCCGGGAAAGGTCTGTGCTATTGCCCTTACCGCACAGCAGCATTGAAACAAACGTCACCAGTCAGTGGGCTTCCCAGCCCTCTCCCCATGTTCTCCCAGCACCCCCAAGGAAGCCTGGGACTTGGGTGGGTACGGCATGAGCAGACAGAAGCTTGTTTGCTTGCTTCCACTTCCATCTAGAAGAGGGGGCCAGGCAGAAAGGAGACTCAGCCCAGACAAGCAGGCCCTGGGAACATCATTCAGAGGCTCTGAAAACTTCTGACTCAGCATTTTGACATTTCCCATTCTGTACACTTCCCTAACTGATCAGTAAGTCAGAAACTAGAAACTGACTACAAAGGAAGCCAGAGTCTTGTTCATTTTCTCTACTGCACTGGCTTCTTGCTAATTTTCTGGGGTGGGGGTGAGATTGTTAAACATCACATTGAAGGTCTTGGATGTGCTAGGCAAGAGCTCTACCTCCGACCTCCTTCTTACTTTCTATTTTATTTATTATTATTATTATTATTATTATTATTATTATTTTATTTATTTATTTTGGTTTTTTGAGACAGGGTTTTTCTGTGTAGCTTTGCACCTTTCCTGGATCTCACTTGGTAGCCCAGGCTGGCCTTGAACTCACAGAGATCCACCTGGCTCTGTCTCCCGAGTGCTGGGATTAAAGACATGCACCACCACCGCCCAGCTTGCTTTTTATTTTAACGAGGTCTTTTCTATAGCAGCTCTGTTCAGGACTAGACAAGACCTGAAGGAAATAAGTAAGTCAATCACTAGGTGATTTGCTTTGCTCTGTGCCAAATACTTGTGTTGGCCATGTGGCCACCACAGCAGACCCAGGGTACCTGCCCTTACTATGGCAGTCAAGATTCAGGGACCAGAAGCACAAGGTCAATACATTTCTGGTACAAGATGCATTATGAACAAATGAATAAAGAAGGGCAGGAGACAGAAGGTGGGAAGGGGTGTGTGTGTGACAGTCTCTACAGGTGGTCATCTTTGAAACGAGTTGAAAAAACTGTAGAAAGGATAGACATCAAATTGGGGCAAAAGAGGAGCAAATAGTGACAGCAGAATTCCTCCTGGGTGGTGCAAAGGCCCAGAATGTTAATGATAACTATACCCTCCAAAACACTGCCCAGTGCTTATATTGACATGAGTGACTGTCAAATCAGATACCCTGGCCGCCACACCATGGGGGGCAGGGTAGAAAAGACAAAGGAAGGGTCTCTGATGCTGCTTTTGAGAAGTTGAGCATCCGGGCCCCTCTGTGTATCCCATTCACATCAGTAGCCCCGGGCTCACAATGGCCAATGGCTGGGCGGTTATCAGAGGGCACAGTCCTGCTCTCGCACTTTGTCTGTGCGTCTTCTTCTCTTCTTTTTTTTAATCATTGGGACCCTTTCTGAGAATCCATCAGTCACATGTGGGGCACGAGTCAGAATGAAAGCAGAGGCATCTAAACCAAGAGCAGCTTTTGAGCAGGCTCGGGGGCTGTGCAAACACGGCTCACCTCTGCAGATGCTGGATGAGCTCAGTGCTAGTGTCCTATCACCAAGAAACACCTCCACCGGTATGCCAGGCAGCCAGTCTGGCACTGTGGAAAGATCCCTGGCCTCAGCAGCAAAGACCAGGCTGGGCTGCCCCGCCCCCGCCCCCACCCCTCTGTACCTGCTGCCCTAGTGCAGGTCCTCTGTGCTTTTGTTCTTCCCCTGACTAGTGCAAACAGCTACACTTCCTCCACCAGGCTGAGCTGTGCACCAGATAAAGGGTGTTTGCAGAAAGATTACAAAACAGATATTGTTCTTTGATAAAGAACCTTTAAAAGTCCTTAAATGAAACTCTAATGACTAAATTTTTGATAACTTGGACTTTTTTAAAAGATTTATTTGTGGGTGTGTGTGTCTGTCCATCTGTGTGTGCTTATCTGTCTGTTCATCTGCATTTGTGTGATTGTGCATGCTGATGTCTGTCTGTCTGTCTGTCCTTCTGTCTGTCTGTCATCTGTATATGTGTGCGTGTGCATGCTCATATCTGCAGAGGTCAGAGTGTGTCAGATCCCCTGGAGTTGGAGTTACAGGCAGCTCAACTGCCTGAAATGGGTGCTTGGAACCAAACTCTGGCCCTCAGCAAGGGGAGCAAGCACTTTTAACTGCCGGGCCATCTCCCTGGCCTCACATTCTAAGTCCTCTTTCCATTACTCACTCCCTCTCTCTCTTTCTCTCCCCGCCACCCTCACCCCCCCCCCCCGTGTGTGTGTGTGTGTGTGTGTGTGTGTGTTTGTGTGTGTGTGTGTGTGTGTGTGTGCGTGAACTAATTGGATTCACTTCATTTAGTTCTTCTTCTGGAAAGAAGGCTCAGCAACTTCAGTAGAGGCTGAGTGCTATTTCCTGGCTTCACAAACATTGCTGGAGGCCCATTTTTGAGAAGCGTGGGGCTAGGCCTCTGCAGACATGTCCATCACTGACAGCCTAGGACTGGCTGTGACTGCTGAGCTGGTTCCCGTTGCTCTCTTGCTCAGCTTGTCCTTGCATTCTGGGCAAATGTACTAAAGTATTTCCTCTTCCCCTGTACTCCAGTGCTTTTTAATTTAGCCAGCTAGAGATGCACGACTCATAACTTCCACCCTGAGACAGTGTCTTCACTCTACAGGAAAGACACTCTGGGTTGGTGAACTTAGACAAAGGACCACAGGACTTGGTCTGAAGAGTCAGAAGAAAAGCAATGGGGAGGCAGGTGCATGTGGAGGGGTGGGGGGCATGGCAGAGGACCCAGACGGAAGCAGATCAGAAACTGTCCTGGCCACTTGGTTCCAAGTTTCACTTCAGTTTCTGAACTTCATGAAGGTTGCTTCCTGCCACAGATATGAAGCCTGGCTTCAGATGTGCTCAGCAGAGGTACATTTTTCAGATGATCAGAGCTGGACCAACATAGGCATTCTAATTTGATGGCCTGATGGATAACGGAGTTTATGTTACATCTATAACTCCATACCCATTACCATGATTGTGTTAAGGGACTCCTCTAGATAGAACTCTAAATGAACTCTAGATGAAATTCAGAAAAAAAAGACAGGAATGGCCTCAGGCCTCAGGTATTGTTTTGGAAACTTTAATTTTCACATTTATTTTATGTACTCAAGTTAGCTTGTTAGGTCTCCCAGCTGGACCATAAAGTGTTTGAGACAAAGAATGGTTTTGGAGGGGCCTAGAGCAGTGACTTAGTGGTTAAGAGCACTTATTGCTCTTGCAGAGGACCTGGGTTAGTTCCCAGAACATACATACATGGCAGCTCACGACCATCTGTAGCTCTAGTTCCAGGGGATCTAATGACCTCTTCTGATCTCTATGGGCATTAGGCACACTTGTGGTGTAGGCATACATTCAGGCCAAACACACACAGAAAATAATAATTTTTAAAGGATAATATCTAATTCACCTCCCTATCTTATCAGTGGTTAGCAGTGTCTGTCTGGTGACTGGCACTTAATCCATACTTATTAAATATATGAGATAATAGGCACCCACGTTTTGTTTCTACCACTCTGGGGTTCAGAAAATAACTTTGCAATTGTCAACATGTGTTCTTCTGTCCCTGCCAGTGGGATGTGGCTTCTTAGGGGTGAGGGTCTTAGATGAACAGTCCAGGGTCTGGAGAGATGGCTCAGGGGTTAAGAACACTGACTGTTCTTCCAGAGGTCCTGAATTCAATTCCCAGCACCCATATGGTGACTCACAACCATCTGTAATGAGATCTGGCGCCCTCTTTTGGCTTGCAGGGTTATATGCAGGCAGAACACTGTATACATAATAAATAAATACATCTTTAAAAAAAAAACAGTCCAGTTCTTCTTCCTATCTGCCTTGGTGCTTGCCTGACACACTTGAGCCAGTATTCATTTACAACTATAGCAGCTTTAGCCTCCCAGAAAGAAACACACTAAGAAAATGCCAGTAGACTAGTTAGCTAGGGCAGAAGTTTCTATTCTGATCCCTTGGTTTGGAGCGGTCCCTTGAGTCTACCACACATACGAGTGCACTGGGGCTTAAAACCTGAGGAGACATTACAAACTTTTGATGGACACATCTGTCATCAATTGTTTTATGCCAGACCAAAGAACTCACGGCTCTTGCCGTGAATCTGACAGAATTAATGGCCACTAAGGGGTTTAGTGAATGAGTCATAATGGTGAATGCTTGCGTCAAGAATCATTCTGAGAGTCTTTTACATCTGAAGTCATTCTGTCTTCACAAGGAGGCAGCAAAGTATGAACTGGCAATTTTAGTTGATGATGAAACCAAGGTCAAAGCTCGAAGACGTGGTATTATGTGCCTGAGGACACGGGGTTGTCAAATGGCAGAAGCTATGGAGGAATGGACAGTCTGTGTATGGGTCTGCCCATCACGCCACAGTTACTTCCTGCCTCAGGTGTCATTGCCATGGGAATCTCTGCTGTGTACCAACTGCTCTCAATTGTGGTCAGGAGTTGGCATGGATAAATCAAGGTTGGAAGAAATGGATTCCTCTGGAGGCAGCTTGAGGAATGGGGATGTGGATATTTGCTTTCTTTTTCTCATCGGGTCTGTTTGTTCATTTGTAAAGGAGAAATTAAATGGTCCCAAGATACCTTCCATTTCTAACTGCCTGGAAAGCAATTAGAACACACGGGTCCCAAAGTGGGAGGAAGATGATGAGAAGCTTTGTGACCAATGCATCTCCTGCCCCGCATAACTATGACATTCCCTTGACGGACTTTGTTCCCAGTCTCCTTTCACTTTGCTTCCCACTTCCCTCTCCAGAGTACCTTCACTCATCTTTCCATTTGTGTTTGCCTCATTTAGTTACTCAGGAAGCTTGATGTCCTTTCTCAAAGATGAACAGTCAGGCCTATTATTTTTGGATGCTTTCTGGGCAGGTTTTTTTTTTTATGCTTTAATATTTTATTCTCTAGTGTAAGTATGAATGCGATGGCCAGTGAGATGGCCCAGTGGGTAAAGGTGCTTGCTGCCAAACCTGATGACCTGAGTTTCATACTGGGTCCCACATGGTGGAAAGAGAGAACTGACTCCAGAAAGTTCTCCCCTGACTTCCACATGTGCACTGAAAATAAATAAATAAATAATAAAGTAAATGTGATTAAAAAAATACTTAAACATCTCTCAAATGGCATTTCACTTAAATACAGAGCAAACAGCCACAACACAGAAGGCAGAAGTTGAAACCGATCCACCTTTTTTAGAACAATAGGTCTCCATCACGTAGCAAGCCTGGAAAGTACCTGTTCCTTACCATACTTAGCTTGAACTCCAATGTCAGCTCTGAGGGTTAGGGTCAGATGCACGTAAGTAACTTAAAACCTCTGTTTTTTATTTCCTCATCTGAAAATGAGGTCACTACATGTGTTCTGTGGGAAGCTGGGAAGATTAAATAATTTGATATGTGTGAAAACCCCTGAGCCGAATATCTGGAACCTATAAACAGTCCACAATGTGGGTTATTTGCAAACACACCTCATTGACTAACTATAAAACAGTAATGTCCGGCCAGCATGAGTGGAGGAAGTGATGTCTGGCTGTGATTTGGCAAAATTCCAAGTTGTCCATTAAGTTCCTTCCAGAGATAGCACACACAATTTTTAAATTCATGTTCATTACGCTTCAAGCACTGCCTCGGGGAGACAGCTGGTACCACAGATGAATAATAAGAACTGCAACGTCTACCAAAAGCCTGGGCATGCCCACATCAAAGCAAAAGACAGAAGTGGAAATGTGACATTTGGGAAAGAACCATACAGGGTCTCCTACATTGCACCGATTGGGGAAGTCACAAACAGGGACCTGACGTGGAGCATGCTGCATGTTTTCCTATGTGGGTTCGATGACTAAAGTTACCCTGAATTATTAAAAACAAACAAACAAATGTACAATGATAGTGTTCACTGGAAGCTACTTAAATATGAGAAAAGGCCATTTTTTGTTTTACTAATACTTGAATACTTCAGTATAAATATCAGTTTTATCTATATTTTATCTACATTTTTGTGACTATGCATGAAACTTAGCTAATTAGAGGAAGACTCAGTAAAAATTAGTTATATTATATACTATATTAACTATACTAAAGCTGTTTTTTAAACACCTGAGTCTAGTGAGTGCTGTTTAGAAGGAATAGACTTCTTAGATATCATCCATGACAAATGAAAGGCAGACTCTGGATATAATCACCACCAGGTAGATACAGAACACAAGAGCATAAGTCTGTATTATGCTTTGGATAAATTTTGCTGGTTAGAATTGTCAGGAGTGCTTGAGTACTGTGAGGTATCCCTCACTCCCTCACCCCCCCCACCTCTCTACCCACCCCACCCCATGCACACTCATGGCATGCTGAGAAAATGACGCATTATTCTTTCAAGTTCTAGGATATATTAGGAAACAGAACTTACAACAACTCTATCTTCATGAGCTTATGCTAATATGAAGAATAAGATCATTTAAAACATGTGAGTAATAAAAATGTACAACTATCAAATATGGTGGAGGAGAAGCAAGTGAGTCCATTGCATAGCTCTATTGTGGACTTAGGAATGATAAGGTTTTGAGGATTAGAAACATCTTTAGAGTGTTCGTGGATGTTGACACAAAGAACTTGAATGAATATAAATGCTAATGGAGATGCCTGGAAGTTAGAATTCTAGAGTCCACACAGTTGGTGGGACGTTAGGTGTGATTTAGGGAGCCATGTTCTTTAGATTAAAAAGCACAAGTTCTAAGTGCTTAAGGAATAGAGAACAGGGAAAAAGAAGAAAATAGGCACTTAAAATGTGTCCCTTTGGACCAACATCTTCACATATCTTTAAGATAGGTTTTCTTGTGACCTCCAACTGAGTATTCAGGTATCACCTACTGAAGCTGTTTACCACTGTAGAGAACAAATGTGAAGTTTGTGTTGTTTTATTTGGCTCATCCCATTGTCCTCAGAGGTAGTAGTATTCCCACCTGTGTCACCTCCCTCTAGGGCACTGTGCATGTTCGCAAGCACTGAACCTCTGAACTATAGATCCAGACTCCCCACCTTTTTTAACTTTAGTATTATTTTTTAAATTTGAGATCGTATCTTGCTAAGTTTCTCAGTCTGGCCTTGAACTTGAGATTCTCCTGCCTCAGTCTTCTGATTTGTTAAAAAAAATTAAAGGCCTGTTCCACTAAGCCAAGGAAAAAGTCTCTTTATAAATGCATGCTCGCTCTTGAGGCTGAGGATGTTGTAGAGGTAAGATTGTGGCTAGTGGTGGGACGCCATCAGAACAGATCTCACCCTGTCTGAGGCCAACCCAGGGCCCAGCTGTTGATCCTGCGAAACCCAACAACTTGGGGGTGTTGGTGAGATTACCCTACTGAACAACCTGCTCAGCTGAGATCCATCAGGGAGAGGATTCAGAATCCTATAGTTTGCAGTCTGAGGAAACAAGATCAGCTGAGGAGTTGATGAATGAACAAAACATGACCTGAGAACACAAAAGAAGGCACCACCCAGCCACCGAACCAGACCATCAGAATCATAAGTCTACACTACACCAACTGGGAACAGGTAAGCCCCCATCTCTGGACTGGCAGATCAGGTCTCTAGCCCGTAGGCCCTACCCATCAGAGTCCCAGGGACCAGACAGCTACCTTTCCTGCTCCCCCACCAAAAAAAAAAAAAAAAAAAAAAAAAAAACACCTCAAAAAACAAAAAACAAACAAAAAAACTAACCCCTATGAACCTAACAACCACTGAAACCATAAGCACACCCTGCACCAACTGGGAACAACTGCTCCCTAAGACAGAACCCACTAACACTGATTGGACTAAGCTGCTCCCAAAGAAACAGAGCCCAATGGCACCAATTTAACCAAGAACTCCTAGTGGACTAAGACTATCAATTAGAACAAGAGAGGCACCTTCAGACACAGACACCACCTACACCGAGCAGAGGAAGAGATGAGTAGACGCCAGTGCAAAAATACAGGCAACAACATAAAGACCTATATGACAACATCAGAACCTAGCGATTCTACACCTGCAAGACCTGAACATACCAAGGCAGAAGAAGCAGAAGAAATCAATCCTAAAAATGACTTTAAGAAGATGATAGAGGCCCTTAAAAAGGAAATAAAAAATTCCCTTAAAGAAATGGAAGAAAAAAACAAATAAAAAATTGGAAGAAACCAAAGAAAGCCAAGAAAAAGTAATTAAACAGATGAAGAAAACAATTCAAGATTTGAAAATTGAAATTAAGACAATAAAGAAAACACAAACTGGGGGAATGCTGGAAATAGAAATTCTGATTAAATGAACAGGAACTACAGAAACAAGCATAGACAACCAAATGCAAGAGATGGAACACAGAATCTTTAACACTGAAGAAACAATAGAGAAAACAGATTCGTCAGTCAAAGAAAACACTAAAGACAAAAAAGCTGTAACACAAAATGTCCAAGAAATTTGGGACACCATGGAAAGACCAAACCTAAGAATAATAGGGATAGAGGAAGGAGAAGGCACAGCAAATATATTCAACAAAATCATAGAAGAAAACTCTCCTAACCTAAAGAAAGAAATTCCTATGAAGATACAAGAAGCTTACAGAACACCAAATAGGCTGGATTAAAAAAAAAAAATCCCCTTGCCACATAATAATCAAAACACTAAACATACAGAACAAAGAAAGAATATTAAGAGCTGCAAAGGAAAAAGACCAAGTAACATATAAAGGCACACCCATTAGGATAACACCAGACTTGTCAATAGAGACTATGAAAGCTAGAAGATCTTGGACAAATGTTATGTAGACTCTAAGAGACCACAGATGCCAACCAAGACTATTATACCCAGTAAAACTCTCAATCACCATAGATAGAGTAAACAAAATATTCCATGATAAAACCAGATTTAAACAATACCTATCCATAAATCCAGCCCTATAGAAAGCCCTAGAAGGAAAAAATCCAACCTAAAGAATCTAAGCACACCCAAGAAAAGTCAGGCAATAGATAATCCCACACCAACAAATACCAAAGAAGGAAAACGCAACATGACCACAAAAAAATGACAGGAACTAACAATCACTGGTCATTAATATCCATCAATATCAATGGTCTCAACTCACCTACAAAAAGACACAGACTAACAGAATGGGTAAGAAAACAGGATCCATTGTTCTGCTGCATACAAGAAACACACCTCAACTTCAAAGACAGACACTACTTCTGAGTAAAGGGCTGGGAAAAGGCTCTCCAATCAAATAGACCTAAGAAGCAAGCTGGTGTAGCTATCCTAATATCTAATAAAATAGACTTCAAACTATAAATGCAAGCTCTTAGGCACTGCAGGGCAAAGCTGGGCCTGGGACTAAATAACAGCAGTGACCTAAAATACTGAATTTTAGTTCTGATTTTGGAAGACTGAGAGAAAAGAATCTGGAAAGGCCTTGTTCAATGGGCAATCAAGTAGTTTTTCTGTGCTCCTCTTCAAATCTTGAGAAGTTTAGCTCAGGGTCTCCTGATCACTCAGAGCTAATATCAGGTGCTAATATATATATATATATTTGCTTTATTTTTTGAGAGTGGGCCTTGCCATGCAACCGTGCAGATTTAGAACTTGGGATTATAGGCGTGAACCACCATCCGTGCCCACCAGGAGCCAATACATAAGTGAACAAGAAGAAAAGGGCTATTTTTAGAAGGTGGCATCCTGCTTTCCATTCACCACCCGTCATGGCCACAGTGGTGACTCTGTGACTTTCGCAGCCTTTCCAGGCTTAACAGTCATTGTGACTTCAGCACACGATCTTGTTCCCCGGAAGCCTGTTCCTCCCACTGAGGGCAGATTAGATCACTCCAGTGTCATGGGTTTTGTCCCTTGGACAAGCCTTAGTGGCTTTGCCTTCATCTGGTGGGGACAGATAAGCAAGGAGAATGAATGTATTCTAACTCAGTGTTCTCATCCATCAGCTGAATCAAGCTCTAAGGGCAGCAATTGTTTATCAGACAGTGCATAGAAGAGAGGACAGCCAGTAAACAGGATAACAATCTTAGTTTCCTAAAACATGAGCCATAGTAATAATGCCCAGAAAATTCTAACTTTGGAGAAACCACGCTATAAACTCTAATTTTAAATCCCAACACATTAATCATATACACACAGCTCACTCTAGAGCCAGGGTCTTGTTATGCAATCCAGGCTACCCTCTACCTTGCTGTGTAGCCCAGGCTCACCTTGAACTTGTGACCCTCTTGCCTTAGCCTCTCAAGTGCTAGAATTACAAGTACCACTACACTTGGCCATGAGATTCCTCTAGTCAGGATAATGTATTTATAGGGAGGCTGTATATTGCTCCAAACGCAGTGTGAAGGTGGACCTACTGTGCTGGGAAAGAGTCAGTCAAAATACCCTACATTCACCTTGCTCTTTGCCTGCCTTGATCTGCCCAAAGGCAGGATGAGGTGCACCTTTCCCTAATTTTGAGGAAGTCTAGTAATGAGCACAGAGAACCAAAAAGAGATTTAAACAGTGTCTAGAAGTTTACATGACAAAACTGACTTTGCTTGGGGAGAATGTGGGCAGACAATGATTATGGTTTTGACGACTACAGGATTCCTCATAAATATCCATTACATCAGATATTTATTTCCTCACACACCTACACCTCAGATTAAAAAGCACAAATTCTAAGTTAACAAATATAGAGAGGGACAAAAGAGAGGTAGTGGAAATGAAGACCAGGCTTTAAGACACTCTTCTCCATTTCTAGAGACCAAGAATTGAATAAAATCCAGTGTGGGTTAAACATAAACAGGGACTAAAGCTGCAGGGCAGGGACCAGAGAAACGGAAATGCTTGCTCAGGTCAAGGTAGCCATGGAAATGAATATCGTCACATACATTTATTTATGAGGACAAGTGCTGTTTAAGATGGAAGGAATTGTCAGGGCTGACCTGGAGGATTTCCACCAGGAAAAAGACAGATTTAAAGCTGAAGGTTCAGTCCAGAATATTCTGCCATAAACCTGGTATTTTCAGTATAAAGAGAAGCAACTGCTTTGTGGTTTCTGTGTGTCTTTCATCCATGCTAGACACTGATTCATACTGGGCTCTGTCCCAGTGACATAAGTGGCCAAAGCAGAAACCAATGGTGGCAGCTCTTCCCTCCAGAAAGACTACTCAGGAGTTTACCGAGAAAACTGACATGTACAGATCCGTGGCGATTGGCTATGTGTCTAAGCATCTCACGCTATAGGCTCTTGCAGTTTTCCCACTGTTGATAAACTGAGATTTTTCATCATTTAGAGTTAAATAAAGCTGGAATTCTAAACCATAAATTTGGAGGCAACCTTTGACTTACTTACTTTATAGATTATAGACAGAGAAGTTATGTAATTAAAGTGCCAGCATAATGTGTGCTTGAGTATGGATAGAGAATGTCCTTCAAAGGCCCGTGTACTGAGGCATGGCTCCCTGCTTAGCCTAGAAGGTGGAACCAGTGTGAAAAAGTTAGGTCACTGATGGTTTTAGGTCAATGGGACTCAGCCACTTGCTTCCTGGTCATGAGCTGAGGGGCTCTCCCTGCTGTGTGTTCCCATCACGATGACAATGGGTTAAGGCACCGTGGACTAAAACCTCTGCAGCCACCAGACAAAATAAACCTCCCTACTTACACATCCATTTAGCTCAGGTATTAGTATTTGTTACAACAATGGAATGCTGGCTGACTATATATATATATATAGTTATTTTATAGTTATATATAGTTATTTTATAATTATATATAATTAATTTTCCATTTTCAGTGGTTTGTCTAACCACTGAAATGGGGAATTTTTAATCCTTTCAAGTCATATGAAAGTGCAGTCCTAAAACTTTGTAAGAAACCCAAGTGACAGATATGGGCATTTATTGCTCATAAAAACTGCTTTCTAACCAACATTTTCAACATTGAGCATTTTGTAGCTGTGAGCATTTCATGTGAAATTTACCTTTCAAAATGCTTCAAATTAAGTTCTCTGGGTCTCACCCACTGCAAAAAAAAATGTTTCTAAACATATAATTTTCATGTCACAGTCACAGTTTCCTATCAGTGTCCATGCCTAAAATGATAAGGAGCAAAAAAAGTCTTTCCTGACTTGTGTTTTCTTTATTGTATATATTATAAAATAGAACATTCTAAAGAAATTTTGTCTAGATAAGGTCTCACTATATGGTTCTGACTGGCCTGGAACTAACTATGTAGACCAGACTGGCTTCAAACTCTTCCTGCCTGTGTGAGCTTTTAATATACTATGAACAATTTGTTAATACAGTTTAAGAAGATACGTACTTTGTAGAATGTACCTTGCTTTCATGAAGACTGTGCTGAAATCCTAACATTTACATTTTTAAAATATTTATTTATTTTTATTTACATATATGTGTGCACACTTGTTTGTATGAGCACCACATGCATGCACATGTCCCCGAGGCTCGTTGGATTCCCTGGAACTGAAGCTACTGGCCGTTGTGAGCTGTCTGATGTGGGTTCTTGGAACCAAGCAAGGTCCTTCCACAAGATCAGCAAATGCTCTTAACTGCTGAGCCATCTCTCCAGCCTTCTTCATATACATATTTTTTAATGTACCATATGGCACAACAATACAAAAGTTGTTTCTAAACATAGCAATTTCCTATCACAGGCATAAGGTTAAAGAGTAACAAGTATGAAATAGATTGAAATCAACTTCCGTTTATTCTTCTTCCTGGAACAGTACTCAAAGGTCAAGTCCATAGTTTATACTATGGTTTGAATATAAGTTGTCTTCTTCAAAACTACTGTTAGATTTAATTTCCATTATGACATTTAAACAGGAGGACCAGATCAAACTTTTAGAGGTGCTTTCGGCTTAATCCCCATCATGGACTATCAATCTAATATATTGTTAATGGATTAATGGGCTAATGGGCTGTACCAAGAATGGGGTTGTTACCACAGATGTTGTCTTTAGATTGGTGTGGCAGTACATGTCTATAATTCCAGCACTTGTGATGATGAGGTAGAAGGAACACAAGTTCTAGGCAAGCTTGGGCTGTGGTGAGGGCTTGGTCTTTGATGTATTTATCCCTTATCTCTCACTATGCAATGTTCTTAGGTCCAGTAGAAGTCACTAGGTTCCAAGCAAATTCTCATGCAGAGATATGAACTATAATACACTTCTTTTTTGGGGTGGGGGGCAGGGTTTCTCCGTGTAGTTTTGATGCCTGTCCTGGATCTCACTCTGTAGACCAGGCTGGCTTCGAACTCACAGAGATCCGCCTAGCTCTGTCTCCCAAGTGCTGGGATTAAAGGCATGCACCATTGCCACCTGGCTTATAATACCCTTCTTAAATCATTCACACATCCCAGGTACTTGTTTATAGTGAAAACCAGATGAAGATGACTTACCTGTCTCGCTTCCAATCAAAGGCTGATTTGCAAAGTGCTTGACAAAATCCTTTAGAGTTGAATATTCATTGAAGCCAAATTTAAATGAATACCCAGTGTATTCGACGTGAAAGTGTTTGACAGAGTCTTTGGCTCTGAAAGAAAAAAGAGTACTTAACGTTATTTAACAAATGATGGTTCTTTTTGAAGGTGGATAGAGCAATGTGCTGGCATCATCATCAAGTGTTGAGAGTGTGGAACACACAGCCATCAAAATCACTGAGCGTTTAAGGCTATCACTCCTTTCTTTTGGCAGACAATACTCTCAGCTTGTTGTCACTCTCCCAGAAGGGATGAGAAGGTTCCTCCATCTTCTCTTGGACTGACCACAAGGTTTCTTGAACATTAACACCTATAAAGGGCGTGGATTCAGGAAGATACAAGTGACAGAAATGATGTTTGTCCTTGGCACCCCCTTGTCTGGGAGTCAGTCAGAAGTCCCTTCCATCAGTGAGTTATGTCTCCCTAGTCTTCTCTCCCCTTACCTGTGTGATTGTCCACTGAATAAAATGTCACATTTCTAAGGCTGTCATTTTCGAAGTCATTTTTTAAATGAAAAGTATTACATAAGATCTCTCTCTCCCCCTCACTTTATTTGTCCCATTCTATCTCCCTAGCCTCACCTCCCACTATGTCATCTACACCCCAACTTCAGAATGCATCTGAGTCAACTGTAAGGTTTGTTAAAACCCCCAGACAAAGACTGAACATGAGGGAAGGTAGGCCCTCCCTCAGAATGTAGGTCCTAAGTTGTTGTCAGTGGATGCTGCTGTCAGGGGAGCCAGCTTCAGGACCCCTGTCCATCCAGACCTGCTGCTCTTCTAGGAGTTATTTCCCCCTTTGCTCCTTACCTCCAATTATCCCTCTCACCTTCCTCTTGGTCTCCAATGGGAGAAACTCTCGCTGCCATTGAGTTTCTTGCTATCCATTGAGTTTTCCTGTAAATTACACTTTCTCACCCAGTATCACATGATAATTCTGACTCATATTGAGTGCAATTTTACTTCTCAATCACTCAAACACTTAGCCTGCCTTCTTTTATGTTATTACTACCCTCTACTTTGTAGCAAGATTTGGAGCTTATGGGTGCTATGAGTCTGTACTTCTTGCCAACAAGGTCTTTGAACTAAGATGGCTGGTACAGAATGCATGATTCCAAATATCTGTTATTAAGAGAATGAACAAATAAATGAATAAAAAATAATTGTACCTTTAAACAACTGGCCTATGGATTCTGTCACCTCTGCTGGTAGTCCCCTCCCCCAAGTGTTACTAAGTATTTGTAATGAAAACCAATAGTTTATATTTTAATTTTTCAGGAAGATGAAATGCATGCAGTCTATTCATGAATTATCAGATGAGTCACACACAGATAAAACATTGATTACATCTGTGATCCAATAATCCTACATACTTATTTGCGATATTTGGGAGGACCCTGCAGTACAGCACCCTCACGTGCAGTCTACCTGGCTCCCTTTCACCTTTGCTGTCGATAAGAGAAAGCCAGAATCTTCTCCCCACTAAAACAGCACTCCATCTTGGAGTAGTAGTTTTGGTGTCCCTATTCTTTATTCTTTTTCTTTGTGTAAAGGTACACGTATTCTCATGTGTGCCTAAACACATGTAAGTGTTTGTGTAAGCCAGGGGTTAACCTCAGGTGTCATTTCTCATGAGTTTTCTGCCTGGATTTTTTGAGGCAAGGTCTCTCACTGAACCTGGGGTTAATGGATTCAGCAAGGCTGGCTGTGGCCAGTGAGCCCCAGGGATACTTCTGTGTCTTCCTCCCTAGTTCTGGGATCATAAGCACATACTAACATGCTCAGTTTTTTGCATGGGTGCTGGGAGTCAAACTCAGTTACTCTTTCTTGCATAGACTTAGCTATTACTGACTGAGCTATTACTCTAGCCTCTAGTACTGTTATTTAGAACATTTATTATGAAAACTTGCCAGGGTAACATCAAAGTATTAGTAAATATACCCCTGCCCCCAGCTGCCCAAATTGTCCCTCATCCTCTACCTATCTCTGCCTTTCCCCTTCAAATAGGCATGTAGATTCACTGCCAGGGAACAGAAGGTGTGGCAGGCAGCATTCTTAGATGCCCCAAATCTAAGCCCATGGAGTGCATATCCCAATTATCCAGGTAAAAACTCATCTAGATAGAGTTGTGAAGAGATTTTGTGCATCGTTACATCTTTAAATTGGTTCATCTTAAAAATAGGAAGAGTCTCTGTGTGGGCCTGACCTCTTCACATGAGCTCTGTGAAGCAGAATTCTCTGTGTCCACAGAAGAGGACATCAGAGAGATAAGCTCTGGCTGCCAGAAAGGCAGCTAACATTCATGCTGTGTACTGTCCATGCGGGCCACATCGCATGATCTAAAGTGGCACCTGTCAGTTAACAATGGTCCTTGAGTGGCCGCTAGGAGCACAGGGACCCCAGCACTACCACAGCAAGGAGACAAAAGGAAAGCATAACAGGCAAGGAGGAAGTGATGAGGAGACGCTGAGTTCCAGAGGGAGCCCCAGCTGCAGCTGACATCTTTATTTCAGGCTGGCAGAATTTGAATAGGGAACCCACCCATGCTAGGCCTGGACTTTAATATATGCAAGAACAGTGGCATAATCCATTTGTGTTGTTTTAAGCTGCTATATTTTCTGGTAAGTTGTTATGTCGTATAGAAGATGAACACCAAAGGTTCCTAGTCTAAAGAGAGGAAAAGTAATGCTAATTCTTTGTGCTTGAGCTCACAGAAGCCTGTCCACAGCTGTTTAGGGAAATACTGTTTTTTTGTGTTAAGTTGTATGTGTGCACGCATGAATGTACACTATACGTGCACGTTCCTGTGCATGTCTGCGTATGTGTATGTGAAGGCTGGAGGCCAGCCTTGGTTATTGTACCTTTACATCCATACATCATCCACCTCTGACTGAGAACTCACAAAGTAGAGTAGGCTGGCTCACCAGTAAGCAGTGTCTGTTTCCATAGCAATGGGACTTTCTGACTCCTCCCTCCCTCCATTTTTTCCATCCTCTCTTTTTCGGTTTTGGGGTCCATGCTCAGGTTCTCATGCTTTCAAGGAATGTACTTTATCAACCGAACTGTCTCTGCAACCTGGGAAATACTTTCTTGTTTTCTCATCCAGTTTCATTTCCAGTCAGAGAGAGGGGAGGAAGAGAGTGGAAGGGATTCAAAAACAAAACCCCAAAGCAAATACACAAGAATGGCTTCAGTGGATGGAAAGGAGATCCAGACAGCAGCAGGGGTACAGCTACCGCCATCCAGAGAGTTCAAGGAAGCCAGGGTCCCACAGGGAGGGGAGAAGTGGAGGACCACCCGGGCTTGAGGGACTTCACTGTGAAGGGAACTCCTGACTTCCTCCAAGGGTTCTGGGATTTGTGGAGTCATACAATGGCCATTATTAGTGGCCCAGGAAAATGTGTAGAGCCTTCGTGTGCATGCCCAAGAAAAGCTACAAGAACCCAAGAAAAGGAGCCAGAGCACCAGGGCAGGGCTGAAGACTGCAAGCCAGGTGCACTAACTCAGAGGAACTAGATTAACTCACCACTTAGGGAAATGGAGTCCATAGAAAAACTGTTAAGTTTCACATTGTCTACTCGAGTCTGTGACTATGAAAACTCATGGTTACAAATCATTCTGGCTTTTCCAGGCAAGGAAGGAATAGCAAAAAGGAGCCCAGTCCAGGAACTTGGACGGCAGCGCTGTTATCATTGTTCATTGAGTCAAGCAAGACCACCCACCACTTCGAGTTTCAGGGTCTTCATGTGTCCAGTGACAGGTTGAGATGAAATAATTCCCAAGTTTTCCTGCTAGTGAATGGAACAAGGAAGGTGTGTGTGTGTGTGTGTGTGTGTGTGTGTGTGTGTGTGTGTGTGTTCCTGTACGTGCAAGTGCCCATGTAGATCTATGAGATCTCCTTGAAGCTTGAGTTATGGGCCATTGTGAACTACCTGGCATGGATGCTAGGAACGAAACTTGAGTCCTTTTCAAGAGTTCAGTGCTCTCAACCCTGGAGCCATCTCTCCAGCCCTGGGAAGATCTTTCCGGTCTTATTATTCAGAGTTTTAAATCCTTTAATCTGGTGACTCAACAGGAATCAGGGAGTGTTTGTTGTCTGGCAGTGTGAGTACTGTAAAGTAAACAAGTGACAGATGGGACTGAACTCTACCAAGTCCTTAAGCACCTACCTCACAGAGAGCGAATAGAGTCCGGCCTGCTCATTGCTGTCTCTTAGCAGGTAGCTCCCATCACGTCCATTGGAGAGGAGAAGAGCCTCAGCTGCATGGCGTGTGAGGTTGCCATGATACCACCTAGGAAGAACAGAAGAGTACTTTCCTTCGGGATGAGCCATGAGTAACCCTTCTCTGGAGTTTCCTCTCAGAGATTAACTAGCAATCTTTTCCATCTTAAGGATGCCAGAGACCCAGCTCTCAGTCCCAGCACGAGGACAACGAAGCCCCTGGATGAGTGTGAGGGATGGAAGTGGTCCTTAGCAGTGTGATAGAGGCTGGTTATGTTCTGACAGCTCCCACACCATCCTAACCTTCAGTTCTTAAGAATGTGACCCTATTAGGAGAGAAGTGAAAATGAGGCAAGTCAGATGGACTCAATCCAGTGTGGTGGTATTGTGTTCCCCAAAATATTGCACACGCTAATAAACTTACCTGGGGTCAGAGAACAGGACGGCCACAATATTAAACATGAGGATAGGCAGTGGTAGCACATGCCTTTAATCCTAGCATTCCAGAGACAGAAATACCTCTGGATCTCTGAGTTCAAGGCCACATTGGAAACAGCTAGGCATGGTGATACTCGACTTTAATCCCAAGAAGTGAGCCTTTAATCGCAGGGAGTGACGGCAGAAAGTAGAAAGATATATAAGGCATGAAGACCAGAAACTAGAAGCATTTGGTTGGCTAAGTATTTGGTTGGCTAAGCATTCAGGCTTTTAAGCAGCACAGTTCAGCTGAGACCCATCTAGATGAGGACACAGAAGCTTCCAGTCTGAGGAAACAAGACCAACTGAGGAATTGGCGAGGTGAGGTAGCTGTGGCCTGTTTGGCTTCTCTGATCTTCCAGCATTCACCCCAATACCTGGCCTCAGGTTTGATTTTATTAATAAGACCTGTTAAGATTCCTGCTACAGTCCAGTGTGGTTGGGATCCTCCTGTAAAAAGGAGAGCTAGAGGAGATATTTCTATACAGGAAGGAGAATGCTGTGTGACCAAGAAGGAGCCAGCCTCGGTTTGGAACTTCTAGCCCTCAAAGCTGTGAAACAGAGGATTACTCTTCACCAAACCACCCATTGTAAGGCAGCCTAGCAAATTAATAGTGTTGTTTAAAAAGCCCAAGTTAAAATAGCCATAACAGAGGCCTAAGAGATGGCACGAGGACCAGAGTTTGTCTGTAATTATGGCCTGGGAAGACAGAGAGGGGATCTCCAGAGCAAGTTTGCTCACAAGACTAGCCATACCCACAAGCTCTGGGTTTGATTGAGAGACGCCTGCCTCAACGGGTAAGGTGGAAGAGCTATGGAGAATGACTCCCAACATCAACTAGGCCTCCACATTCCCATGTACTCCTCCCCAACGTAAACCTGTGTCCACACCCATGCAGGCATGTGTATATACACACAAATGTGACAGTGGAAAAAGAAGTAACAATAATAGAACAGCCACAAGAGCATTGGCCAGTTTCCCTTTCTTCTGTCCTCTGTCACTCTTTCCCAAGTGCAGGACAGTTTCACCGGGAGAAACCAAACTGCCCTACAGTCCATCGTCATGAGAAAAATGAAGTTGGACACAAAGAACCCTGGTGTTTCACAGTGAGCATTAGCCTGTCAAGTCAAACACTGTTTCAAGTTGACGAATATCTGAGGAGCTGGGAAAGTCCCAAGAGGATTCAGATTGATCTTTTCATGTGCTTGTGTTTTTAATTGATCTTTGTGGTTTAGAGAAGGTAATACATATATGTGGCTGGAAGAAGACAGTAAGAAAAACAAAGCCCTTTTCTTATCCTTGAGCCTCAGTTTCCCTGTTTCTTTCTCCATGAGACAGTTTACCACATAACTGTGTCTCCTCAGCAATAGCCCATGATGTTAGCTAGCATTCGATTCTGGCCCTCAATCACCACTCCCTAATCTACAGGGATAAGAACACTCTGGGCCATGGCTCTGCACCTTGGACCTTTCTCCTAGTGACAGGTCCTTCACTTGGTCTTTAAGCACATCATGTGGCAGTGCAGTGTGGTAACTGGTGGAGTCACGTTGCCTGGCTCCCAATCCAGGTGATGCCATTCACTCGAAGCAAGACTTTGGGCAATTTGTTTCCCCAGTGTGAACCTCAGCTCTGTTTTATCCAAAGTCAGAGTAACAAAAGCTGTACACCACAGGTCAGCAGTGAGAACTCCTCATGTTATTACCCATGAACCACAGCAGTACTCAGGAGGTTAGTCACTGTCACAAAGCAGTGAGATTCACTCAGCTGTACCTAGCACGTGCTCGCTGCCGTATACTTTCCTGATTCTAATTTGTAGCATTTCCATTTACTTCAGATAACAGAAAGCAAGGTACTAGAAGCAGTTGCCAACTGCAGGGATCTCCAGTCCCAGGGTGCTGGTGCTGGTGAGGCACAGATGGCCAGTCATTCAGATAATGCCAGCATGATGAGGTAAATGGTGTTAAGGAGGCATCTGAAGGAACACCTTTTTGTCAACAGCACAGGCATCTGTTGTGATGTGGCTGTGGCATCAAGTGTCAGCCTGAGCAGTAAAGAGCGTACGTGAGATTGTGGAAGGAAGTTGCTATATACATCTCCCAGTCACTGAAAGTGCCTGGAATGTATTCCCTTCTCTGTCTGTCCATCACCTTTTACTTCTCTTTTTATCACAGGCTCTTGTTTCCTTTGTCACCCAGAGCCCTCATCTCCTCCGAGTACCTTTTAGGTTTTGCATTTTGAATTCTATCTAAAAGCTAAGTTCTGATGCACCCGATGGAGCAGCATCGTGTTTGTCTGGTCTTGCTGTGGGGCACACACAAGGTGGCCCAAGCTTGCTCCTATCTCTTCAGAACTGCATGAGGGAGCTCACACAGAGCCTGCTGTGGGAAATAGCTCCCCTTTGTCATTTTTCTCTGCAAGACTGGTACTTGAATGAAGTGCAGTAAGAAATCAGTTGACTAGTGGGCAAGGTTAGAAGAAAACATAAACTAATGAGCATCCATCTTGGACCCGAGCATGTGGGGAGCAGAGAGAGCATGCTGTGAGAAGACACCATGCTTTCACTGCAATTCCTTCCTCAGTGGCTCCAGCTGCTCCAGCTGGTTTAGTTTAGGAACTGTGTGGTCACCTGCCAGTAGAAACTTCAGGTTGCCACACGTCAAGATGGTGAGTCACAATATCCAGAGAGAAAAACCTTATTTTCATATATTGAGATGTTATCTTCTGGTATACATTTCCCCCAATTCCTTAACTTTTGCAAAAGTGAACAAGCCACAAGCTTTACTAAATTATATATCACTAACAGGCCTCACAGTCTCCTAACCGCTGGTAGTAAAAGACTATGCAGTTTAGAAGGTTTATTTTCTTACTTCAAGTCTTGGTCTTACTTTCTCTAAAGAAATAAGGTCAAGAAACTACTACTGGTCATAGTGTTTCAGAAGCAATGTGTTACAGCCGCCTTTAATCCCTACAGCTTATACATTTTCATAGTTGTGTCTCAAGGTCAACAGCATTAGCAGAGCATAGACGAATCAGACTTGAACAGCACATTCACACTGGGGTTATAAGAATAACAGAGCTGGCAATTGACCTTGAAGGAAACAGCGGTGTTATCTCTTCCATGAGACAGTAGCAAATTAGGAAACACCCACCCACTAAATAGTTTTCATAGCTGCCTCTCAGTGAGGTGCAGGAAATAAATGCAACCACAGAGAACACAGGCAAGCTGGATCCAGAAAGTTTGTCTTCAATGCAGCCCCTCCTGCCTTCATCCCAGTGCCTTTTCATCCTGGAACCTTCCAGGAGACTGCTCCAGCATGCTGAAAACACCAAGGTTCTTTGTCCCTTGGACTGTATTATTTCAATTTGCTGGTCTAAGTTTATGTCTCATTTATGCTATGTCTTTGAAGAGCAGACTTTAAAACTTTTGAAATAACACATGGTATGTGTCATTGCATGTACACACACACACACATACACACACACACACACACCTATGTATATATGTTAAAAGCATACTCAAGCCAGGTGGTGTGAGGCAGGCAGTTCTCTGTGAGTTCAAGGACAGCCTGGTCTACAGAGTGAGTTCTAGGACAGCCAAGGCTACACAATGAAACCCTTTAAAAAAAAAAAACCTATAAAATAAAGCATACCCCAAAAGGAAATTTTACAAGAAAAAAAAATAACCTTCTATATGCTATTTACTTCAATATTTTTATATTTATTTTGAACAAATATTTATATAAACCACTAAATTCACTACCAGACCACTAATGAGTTGTTTGGAGATCAATACAAAGCCTTACTACTCAAGAAACATGAATGTGAAAGACCCTTGATCCTAAGAAGTTTCATTCACTTTTGGAGCCCTAATCCTAATGGCTTGAGTTTCCTGTTTGGTGTTAGGAGAAAAGAGCAAGGCAAAGTACTACATGGGTTTCAGTATGGAAAGTCAAGAAGGATCTACAGGTTAGCACAGTCTGAAATCCCACATGGCTGACATCTTAATGTCATCTGGTTCTGGATCTCATGGAAGGTAGGAAAGATTCAGGGAAGCTTCATGAAGGAAGATGAATGTGGTCTGGGCTTAAGAATGGATATTTGCTTTATTTGGTAGTGAGAGAAAGGATATCTCAAGAGGAAGCACACAAGCAAAGACATTGGGGTCAATTTATGTCTGGCACATATGGACAGCAGAATGCCTAGCTGAAGCACAGGGTCCATGTTAGGGAGTAATGCAAAATAGTATTATAAAAACTGCTGGTTTGCATACTCATTTAAGGTATATTTTCCCCTTTTTCCTCCCTCCCACCTTCCTTCCTGGCAATACTGGGGGTTGAACCCAGGGCCTCGCACATGTTAGGTAAGTGCTCTACATCTAAACAACACCCTCAGCCCTAGAGTACTGATTTCTTGGTGAGAAAATTTCTTATCAACCCATGCCTATGGATTATTAATATATTTAGTCACATCCCCCCTTCCTGGCAAACACCAGTGACCTGGAACTTGGATTCTGTCTAGAGTTATAAAGGGACATACATTGGAACCAAAAGCAGGTATAGAAACCCCTGGTTATAGGAAAGTCGATAAAAGGCTCTGGGGTTGAACATAAGTACTCAACAATTTTCTTTCTTCTGTTTCAGAATTGTTTTCACTCTTGAATGACACTGGCACCCACTGAGGTCCTAAGACCCCAAACAACAAATGTGTAATGTTATATCACTCTCCTTCTCTAAAGCCAAGGCACAGATTTGTGGTGGAACCCACAGTTCGGCTTCACATTCCCTGTGAACACAGTGGTGACAAAACATGAGAGGTCTCCAGTGGCCTTTCCCAATCCAAGCTGTCTTCACTTGGGTTGATCTGACCTTCGCTCCTGAGTTGTTCCATTGAATCGCTTGGGCATTGATTTCATTTGTGTTCATTTGTACATAGAGTCAGTGCTGGATGCTTCAACCATGTGAAAGGCAAAGCTCTTGGGCGCTCTCTGTCATCAGAAAGTGTCAGCGTAGGATAAAGACGTCTCTTATTTAGCTCAAGCGCTCTCAGTGCCGCACTTGGTATTACAGTCAGGCTATGCCCAAGACAAGATGGTCTTGCCTATAGAAGCATGTGAATGCACACACCCTCAGGGTTGAATTTAACTTCTCAAGTAGAGAGAGGCAAGCAGAAGCAATACACAGGGTTGAGGAAGTTCAAAAACAGCTCAGGTAGGTGCAGCACACTGTCCGGGGGAGGCTGAGTCTCCCCACGGTCTTTCCAGCAGGGAGTTTTTGGTGATGGAATCAGCATGGCTGGGACTTTCCATGTCACTGCTCTAAATGTCCCACTTATACATCCTACTAGATGATGAGGCTGGTTGTCCCAGGCTTTAGGAAACAGACATGGGTGACAGCAGAGGTACAGCATGCAAATACCTAGCAACGAAAGCCACAGGATCAACCTGTTATTGGAGGATGAGGAATGAGACCGGAAGTTCCGGGAGATGGAAACACAGAGACAGATAGAGGAAGAGGTGCAAAGACTGAGAGACACAGGAGTCAAAGAGACAGAGATCCAGCAGGGCATGGTGTGTAGGCCAGTAATCCCAGCAGGCATAGGAGTGAGACAGGAGGATTAGGATTTCAACGCCAGGCTAGGTTACATAGTGAACGCAAATCTCAAAAGATGAAGGAAAAAATGAATGGAAAAGGGGGGAGGCGGCTTCTCTCGTCAGGACCGACCTCCAAATGGAATCAAAGCAGGGAAGAGATTGAAGAAAGGGAGAAAGAGAAAGGGAGGAGTAGAGAAGGAGATAGAGACCACTCGTTCCCACAGCTCACACAACAGGGCAGAAGTATGTGTGTTATGCACAGTCAAGAACAGTAAGTAGTGACTTGGAGACACATGGACCCAGTCATCTAGATGACAGAGACAGAAAACACAGCGCAGACCCTGCGACAGATTCACAGGTATTGGGAGCAGCTGAAGGACACAGACACTAACTGGAGAGAGGGGTGGACATTGCATTCCATCACTGCAAGTTCCTTGTGTTTGGTCCCCAAGGCATCCGGCAATATTAGAGCATCATTCTCCAAAAGGTGTGACACAGAAAATGCTTAGTGTGCATTGGGGAAAACATTCTGTGGTTAGGAACTTGAAGATGCTTAGACTGACTCGTCAGGGATCCCAAACCCAAGGTTCCCTCAGAAGGCTCTGTCTCAGAGGGAAATTAAATTGATTGTGTACTTGCTCTGCTCACTGGTATGTCCCTCAGAAAGCACTGGTTCAGGGTTAGCTGTTTTAGGACTATGCTTACCAGTGGCAACCTACTCTTGTGGGTATGGGAAAGAACCCTCAACCTCAAGGAATGTTATGGGCAGGTAGGTCCTTATTCTGTCTCTTCTCCTGCATGGTTCCAACTGTATCGGTTTAGTTCACCAAGAAAACACCTTGGATGGAAGTAGGGTATGACAGCACTAGACTGAAGTCATTGAGTTCTAGTCTTGGCTTTGAGTAGACAAACACCAATTCACCCATTCTTTGAAAGCGCATATGGAAAAGGTAAATGAGGGCTGGGGAGATGGCTCAGCAGTTAAGAGAACTGGTTGTTCTTCTAGAGGTCCTGAGTTTAATTCCCGGCAACCATGTGGTGGCTCACAACCATCTGTAATGGGATCTGATGCCCTCTTCTGGTATAAATGAAAATAAAATATTCATATACACAAAATAAATACATATTTTTTAAAAAAAAGGTAAATGAATGGCCTACAGTCCTGCTCCCAGAGGGCACTCTTCCAAAAGGAGGGGTGAAGTATGCTGTGGGATGGTCTGTATGTTAAATGTGTTGCTCTGGTTGGTTAATAAATAAAACACAAATTGGCCAGTAGCCAGGCAGGAAGTATAGGCAGGACAAGGAGGGAAGAGAATTCTGGGAAGGGGAAGGCTGAGTCAGAGAGACACTGCCAGCTGCCATGATGAGAAGCAGATGTTAAGACACCGGTAAGCCATGAGCCACGTGGCAACTCACAGATGAATAGAAATGGCTTGATCAAGATATAAGGACAGTTAGCAAGAAGCCTGCACGGCCATACAGTTTGTAAGAAACTCTGTGTTTACTTGATTGGGTCTGAGCGGCTGTGGATCTGGCAGGTGAGAGAGATTTGTCCTGACCGTGGGCCAGGCAGGACCAGGAAAACTCCAGCTACAGAAGTAGGTGACCTAACCCCTGAACACAATAGTGCCGACACCTGCAAAGTGTCAACTATCAACCCAAAATGTGAAAGGCACAAGTGTAAATCAGAACAATAGGAACAGTAATCCAAGCCCAGGCCACTTTAGAAAAATATACAGCACTCAAGCAAACAGAGAAGAAAGAAGAGGTTATGTGTGAGTCAGAAAGCAGCCATCTTAACTCTTCTTTCCCTCTTAATAAAGGATCTCTCTGTGAAAACAGGTATTAGTGTGCAGTTTGTGCCTAACCCAGGGTCTGGGAGGAAGCCCCCATTGTTTGGAGGTCTCCTTCAATCATGATTTGTCAGGCCTATGTAATTCCAGGTGTGTCTCCAAAACACAGCATTCTTTCATGTAATTCTCATGCCAATATAAAATAAATGGCTACATGCATGCATTTTAAAAGTGCAAATCGTTTAGAGTACAGATAACTTAGTCAGACACTAGGCGGTAGGGCTTGGGTTGAGTCGGGGCGAGGGGGTATCTGTGGCAGAGCAACTGGAGGAGAGCAAGGGGTGGTGCTAAGACCAAGCTGGGCTCCAGGCAAGTGTGTAGCAGGGAGCATGAGCTGGCCGATGAAAAGGTTACTGTCTGAGCCAGGAATTAAGTCAGGGTTTAAAAAGCAAACTCACGGGACTGGTTCTGAACGTGAAATTCCACAGCAGCCAGGTGGTTGCTTTGCTAGAGCAAGCCAGACTGAATGCTGATCTCCAGGGGAGCCTGGGATGCCTTAGCGCTCCAGTCTTATCTGCTTTACCTCTTTACTCATGATACCCCCATCCTCTCCCACCCCTATAAAGTGCTCTATTTTCTTACTCAGCTGATAAACATCCAGGGCCACATTGTGTCCTCACAGGGACAGGCAGTGTAAAGCCCTCAGCCCACATGGCTGCGTGCTCTTGCACAGGGTGCACTTTGCTTCTGCACAGGCCACGTTTCCCTTGCACATCCTCCCAGCCCTGCACAATGTCCTCGTTCAACAGATGGACTCAGAGAATGCAGCAAAGCAGCCCCTCCCAGTGTGAGGAACCTGTGGGGCAGCGTTCCAAATGTGTACGTGGAAGGAAACCACCCATGGGAGGAAAAGAAGAACATGGCTCAAGAGGAACCTAGCCTGAGCCCAAACGTCCCAGACAGTTCACTACTTACACAGCCACAAACAGCCATGGAAGAACCACCTTCCACTTTTAGAATTCAAGATTTCAGAAGAGTCCACAGAAGGACGAGCCCTGTCACTCTTCGGGTGTCACATCTCTGTTGACACTTCTCACTTGACAATGTTCTTAGCCTGTTCTGGTTTTGTTTCTGTTTCCTAGCCCAGGAAATTGAACACACACAGAATTCAGTAAGGTTCTGGCTCCTTGGGATATTGGCCTGTCCATATGGCCTATCTATTGTGAAGCAGACAAAGAGCTGACCCAACCTTTTATAGTAAGTTGTGCCGATTTGTAACAGTTCTAGAACTTTCTTTTTCCTTTAGTCCATATGTGCACCAAAAAGTGTACCCTTCTAGTGAAAAGGCAGAAGTTTGAGAAAAATTAGGAAGTTGTCTTTGTGGTCAAGCATGTGGGTTTTGTAAACCTGGGCACTTTCTCACGTGGGTAACACCAGTAATATGTGAATTAACTGAGTTCCTACAGGCAAAGGCCATAAGACTATTGTGAGTGGGAAGCCTGCAAGAATGAATGGTTGCCATCATTGTTTAGTTGGTAGGCTCAACAAGGCAGCAATGCACAGTGGGAGTCCATTAGCTGTGGCTAATCCCCTCCTCACCTCCTCAGCCCTACTGCTTACATCTGCAACCCTGTCAGTACACTTGGCTTTGAAAGTCCCCACTTCTATCTATAAAAAGAATGCCTAACACTTGCCTAATACTGCACTGTGAGGTTGTGAAGGCTCAATGCAGCAATGTGTGAGAATGGCATAGTGTTGGTGCATAGTAGGTCTGCACGGCTAATGCCTGTCACAAAAGGGAAGCTACCTGGTTTGTAAAATAAGCATGTGCTTGGACCTAGACATTTCTGGAATTTTAGCCAGCTGGATTGCTCAGGTCCTGAGACTCCTTACATGTGAAGCTGGAATAAGTGTGTTCAGGGAGGCCAGAGTGAGGGCCTGTAAAGCCTGGTAATGGGGATTCATTGTATTTATCATCTTGTATTTCCTGGGCCAGCAAACTGCCAGCCAAGGGTCAGCTCTGCCAACCATTCATTTTGTGTGGACTGAGAGCCAAGGATGGCTGAACAGTTTGAAATGGTTAGGGAAAAGTGTGTGTGTGTGTGTGTGTGTGTGTGTGTGTGTGTGTGTGAGAGAGAGAATTGAATATAAAGTCCATGTGCCGCTGTCCATAGCCAATGTTTGGTTTGAGTACTATCAAGCTGTGTGTTTGTGTGTGTGTGTGTGTGTGTGTGTGTGTGTGTGTGTGTGTGTTTCTTAAGTTTGTTTAGTGCAACAGTAGCACATATGAGTAGTTGTAGTGAAGTAGTGAAGCCAAAATTAGGTGTCACCTGTCCCTTTACTAAAAAGCTGACCTTCTGGTTGTTGTTGTGGTTTTTGCCAGCCTCTGACTTTCTCTTACATGTGAGAGACAACAAAGGTTCTGTTTTCCTCCTCCCTTCCTTTTTTAAGACACAGCCTCAGAAGCTCAGGCTGGCTTCAAACTCCCAGATCCTCCTGCCTCAGCATCCCAGGTGCTGAGAGTATTCACACGCACTCCCCACTTTGCAAATCAAATATTTTTAAGGACAGGGGAACTGTCATTAAAAAAAAAAAAAATCCCCTTTTCTCTGTACAGTGGGCCATCTAGTTCCAGAAGCTAAGAGTTACATCATAACCTATGGTGTCAGCTTTGCACTGGTTAGGTCTCCCAAACTGATTCATCCTCATTAAAATGACAGTCCTTGGAGAGAATGTATCTGTGTGTGCAAACACTTATTTTTAAAGAATCAGATCTTTTTTGTTTTGTTTTTCGAGACATGGTTTCCCTGTGTAGCTTTGTGCCTTTCCTGGGACTTACTTGGTAGCCCAGGCTGGCCTCGAACTCACAGAGAGCCACCTGCCTCTGCCTCCCCAGTGCTAGGATTAAAGGCCTGCGCCATGACCACCCAACAAAGAATCAGATCTTTGCTTTTGCTTTAAGTTACTCTGGGAAGGACCACTGTATTGGCTTCAGACTGAAATCAGCCAACTCCCAGGTCTGAGTCTTAATGCTTGTGTAATTTGCCTGAGGCTAGGGAGTAGTGGCCATGAACTCCCTGAGGAGAGGGGATGGGACATTCCTGGCTGCTGGAAGTGGGAATTCCAGGGACTCTTAGAAAGAACACAACAGTAGGCCTCTCCTCTTTCTTACCAGTAGGATCGACGAAGAGGGCATTCCTATTTTTGAATTTCCAGACAAGGTTTCATAGAGAAGCTTAGCCTACCTTCATCTTAACCTCTGCAGAGGTTTTCATCTTTGTCAGCACAAGTTGCTATGCCAACAGCTGTCCTTCCGGGGTCACCTTCCTTTGATAGCCGGATCTGTCTGCCTTATTGTCAATTAAAAGCTCTGAGACTTATCTGGAGATTTTCCTTAGATCTGTCTTTGAACCTTACATAAAAGACCCACAGTACTCCTCCACCCTTTCCCCTGTGCCTGTGTGTCCTGGTGGACCTGAAGTGTGTCCTGACTGCTCCTCTGTCCATGCTCTCCATAGGCCTGTCTGTGGTTGGGTTATAATCCCTTATCAAATAAGACCTGGAAAACTGGACACAGGCTCGCCCAACACCACTCCTTGCCCTGCGAGTGCCAACAATGCCGTGGTCCTGGGCCCTGGGCCTTGTTGGGGTGTTGGACGCAGGCCCGAGCTGTAGCTGGGTGGCCTGAGTGCCGAGCTTCTTAGTGCCTGACCCACCCCCACCTCTCGGTTTGGGAAGCGGAGGAGTGGACCTAGCTGGTCTCACAGAGCCAGCCCCTGCCTTGCTCACTCCCTGGGCCTGCTCTGTTCCAGCACCTCTACAACAAACAGAGCTTTGTTTTCAGCTCACTGATGCATTGAAGAGGAAAGTAAGTGCTTTTGACTGGCAATAAAATGGAGCTGAGTGGCTTGATGGGGTCCAAGTCTCTCTTAGAGACTGTGCAGCCAGTGTTCTGCTAAAGTCCTGTGTGTTCTGGCAGGGCCAGGGGTGGATTTGCTGCAGTTCTGGGTTCAACTCACAGTATTTACATATTCCAGAGCCTGAACAAAAATAGGAACCAAAGAAACAAGGTTAATCCCCCACCCCTTTCTATGTGTGTATACCTCCACTAAATTATCTCTTTACATCTATATAATACACAAGGCCTCTATGTTAATATTCTGACCCGCCCCTTGATATCTCACCCCTTGGGGCTGCCCTGCATAGTGAAGTAAAAAGACTCATTTTAAGGAAACACTCTCTCTCTCTCTCTCTCTCTCTCTCTCTCTCTCTCTCTCTCTCTTTCTCTCCCCCCCACGAGGTGTGCATACTTCTGCTTTCTCTCCCTTCTCTTTCTTCCTTGTCTCTCTCTTTCCTATCTTGCTTTTCATCTCTCTATTATAATAAACTCTCCACGTGGAAGCAGCGCCTGGGTGTGACTGACTTTCCACACAGCCACCCCCTCTCAAGCATGGGATACCCTGGGGGTTCCCCACCACCCTGGTTTCATCCCTGGCATTGCACAAAACAAAATAACAACAACAAAAATCTAACAACTGAAGTAGCCCATTGAAATAATTTTAAAATTCAAGTCATTAACCTAGACATCTTTTATCTATCCATTAAAAAAATCATTTTTTAAAAAATGGAGCTTTGAAAAAACTGGATTATTCTGGAGGCTTGGTACAGATCATGCATCACCAAAGTGGATTAAAGGTTCAAAGACTGAGTTTCATTTATACCCAGAATCCAGCCAGAGGCAACAGGTCCTTGCCAAGATTCTTTCATTATCTCTTATGAGAAGCCGATCACTGGTGTGCCAGGGGCAAGGGTTGGCTTCTGCTAGTGATTAAATATTCAGTGTTGCAGGATGGAGCTTAAATCACCAGCAGTTTTATCTGTTTATTGGTAGAGCAAATAGCTCCAACTGGCCAGTGTCTGGAAATAAGGCAATTCTAGAAATCAAGGCTTTCTTTGTTTCCCATCCAGGTGGACCATTGATTATGTTTACATGAACTGTGTTCCTTACTGGTTTTCAGAGAGATGAAAACACGCTAACATTGACTCTAGTGACAATCACACCCTTAAAGTTGAAATGGGTGAATTTATGAGTAAAATGCACCTCAGTGGAGTTATTAGCCACAAGGTCCCATACTCCCAAACAGAACGCCAGAACTTATTAGTGATTTTAAGATTTAGGGGCATGCCTACCAGAATTAAAATAAATGATAAAACTGTACTTAACACTTCAGAGAATGTACATTGTGTACCTTGATTCTCAATTCCAGTCCTGCTTTAGAGACTTGTAGAGGAAGGAAGCGTTGACCCAAGAGACAGACATTTTTTGTGCCATGCATGGCCTGGGCACCAAGAATTGAAACCAAACAAAGGCCAAAGAAGTGACTGAGTTGGTAGAGTTCATGGCTCGAATACTAGAAGGAAGCCCTGCATAAACTGAAGTGCGGTGCTATACACCCGTAATCCCAGCCCTTGGGAAGCAGAGTCAGGAAGACCAAGAAATTCAAGTCATCCTCAGTTACCTCAAATGGGAAGCTGCTACTTGAGACCTTGTGTCAGGCATAAAAGCAAGAATAATAATTAAAAAAAAAAAACAAATAAAAATGTCCCTGTCTGTCTTGTGCACAGAGAAGGTTGAGACCCATGCTCTAGAACACTTTCTTCTACTGAAGTTTACGTTGTTCCTGAAACCAAACTCTTGGCATTCAAGAAAATGTCCAGGTCTTCTGTAATTGGGAAGTCTGGACCCAAATGCAGCACTTCCTTTGGGCCCTCCGAACTTAATTTCAGGTGTGTGCTCTTTGCCCAGGGAGGGAAGCCTGTGGTTCACCTGCAGTGGCATCATTCTGTCCCAAGATCTGCATCAGTGCCGGGCACAGATACACAGTCAGGTTTCAATTGTGTCCTCTGTGTGTGCTCAGAGTGCTGAAGCATAGAACCTGCTTTTAGGATTTGTTTAATTAAAGAGACAGCGTTAACTGTTTTCTGGGCCTGACTTCTCCTTTGAGGCCTCTTCCTTCAGTGGGCCGAGGGGGCAGAAAACAGTTACAGTGCCTTATGAGCTGGTCAGTAAGGCTGCTTGCCTCTAATCTCGGTTTGGATACTCTCACAGGAGCCCTTACCTCTTCTCTTTCAGATTTGGAGAGTCACAAAGAGATTCTGGGACTCTGGTGGCCACATAAGGAACTTCCTTTATTGAAAATCTTAGCTGTCAAATCTGGTTTGCCAAATGAGGGTGCAGGTCTCAGCTCAGGCCTTAGCTTTGACTCTAAAGAGTTTTTGAGAGCTATTTTTAAATTTTTAAAATTTCGTTATTGTAGGTGTACATGGTGTGTGTGTGTGTGTGTGTGTGTGTGTGTGTGTGTGTGTGTGTGTGTGTGTGTGAATGAGTATGTGGGTACCTGCCTGCCAGGCCACTCAGGTGGAGGACAGAGGACAACTCTGTGGAGTCGGCTCTCTCTTTCCACCACATGGGTTCCAGGGAAAGAACTCAGGTTATCAGGCTTAGCCTCAAGCACCTTTATTTACGTGCTGAGCCAGCCAAGTGCTGTGAGAACTTTTACAGTAGCGTAACACAAAAAAATACAATCTGTGCAGTGTAGACAGAGATTTCAACCCATCTTCAGAGGAGGGTGGAGTCTCTGGCAGGTGCAGCTCAGCTTTGTTATGTCACTGATGTGGCTGATAAGGACAGGGTTTAAACCCTTTGGTGCTCACTCTTGTCCTTCGCAAGATGACAGCAGGTCTTATGTCATCAGCGATGAGGAATTCCAGCTGCTTACACAGACAGCAAGTCCAGCTTCCCCTCTCCTGGGAAGCACAGTGTGTGGGTGCCCCATCCTCTCTAAGGAACCCTTTCTTCTTGACTAAATGTCCTGATGAGCAGTGTGGTCCGGCTCCCTTCTGATGGTCTCACCTAACCTAAACTTACAGACCTATCCATATTGGAACTGTCACTCCCTTGGTTTTGGACTGTGGTTGACTAAAAGGCTGTGCTGCCTTTACCTTGTCTCTACACGTCTATGCAAGAGCTCACAAGAGCCATGTCAAAAGAAAGAACCATATAAACCAGATTGCTGCACAAACTTCCTTCTCTAGAAAAAAAAAAAAATCCCTTTTACTCAGAGCACTGTGGCCTTTCTGTTTATGGAGCCAGTGATACCCTCACTGCCAGGAGGCGGCACTCCGAACTCTTCACCTCGCGTTAATGGTAAGCCAGAACGCTACCAAAGAAACCAGGCATTTCTGCTCACACATCCCGCCTTCTGGCCCAACTGCGAAAGGATGCCCAGCAGTGGGTTTCTGTCTCATTTTTCTCAATCTCATCATTTTCAGGTCTAGAAAATAACTTAAAGTTACACTCTTAGAATGCATCCGCACCCTCCTCCCCAAAGGGACGCTCCCACAAATCAACAGAAGAGCCAGGAAGAAGACTGGGGGCGCAGAGGGGAGAGACATACTGGAAACACTCACTGATCGAAGTGAACGTGGACATGGCAAGTCACACTCACTAAGAAACAGCTCTTACCCCAAGTCCTGGAGCAGATCTGCTCCTCCATCCGACTGACCCCACAGCTCTGAGGGATCCTCGGTACTCATGTTCCTGCCCAGAAGTTCTGCTCTGCCCATTCGTCCCTTTGCTTCTGATTGTTGACCCCCTGCCAGGTGCTGGAGAGAGAGATGGCCTCCAATGCGGGACACACAGCTCCTCAGTGAGACAGGAGCCTGCTGTGGCTGAGGCTCTGACTCGCTAGGAAGTGAAACTCGGTTGCTCCTCCCACTGACACTGCCACCCTGGGCCTGAGGCATAGGCAGGGTTGTTCTGTCAGTCAGGAAGTGTGCGGCACCTCTGACACCCACAGTGCATCGCCAAGTCAGTTTTTGCCAAAGGAACTAGAAAGACCACCCACCCAGGATTGGACTATTGGTTCAAACTCTTTGTAGGAGGTCCAACTGTAGCTTCTTCCTAGTGCTGTTTGCCCATAGTTTGTGGAGGAGGGTGTGTGCGCACACCCACCTCATACAACAGCACAAGGAGCACCAAGGAGACCTCCACATCAGAAACATTTTTTGAGTGGGTTAAAGAAAAGTAGAGTTAAATTATTAAAAGCAGGGAGGAAGGGAGGGAGAGAGGGAGGGAGAGAGGGAGGGAGGGAGGGAGGGAGGGAGGGAGGGAGGAAGGAAGGAAGGAAGGAAGGAAGGAAGGAAGGAAGGAAGGAAGGAAAGAAGGAAAGAAGGAAGGAAGCCAGACAGTGGTGGTACATCCCTTTAATCCAGTACTCAGGAGGCAGAGGCAGGTAGATCTCTGAGTTCTCGGCCAGCCTGTTCTGCAGACTGAGTTCCAGGACAGCCTGGGCTACATAGAGAAACCCTGTCTTGAAAATAAAAAAATGAGAGTCAAACAAACCATCTCACTGATCCTGGTTTGTTTTTGGCACTGTCTCAGGATCTCTTTCCAACATCCCCTTGAGGCTTAGGTTGGGGGACAGTTACTGTTTCTCTTATGGAAGAAGGATTGGGGGCTGAGGATGCCACAAGCATGCCCAAAGCCCTGGGTTCCATCCCCAGCACCACTAAAATCCTGTCATCTAGCACTCAGGAGGTAGAGGCAGGAAGATTAGAAGTTGGAGGCTACCCTCATCCATATGTTGAATTTGAGGCCAGCCTGGGCTATGAGAGTCCCTGTTTTAAAACAAAAACAAAAACAAACAAACAGGGGGAAGGATTGAGTGAGAAAGAGAAGTTACAAAATAGAAGCTGACTTGTCTACCCCGGGGGGGGGGGGGGGGTCACATTAGCGCTCACTGAGCTGATGTATGCGGGATGTACTCGGGAGATGTAGTGGTATCTAGACTCTTTTTTTTTTTTTTTTTAATATGGAATGCCCCACGAATTTGCGTGTCATCCTTGCGCAGGGGCCATGCTAATCTTCTCTGTACCTTTCCAATTTTAGTATATGTGCTGCCAAAGCAAGCACCGTATCTAGACTCTTAAACAGGGGGGAATTCCATCTTCCTGGAAGTGCAGTGTGGGTGGATAAAGAACCTTTCTCAGCAGGTACCTCCTCTATTATCCTATAGGGGGCTCTTGCATTTGGTACCATAAGGGACTTGCTAGAAGGAAGACCTGACCGAGCATGCTCCACAGTGGGGTGTAGACTGTAGCCAGAAGCTGCTCATGTTGCCTCAGGAATCTTCCTCTCATTTCTGCTTCCCAGGGGTTCCTGAGGCCCTGGCTTCTTCTGCTTGCCACTGAGAAATTCCTCAGTGCCCAAGGACAGTCCTGGGGAGATCAGCTCTGATAGCACACACATAACTGAGCATCCAGGAGCAGCCACAGTGTTTTGGAGAGAGGATTTTGTAGGCCAGGGAAGGAGCAGTGTGCACTGGGCAGAGGAAGCAGGGCAGCCAGGACAACAGATTGCCTTCTCCCTTCTGCTAGTTATTATTTGGCGCAATGTTAGTCATTAAACGGCACTGTTTACCTACCATACGATAAAAGCCAGAAGGCACAACAAACCCCACTATAAGAGTTGATTAAGAGAAGGAACAGAGGGGAATGTGCTTAGGCCTATGGAAGATTGTGCATGGAGAGAGAGGAAGAAGAGAGGGGAGGAGTCTGTGACCTGCTTTTTATGGATCCCCCCCCCCCCCCGCCCCTGCACATGCACACATGGGCTTATGTAGGTATGCCACACATGCACAGGGATTACGTGATCACACAGCACATGGGTTACTAGGACGGAAATCCCTGGAATGACTAAACACCTTGCCTGGCTACTGGACAGTGCACGTCACGTAGTTGGAGGAGTGGCCAGGAATTCCAACACCTTCCTGTAGCCCTTTGTTCAGTGTTTGACTGTCTTCTCCATTCATTCCCATTTTAGCATCCTAGGGTTTCCATTTTTCCTATTTTTTTTTTTTTTTAATCTTTTCAGGGGGAAGGGAGTAACAACCTAAGAGGACTCCTTCCTTCTCACCTTCCTGGCCTCCCTCCTTATCTTGTTTCCCATCTATTGCCTTCTCCTTTGGTAACAGCCCCCCTCTTCACTCCCTCTCCCCAGGCATCCTGCCTTCCTGCCCTGCTCTCTGATCTACACATCCAGCTTTGTTGGGCACTATCTGCCACAGTTAGGAGCTGGTGCCTACAAAATGCAGGGAGTGCACAGACGTCTTTAACAACATACTTTGTATTAGATCATTTGGATGTTGCTTTTATTTTACCTCTTTAAAAATTTTATTTGTTTGTTTGTTTGTTTATTGATTTATTTTGTTTTGTTTTGTTTTTTTGAGACAGGGTTTCTCTGTGTAGTCATGACTGTCCTGGAGCTCACTCTGTAGACCAGGCTAGACTTGAACTCATAGAGATCTGCCTGCCTCTGCCTCCCGAGTGCTGGGATTAAAGGCTTGCGCCACCACTGCCTGGCTGCCTTATTTATCTTAATTTATTTGTTTTATTCATATATGTCTTTATCTGCTCTTATACCTGTATGTGCACCGTGTGTGTATTCCCCGTGCCCATAGAAATTGAAAGAGGACATCCAATTCCCTGCAACTGGAGGAACTGTAGTTACAGGCAGCTGTGAGCTGCAACATGGAGGCTGAGAATAAGTCATGGCCACCTGTGAAAGCAGTAAATGCTACTAGGCCATCTCTCTCCAATCCTTACTTTTTTGTTTATTAAGGAACCTCATTTTTGCTTTCAAATACCCTCTCAAGGTATGTATAAATAAAGCAGTTTGAACAATTTTTGTTGATTTCTTTCCCTTTGGCTATGCTGGGGACTAAACTCATGCATTCTAGGTAAGCATTCTACCAATGAATTACATCTGGAATCATCGTGTTCGTGTGTGTGTGTGTGTGTGTGTGTGTGTGTGTGTGTGTGTGTGTGTGTGTGTGGTGGGGGGTGGTGTATGTGCTTACGTATGTGCAGGTATGTGGAATCCTAAAGCTGACATCAAGTGTCTTTCTTGATTGCTCACCATTTTATTAGTTAGGCAAGGTCTCCCTCTGAACTAGGTTAGTCTAACCAGCCAGTTTGCCTTTACGATCATTGTCTCTGCCTTCTGAGTGCTGGGATTGTAGGCAGCTTCCACGTCTGTCTGGATATCAGCTGAGTTCTGGAATCTGAACTCTAGTCCTCACGCTCACATAGTAGGGCTTTACCCTTTGTGCCATCTGCTCATCATTCTGACCATCTTTTCAGAAACATTTTATTGATCAAAATCTGGTAAGCCTTTCTTTAAATTATCACATTAATCATGACTGCTGTTACAAACAATAGAGAACTAATTTGTCCAAATTTTAATTTCATTAGAAGTTAGGTGTGGCAGGGCGGTGGTGGCACACGCCATTAATCCCAGCACTTGGGAGGCAGAAGCTGGCAGATCTCTATGAGTTCAGGCCAGCCTGGTCTACAGAGTGAGGTCCAGGACATCTGGGACTACACAGAGAAACCCTGTTTCAACAAAACAAAACAAAACAAAATACCAAACAAACAAACAAAAAGAAGTTGGGTGTGGTGACATGCATCTGTAATTCCAGAGTTTGAAGCTAACCTGTACTACATATGGAGTTCCGGGTCAATGTGGGCTACAGAATGAGACATTATCTCAAGCAAACAAACAAAATCCCAAATATAAAAATGTGCTTCATTAGAAGAAAGACATCTAGGCCAGGCGGTGGTGGTGCACACCTTTAATCCCAGCACTCAGGAGGCAGAGGCAGGTGGATCTCTGTGAGTTCGAGGCCAGCCTAGTTTACAAAGTGAGTTCCAGGGCAGGTGACAAAACTACACAGAAAAACCCTGTCTCAAAAAACCAAAACCAAAACCAAACCAAACAAACAAACACACAAACAACAACAACAAAACTAGAAGAAAGACATCTAACACTTGACACTCCTCTAATGAGAGACAGGAAGAAGAAATCACTTCTTGGAATTGTAGACTGCCTTTGCATTTTCTTATTTATCTTTTCAGGAAGCTCAGAGATCACCACATCTGCCTTTCATCCAGTCACCTGACAAGCCATCAGCAAAGAGAATGGTCCTCTGAACTCCTCTGGTGCTGTTTGTTGTTAAACATGGCCTCCTTGTCTCCAGATCTCAGTGAAGATGGGAAATAAAGGATTTACTCAGGATTACCCTGGACCAAAGTTACCACAGCTAAGGGTTGAGATGCCTCATGTTAGTCAGCCTTTTGGTGCTATGACAAACCATTTGAAGAAACACATGGAAGAAAAGATTTAGTCCGAGGTGAGCTGGCTCCATTACTAGGACCTGGGGTGAGGCGGACACTGTGGCAGTGGGCACGTGTAGAGGAATTTTACAGCTGCTGGACTGTAAGAGAAGGAGGAAGAAGGACCAAGGCATACCCTTCAAAGACACCCCTCCAGTGACCTCAGCTATCAGTGAGGCACCACTTTCCTTAATCCAATTTGAATCCATCAATGGACTAAACCAACTCTGGCATCACCGCACAGACCACACATGGGTGTGTTTTACTAATTTCAGTGTCTCTAATTCCAATCAAGTTGACAGTCAAGACTAACCATCATGAGCCCGTCCTGTTTCCACCTGCCTGTCTTCCCCACTCATGAACAGGATAGTCTTCATTTCATACTGCCATTCATTTTTCACCTCAGGCTGGTTTCCCAGAGGGAGGTCCACCATAGCGCCTCCTAATTCTGAGGGCAAGCTCTGGGCTGCCGCCATGTTTCTTTTAAATATGAGCTGATGAATTTTACTTCAGATCAGTTCTGTGAGCTCCACTACAGCAGTAAATGATCTCAAAGGCTGAGTCAATTTATGCTCTAAGTAATCTGTGCTCTATTTCATTTTATTCTCTTATCCACATAAGCAGCCCTGATTCTATATTAGATAACACTGTTATGAATTATTGCATGGTGGGGACCCCAAGGGTATCCCGCATGTGCAGGGAAACATGCTGGGCAGATGTAGGGGCAGGCTGGGCAGTTGCATGCCATGTGGGCATGACGGCCACAGTGGTGGTAGGTAATTCACAACCCAGATGCTGCATCCATATGGAGAGTTCATTATAATAGAGAGATGAAGAGAAAGACAGGAAAGAGAGACACAGAGGGAAAGGGAGAGGAGAGAGAGAGAGGTTAAGGGTGCACATCTCATGGGAGGAAAATCAGAAGAGAGAGGAAGGGGAGGGGTGTTTCCTTAGAATGAGGCCTTTACATCAGGATGCAGGGTGGAGCCAAGGGGCGTCCTGTATCTCCTCCAAGAAGATGGATGGCCACAGAAGAACTTCCACCCGGAAGCTTATGGCAAGGCTGAAAAGCTGCGAAAAGCTGAGATCCTGTCTAGACTGTGAATAAGAGGAACGAAGGGATGAGTTGTCTTCTCTGCCAAGACAGGCAGGAGGGCCTCCCCCACCAAATTTCTATTTCACAAAAATTCTGTCAGATCTTCTGGGATTATCAGCTGATTATCAGGCCTCTGTCCCCCAGTGACCACAGAGAGACTTGGATTGCTGCCTAGGGTAGCTGGAGAGTGTAGCTGGAAAGCTTCTCTCCAGCCCCCGCCAAGCCCTGTAGTCTGACAGCCCACTTATAAAAATAATCACTCAGATGCTTATATTATTTAAAATGTTTGGCCTAATGGCTCAGGCTTCTTGTTATCTAGTTCTTATATCTTAAATCTATAAGTTGCCATGTTTCTCATGGCTTACCGGTACCTTACATCTCGCTTGTCATGGTGGTGGCTGGCAGAGTCTCTTGGCCTTAGCCTCCCACTTCCCAGAATTCTCTTCTCTGCTTGTCCTACCTATATATACTTCCTGCCTGGCTACTGGTCAATCAGTGTTTTATTTATTAACCAATCAGAGCAACACATTTGACATACAGAATATCCCATAGCACAATATCGAGATTGATATTGTTAGAAAATGCCATACATATATTTCTAATCTTGCTCAAGATATTGTACTTATACAGTTCATTTAACAATGTAATGCAGTTTGCTGATCCTTGAATGTTATTATTACCAACAATTAGGATATAAAGAAATGAAAGTTAATAGTTAGACATTACAATCGAAAGTATAGTCATATTAGGTTGTTTTCAAGATTGAACTGCTGTGGATATTGCTCTGTGTAAATAAAGTTCTGATTGGCCAGTGGCCAGGCAGGATGTATAGGTGGGACAAGAAAGAAGAGAATTCTGGGAGGTGGAAGGCTGGGTGGAGAAAGACACCACCAGCCGCTGCCATGACAAGATGTAAGGTACTGGTAAGCCACAAGCCATGTGGCAAAGTATAGATAAATAGAAATGGGTTAATTTAAGATAGAAGAAGTAGATAAAAAGAAGCCTGCCACGGCCATACAGTTTGTAACCAATGTAAGTTTCTGTGTGTTTACTTGGTTGGTTCTGAGCGTCTATGGGCCTGGTGGGTGAGAGAGATTTGTTCTGACTGTGGGCCACGCAGGAAAACTCCAACTACATTAAACAGATATATTTTAAATAGACAGGTCATCTTCAAACCCTTCAGAGATCTACAGAACATGGCATTTAAAATGTTTTAATAACTTAGAAATTTTTTCTTTTTTGTTATGACTATGAGACATGTCAGCTCCTGGAAGTACCAATCTACTTCAGAGAAAATATGGGCATTGAAGAAACTGCATATGGAGTTAACCTTTATTGTGGCAAAAGTTAGCCACTGAACAACAAAGTATTCTCGAATCAACTGCTAACAAACAGGACAGACAGGATATGAAACAAAGGACTACCGATTCTTGCCAAAAACAAGTGTGGTTGTGGCTTTAACAAAAGGCATCTTCTGAGGCCAGGACAATATGGCACCATCCCTGAAGTGGCCTTTGTAATCTGGAAAAGGTACAGTGCTCTTTTTCTTCGAAGGCAGCTGAACAGGCAGTGGACTGATGGCTTTCTGATGTGCAGTGGAACAGCAGCTGAAATAGTTATTCCTGAAGAGTAACTAAGCTCACACCTCTCAATAGTAGACTGGCATTTAATAGAGGGATGTGGAGAAGAATGGGATGCCAAGATGAAGACACACACACACACACACACAGAGCCAAGAAGAACGGACAGCTGAATTAAAAAAACATCAACAATTTCCAGAATTTAAAATCCTGAATCATGACATGACACTAGTGGAATTCAGGTGTTTCTGGTACATGGACTGCTTTCATCAAATGTGAGGTTGAACTGTTGACATTGTGTACATCCTAGTTCACAAATGAGTCTGTCAGATACGCTAAGCCTATAGGCTGAAGATGATACCCCAACACTGCAGAGAAACCTCAGGTGACTGTCCAGGCAGCTGGCTGTTTCTGTCAACTCACATTTTTTTTTTTTTTGGAAGCTGCTTGCATGCACGTCCTGTTTTTATTTTTTATTACATAGTATTATTTCCTTCTTGGGTCCCTGAGGGAGTTGAAGATCAGTTAGTTATAATTATAGTTTTCCTTGTTAAGAATTTCAGAAAAGAAATTCACTAAGAGGTGTAAGTATATAAATTTGAAAGACGCTCTAAGACAGTTCTGTTAGTAATATAAGTTAGGATAGAAAATGAATCAGGTACATTTTGGACTTACCAAAATAGGATAGATAATGGAATTGTTTTCTCTGAATTTGTCAAATATGAATGGACAAGACATTTTTTAGGTATTTATTGCTTGTATAGATGGTATATAGTTATTGTACCTTTGTATATAGTTTTTCTTATATTAGTTATAACTTTTTTCTTTTTATTAAAATAGAAAAGGGGAAATATGGTGATATTTTATTTGTACTGAAATGTGATTTTATTTGTATGTTAATAAAGTTGCCTCGGGGTCAGAGCAAGCTATAGCAGAAGCTGGGCAGTGGTGGTGCACACCTTTAATCCCAGCACTTGGGAGGCAGAGCTAGGCAGGATCTCTGTGTGTTCAAGGACACAGCCAGCATGGAGACACACGCCTTTAATCTCAATACCAACCATAGAAGACCTGGAGGTCTGTACAGACAGGCAGTGACGAGGAGGTCATGTGGTTGGGTTTACAACCAATGAGAAGGCAGAACAGAAAGTCTATATAAAAGACAGGACACAGCAATTAGGCCTCTGGTGGAGAGGAAAGACAGAGCAGCAGTAAAGGGTAAGGTTTTCAGCTCTCAGCTATTGCTCTGACCTCTTGGCTACTAACTCTGCAATTGGCTCTATGTTTCTTATTTAACAAGATGGTTACATCTACAGGAAAGCTTCTTAAATTTATCCTTCTCAGATCTGATGATGTTTGATAACTAGGATATCAGTTTAACAGTCCCAATTCCAAGAATATACATACATGCTCTCCAATTATAGACAGGCATGCCTCATTCACAGACTTCATGGTACAGGATAGACCAGTTTCAGATATAACTCCAGAGGTTCAAAGTTTTACAACTAATAAATGCAGCTTTGATAATCTGATAGAACATTCAGTACAAAGAGTTCCTAAGAGTCCTTAAATGGATTTTTTAACCCTTTTGCCATGATGTAAATACACTCCAGCTGTCTTACAGATACCTACAGGCTCCTGGGGAAAGTTTTGCTACTACATCACGAAATCTGGTCTAACTAACAATCTCCAGAGCTCATTTCTGACCCCACCTATTTTTTCGAGCACATTTTGCAGATTTATTGTTCCCTCCTGGTCTCCAAAGAAACAGCAGATGCCATGGCTTCTATACTACTGATTTGTCACATCAGTTTCCCCCAGAGCTCCTGGAATAACGTGGCTGTAACCTGCCTCCTCAGCTCCCTCAAAGAACACTCCTGAGATCTTCCACTGTGCGTGACTCCCGGCTTCCCCCTCCCCACTTCACCCCTTGCCAGCTTGAAGTAGCCTCGAGAATACAGCATCCTTGTTCCACTACTGGTTCCCATAACTCAGCTCTTTTTATAATAATCAAAACAGGGGAACGTTAGTATTCTGACCCACCCCTTGAAATCCCACACCTTGGCACCGCCCAGTGTCCTGACAGAAAAACTCCTCAACCTCGATCTCTCTCTCTCTCTCTCTCTCTCTCTCTCTCTGTGTGTGTGTGTGTGTGTGTTTCCTATGTTTCTCTTCATCTTTCTATTATAATAAACTCTACCTGTGGACGCAGCGTCTGGGATGTGAATTACTGGCCGCCACCACAGCCATGCCCACATGGCATGCATCTGCCTAGCATGTTTCCCTGCACGTGTGGGACACTCTTGGGGGCCCCCCACACAATAATTCATAACAAAGACCACCTAGATATGGTTATGACTTGCCCAACTCAAGGTATGAAATTTATCCCAAACACTTCCTCTCCCAAGAAATCAGGAAACTGGTAACAGAAGGAGTTTCCTAAAAAATGAGATGGATATATATAAACTCCAGATTTAATTTCTCCAGTATGTCCTTTAGAAGACGTGTAATGAATTGAATACATCTGGGGGTGCCCAGATTCACATTACTAACCACCAGGGTGGGAGCTCTAGATGGCAGGGCATTTGGGGGTGATTAAGATCCCATTTTAATCTTTATGAATGCGTCCCATCTTTATGAACACAATCAGAGATCTTATTAAAAGGACCCCAGAAAGCAGCCTTGTCCTCACTACCACATGAAGCTATAGTGAGACGTCATCAAACCACAACTTTGAAAAGGGGCCTCACCAGAATCTAAGCATGCTGGCACATGCTTGAGTTGGAGCTTCAGCCTCTGGACTATGGTAAAGAAATGTGTTATTTATGAGATACTTGGTGGACAGGACTTCGTTAGAGCAGCCCAAACTCATAAGGACACATGGTTCATGGGGGAACTTAGAATACTGAAAACAATCCTGGAAGACCCACAGTGTGGACTCCCGGGCTCTCAATAAGTATTCCGTGAAGGTTATTTTTAGTCAGCAAGGAAGGAAAAACAGACAAGTGGACTTCCAGCTAGGTGAGCTCCTGAGTCTTTAGGGGTTACCACTGGTCACATGCCTCTGCTTGCCAGGCCACCCTACTGCTGGCTGATCATCCTTTCATTTCTCATGGGGGTGACTTTGCTTTAGGTCAGTTTTTCTTCTGCTAATCCATACGGCCTGTGCCACGCCGAGTTATCCTTGATCTCTAAATGTGCTGTGGTGCATGTTTGGTACTATTGAGAGTGGAAGTCTACCGTCAATGGTTTCTAAGATTCCTCATCATTTAGTGAGTGTGTGTCAAGTTTATACAGTCAATGTTCTGTCTATATGGGTGTTTTTATTCAAACACTTTCAAAAGTCCAAAGTCCAATGTGGTTTCTGAGACCAACAGCAATCTCTTAACTGTGAGCCCTTGTAAAATGAAGGGGAAAGGTCGCATACTTCCAGTACAAGGAATATAGATAAAAGCAGCATACAAACAAACAAACAAAAAAATCAGACCGAAACCGAGCAGAGACAAAAAGGAAACTCTGAAGCTCCATGTCTCTGGGACTCATGATGACATCATGTGTGCTCCAATGACTGTTTCCTGAAACAAATGTGGCCCCTGTCTTGGGCCAGCTCCACTCTGCCGGCAGCTTTCCTTGGTGAACCTTTCATGTTTCTGTCATCTCCAACACCCTGGAGCCTCCACTGAATTTTACACCTCACCTTCACAGCTTCAAAGCTCTCTCAGAGTCTCTTTATAGGAAATCCAGCACGGCCACACATCATCTGGCCTCGTGGCTTTCTGGAATCACAAGCCTACATGATCCCTTAATTGTTGAATTTTGCGTGATTTCAAAACAAGCACCACAGAAAGGATACTGCATCCTGCTTCCAGCTTGAGATGTAACCTAGTCCCTTTGGATGACAGATGCAGTAGCTCAGTGTGCCTGTCTGCTTGAACTTGGTAAAACGCTTCCCTAGGCAATCACCTTCCATCAGTGAACCCTGAAGTGTGTATCTTTTAAAGTGCTTTCTTTCACACAAATTGTATGTTGTACCCTGGGGTTCTCTGTGTGTGGAATCTTGCCCTTGAAGTATCTTTCCTATTGGCACAGTGCAAAGTCCACAGATCTTCTCTGATGGTCCCAACCTCTTCAGCGATGACAAATACTTTGTCTGGAGTCAATTTGTCTATAACTTTAAACACATACTCCTTTTCACACCATCTACTCAATGTTCATATCTTTCTGCTCTCTCTCAACCAGAAATTTGACTAAGAGTAGTGAGTAGTAACACTGCCATGATGTGGATATTATGCTTTCTTGAATTTCCACCAAACAAATTAGCTTAATTTTGAATTTGGTCTTACACAAGTTTTCAGGTCTGGTAGAAGTCAGCCAGGTCTTTTCCCAGGACAGCCTGGTTCCTGATAGATTCCCGGTTCCACTCCAAAACCTCATGAGCTTAATCCTTCCTGCCTGTATTTCAGTCTGCATTCTTGTGTTCTGAACTCCCCCAGACAAACCCATTGCAAGCTCTGCTTACAACATTCTAGGTCCTCTTCCTCCCTCATCTCCAGACATTTCTGCATTCTCTCAGCGAAAAAACCTTTCCAAAAGTCTAAGAACCACATGGTCAGCTTTAGCCATCACAGTTACCCCCATTTTCAACATCAGCTTTCCTTGTTTGGTACAATGCTCATTGCTATGACCAAATGCCAGCCAAGAAGCATCTTGAGGGGAGAAGCACATGTCTTGGCTCACAGTTTGAGAGGATACAGTGAATAATGATGGCGAAGGCACAGCAGCAGGTGGTGCACAGCTGCAGGAGCACGCTTCTGGGACTCCTTGCTGCCCCACATCTTGGTGCAACAGGACTCAGAGAGATCAAGTGTAATTTTAAGCAGAGATACCTTTGCTGACTGTCTCAGTCCATCAGTCATACCTGTGTATGTCTAAATCGCAACTTCAGACAGAGCCTCTAAAATCTCATACAAAATAAAGAGTGGGTCTAAAATAGGCAAAGAGCAGGAAGTTGGAGGAGGTTGAAGAATGGTGTCTCCAGTTGTCCCACTGTGTCTGGGAGACTGTTTCCCTGTAGTTACCCACCGCTTCTGATTCCTCTGCTGCTGTACCCCTCTGAGCCTTGGGATACAGATGTCCCATTTAGGGCTGGACATTCTGCAATCACTTATTCTCTGCATTTAGACCAGCTGTGGCTCTCTCTGTTAATCACCATCTACTGCTAATAGAAGCTTCTCAAGGCAGCTGCACATATACATTCACTGTGGTTGTGACAGCCTGCACAAAACCTGTGCAAGCTCAAACAGACCCAAATCACAACCCGGAGAGGGAAGGTGGGCACAAAGACCCACTCCTAGACAAGGAGCTAATGGCAGTTGGTAGCTGCTAGGAAGGAAGCATCAATTTTCTTTGAGAGTGTGTCCCCTGGTAAGTTGATGATGTTCCAATGGAAGACCGCACACTCAAGAATATATGGACAGTACATATTGGACTTCATGGGGGAAAGAAAAGGGAGGCTACAGAGCTGGGAGAACCTGGGAGGAGTTAGGAGAGCAGGTGAATATTATGAAAACATAGTATATAAAAACTTCAGGGAACTAACCGTTTTTTAAAGAAAGGGCTATGATTCCATATTGCTACAGTATTCACAATAGTGAAGTTATGAAGCCAAAATAGGTGTCCAATAACAGAGGAAAACATATTTTACATACACATATACAATACAACACATAAGAAGAATGCAGTCATAGCATTGGTGGGAGAATGGAGATAGACAGGACAGCTGGAGACAATTCTATGAAGTGAATTAAGCCAGGCGCCGAAAGACAGATATTATGTTGTTTCTCTCGACTGTGGTTTCTGGATTTCATATAGTCACATACATTATGCACATGTATTTCAAATGAAAGCAAATCCAAAATTGTATCAGGGAACAGAGAGGAGTAATTGGAGTGGGGAGTGATGGGGAAGGGAGGGTGGGAACTAACGCAAGTGTAAATGTGCTCAACATAGAGTATATAGTCATAAGGAATTCTGAAATAATAATATTAGAATATATATGTATATGTTTGAGTTATGCCTCCAAGCTTTGCTCTGCTCCAGCCTAACACAGGTCATTTATGAGAGGATGTCTAGGGTTATTATCACCTTTCTTCTTCTCCATGGCAGATTATAATTAACATCGGCTTTATTTTAATCCAGTAAAAGAGTGTTCATTTGCTCATACCGGCCTCTCCTCATGTTTAGAAAGTCCTTGCCCCACACCACGGGGCCAACTCCTTCTCATTTGTCAAGAGCCTGCATGAGTTTTGTCTTTTCCTGTAGATTTGAATGGGTTTTCTAGATCTACCCTCTGCTGACTAGATTATGTGAATTTCCTGGTGGCTAAACTTCCCTTCTGGTGGAACATACCTTACATATCTCTGTCACAACATCATTTTGCTACTATGTTGAGATGAAACATACTTTTTTTTTTCTTGATCTATTGGTTAGACAAAGAAAATGTTTAGGGGAGAGTGTTTCTTGTGACTTTTAATTTTTTATTTATTTTATTTTTTTTTTAGTTTTTCAAGACAGGGTTTCTCCATGTAGTTTTGGTGCCTGTCCTGGATCTCAAGCTGTAGACCAGGCTGGCCTCAAACTCACAGAGATCTGCCTGGCTCTGCCTCCCGAGTGCTGGAATTAAAGGCATGTGCCACCATTACCCGGCTTCTTGTGACTTTTTAAAAACAAATATTCAGAGTTATTCATGCTTCTTTGCATCCATGCATAACATATACTGTGGGGGTGGTTTTCTGTGCTTCACCCCTGAAGCACCGCCCCTAGCAGGCAGCAGGTAACTGCTAGGTACCTGCCCCCACCTGGAGTGTGGCCGAGACAGGGACCCCTTAATACCAGAGATGCGTACATGCTCGCTCTCTCTTGGCTACCTCGTGTTCCTGGATGTTGGATGTTGGACCACAGACCGAATCAGAGTACTCCAGAGAACTGCGTTGGACTGCGCCTCATCTCTCCTGGCTCCCTTAACTGATCCCTTTGCTTGCTGTAAGTTTACCCAAAATAAACCTTTTTTTTGACTATCATATAAACCATGTGGAATTGCCTCATTAATTTCCTCTACAATATGCTTTGTGTCGATGCTCAGGACCATTTGTATTTAACACACCTCCTATGACAGCCGGTCCACATGACTCTAGACAGCAATGTTCCTGCGGCATCCCAGCCATCAGAAAGCCCATGCGGCCAAGGGGTAAGAAGAGTACTGCACTCTCCATGCCCCTGATTTCCTAGAACTGCAGAGTAGCTTTCCAGCATGGATCATTAGGCTCCTTCTGCCAAGCCTTCACTGCACCACTTACTTTACCACTTTAAGACCCGGTGTCCTGAAATATGCTCATATCTGCATTTGGGGGTGAGTGTGACAGGTGCTGTTCGTGCTGATGAAGCGAGACGCCATCTGCGTGGAAAGGTTGTGCTTTCGTGCATCTGGGCACTGATTTCTGAACAGTGAAAGCATGGGCTGAAATGAAACCTCCAACTTTCCAGTTTATGTATTTAGGCAGCAAAAGCAGCCGCTGACTCAACACAATGAGCCTGAGTCGCTGAGCTCTGATGGACACTGTGGGCCTCAGCCTTCCATTGCTCTGTCTTCTTCACTGACCCTCATCTATTAATTAATAGATGCCAGTGACAATGAGCAAAAGTGAGTGCAGCAACTGGCCAGCTGTGGCATTTGTGAGACTTTTGGTTTCCTAGAAGCACCAGCATAAACTTAAACATGGATGTGGGTCAACTTTCAAATTGCCAATGGCGGCAAGGGTGAGGAGACAGCTCGGCCAAGATGTCTGAACACTCAGGGGGTGGAGTTCAGAAGCGACTGGGAACCCATTCAACAACAGGGAAACCATGCCTGGTGCTGGAAACCTAGCCAACCAACTACCTGGCACTAATGAAGTCATGGATCCTGGAAGGGAACCTACAACTGCCACTTTGCCAAGCCAGCACAAGCCCTGACCACATTCTGAACATTTGCTCCCTTGTACCGATAGATACATACAGTCCTCACACTTCATCAAAGAAACTTCTCTTTGCAACAGACAGACTATTACAGAAAACCACAACTGACCAAAATGTGGAGTGGTGGTGCTCAGTCCCACCGGATACATCGTCAACACGACTCCTGGACCTAAGGTCAGGGGTCATGGCAGAGCAGGCCAGAATGATTGGAAGAGCCAGAGAAGCGGGAACTTTGCTGAGAGAGCGTCTCCTAGAAATGTCAGAGAAGCTCCCCCAGGAGGACTCACCGACGGCTGCCTGGACGTGACCGGAACAAGGACAACACCACCAGACATGCTAACGTGGATGGGAGAAGGCTCCTGAGGCTCCAACCTAACACAGAGATGCCGAGAGCAGGAGAAATAGTCATCCCCAGGGAAGAGCATCCAATGGGTTATTCAAAACCAAGAAGTCAGCCCTGAAAACACACACAAGTAACATGACATGGACTTAGCAGGTGTATTTGTATCTTTAGGAACACACACACACACACACACACACACACACACACACACACACACACCAGCAATTAAAGAGGCCAAGAATTTGAGAGGAAGCAAGAAGTAGGCAAATGGGAGGGGCTGGGAAGAAAAGGGAGAAAATGATGTAATTATATTAAAATCTCAAAAAAATTATAATAAAAAATGAATGGGAGGGGTCTTAGAACTTCCAGAGAGCATCATGGAAGACACAGAAGCTTGGGAATATGAAGATATTTGTGGCTCTGCCTGCCAGGCTGAGGATGGGCTTGGCATGTTGTCTGTTGCCTTAGACCACTGCTCTTTCCTTACTGACTCCAGGGACTCAAAACCCAGCAAACAATAGTGTTGTTCTTAAAATTACAAAGTATTTACTGAGCTAACATTAAGTCAATGGGAAGGACAGACCTTAGCAATATGATTTTGTACTTCTTTGACTCACTAAAGGTCTTCATATAACTTTCTTTGAAATTGGACCAAAAAATATGTATTTCTTAAAATAACCCTGGAAGCTATGAGAGTTGGCATGCAGAAAACAGAACTACTCTCGCCACCCAGCGGTGGCCTTCGTTTATGGATGAGCCTTGCAGGCACAAGGTATGCAGACTCCCACAAGGACTCAGGCAGGACCCCTGTGCTGAGGATATCTCGCCACTAGGTGGCAGTCGTACTGTACTGGGTCTGTTTTGTGAGTTTAGCTCTCCTGTTACTACATAGACACACACAGAGACACACACAGACACACACAGACACACACAGACACACACACACACACACACACACACACACACACATCCTTTTACATTATCATTAAAGTATTGGAATCGAATGATTTTATCCTATGGTATTATCACATTCATGGAAGATGCTAAACTACACTTTTAAAAAACGATTCACATAGACTGTGTAACCTATCTTGTCAAGTTTTACATGGTTTAAGTCTTAATTCTACTTTCCACTGAATGCTTTGTAGTTTTTTGTTTGTTTGTTGTTTGTTTTCCGTAACAGGGTTTCTCTGTGTAGCTCAGGCTGTCCTGGAACTCACTCTGTAGACCAGGCTGGCCTGGAACTCAGAGATCTGCCTGCCTCTGCCTCTTGAGCTCTGGGATAAAAAGAATGAGCCTCCACTACCCAGCTTGTTTGTTTTATAATTGTCAAGAAAGACTCAGATTTCTCAGCCAATCTTCGAACTCCATAGATAGCAGAGAACTTCTGCCCCTCAACTGGCTGGGGATTACAGGCTTCTGCTACCACACCCAGTTTACAAAAACTCAGGGCTTTGTGCTAGGCAAACACTTTAACTAAGCTACATCCCCAACTTCTAAAAACCTTGAGATCGCTACCAAAAGGTTTAAATGGGCAAAAAGTGATTGGAATGGAAAGCTTCCATTTTATTCCTAAAACATATTTTCCCCACAAATGAACTATACTTTTAGGGTTTAAGTTTGTTGGTTTTTTTTCCCTTAGCCTATTTAGTTAAAATACAGATTTTCTTAATATTTCCTTTTTTCATTTAAAATAATGACCTGACTGTATCTATAAAACTACTGGAGCAGTAGCCTATCATTTAATGGTAAAAACAACTCTAGGGTTCTCAGAATTACAACGGAAACAGTTTGCAATAGTTTCCTGCAGGGAAAATGATTTGGCTACAGAGAGGTGGAAGGTAGGACAACAAGCAGAATTATGAGGAGCTAGAAGATGTTTCCAGAAAAATTAGAGAGGAGGGGAGCCGAGGAGGGTGCAGACTAAGATGGTGGAACCGATGACTGAGACCGAGTGGAATGAAAGCAGAAGTATCGAACTTGGCCCTGAAGGGAACCCAAGAATCTGAAGGCTTCAGAGGGACAGGGCGTATATGCTTAGAAGACCCTGGGAGTGGGCAATTTGGAGTTGGCACACTGGAAATAAAAGCCAAGGACTAGAGCTGGTGTCGCTTGGGTAGTCACTAGCCTGAAAATCCCCACCAGAAGCCCTGGAATCTTAATTTTTAACAGCTACCCCAAGTGAGTCTCATATTCTGCAAAGGTACGCCAGTGCCAGAGTCTGCAGATGAAGATGGTGTGGTGATGGCTTCGTGGCTCCTGGAGAAATGATTTATACTGTGAGCTTATGTCAAGTCAAAATGCCTCAGGACCTAATCAGCTTTGGGGCTGCTATCCATCAACATTCCTAAACAAAAAAAGGTCTTTGCTGTCCAACCCTTGGACCGTGTGTGTGTGTGTGTGTGTGTGTGTGTGTGTGTGTGTGTGTAGTCAGAGGACTACATAGGGAAAGTGTTAAGTCTCAAACACTAGGACAAATGGTTGAGTTGCCATTTTAACATATCAAAGCAGTTCTGGCTACCAGGTTCTTCCAGCATCCCTCAGTCCCTATCTATTATAGGGTATGGCTGGTACACCCCACCCTCTACCTGTGGGCTCCCTTCCCCCAAAGGCTCTTCCCTGTATAATCCAGCCATTTTGGTTACCCTTTTTGTACCTTTGCCTTCCTGGCTGCTGTACCTGGTTCCCCTCCCCCTTCCTCCCCTTCCCCCTCTCCTTACATAGCTCAGGGTTATGTCTACTCTGAATGTCCCTGCCTCTGTCTGTGCTCCCCCTTTTATCTACAGTAAATTCCCTCCCCCAATACCTAGGGGCAGTCTTGCTTTCCTTTTATTTCTTTTTTTTTTTTTCAATTCAGAAAGAAAGGGAAACTTTCAGAAAGATGGAGAGCAGCTTTTCCTGCACTGATGGTGGCAACAGAAGAATCTTGAAGTCCCTTGCCTCTGTGCATCCTGGCTGCAGCTCATGCAAGGGGAATGATAGCAGTGGGATCTGGTGGTTTCCTGGGAAAGGGAGGCAAGGCCTTCTATGGCTATGGAGGAGGCTTGTTCACACTGATGACCTTGGGTTCAGGGGTGGGATCCCATGAGTGGGATCCTCAACTTTGCAGATTTACCATTTACACCTCTACAAACCCTTGTGACAGACACAAGCAAAAGAGAAAGGGGTAGAAGCTGATTCCAGGGAATGACCAAGAGGCCCCTGGGGGGCAGTTAATCTCACAGGTGGCCACATAAGGCTTCAGGGCCAGGAGTAAGCAGATTCTTGGCCTTAGTGACTTAGCCTACCCTACTCTCCAGGGAGGTTTTATGCCTTGGAAGGAGACAGCACTATTATGCTTATCAGTGCTATTTCTAAGTGATCCTGATGTCTTCAGCCTTTGGAAGTCATCTTTTCTTTAATAATTCACAATAATAATCCCAGGTTCTCCTAATCCACATGGTCTGGCTAATCTAGTAACATGGCATGCCAGGGAGATTCCTATGAATTCTGGAGGCTTGTGCTCCCACGGTTAGTGTTTTCCCAACTTCTTACTGGCACTGAGATGTAGGTGTTGGAGCTAGCCCATGGGGTGATTCTCTTCTCCACACCATCTACCTTAGACTCTGCAGGGTCCCTCTAAGCTCAGTCTTCTCATGAAAGCATTGAGTGCTGTGGAACAATCCTTTTCCACACTATGTGTATGCATTACTCTCATTGGTTAATAAAATGAGGATTGGCCAGTAGCCAGGCAGGAAGTATAGGCAGGGCCACCAAACTAAGGATGATGGGAAGGAGAATAGTGAAGTCAGGAGACACCAGCCAGCTGTTGAACAAGAAGGACATATAAAAAATGAGGTAACAAGCCATGAGTCATGTGGCAAAACAAATAGAAATATAGGTTAATTTAAGTATAAGATTTTAGCTAGTAAAAAGCCTGAGCTATTGGCCAAACATTTATAATTCATATTCAGCCTCTGAGTCAGTTATTTGTAACCAGGCAGTCATGACAGACAATGTCCATTTACAATTGAGGGAACAGAATTTTACCAACAGTTTGCTTTAGGACATGGCAGCCAATTCATATGGTAGTGTGAGCATATCTTAGAGAGCTTAGGAAAAGCTTTATCATTGAGTGGTAGGTTCTGGGCTGAATTTCTCCAACACCCCTGCAGCTCATTGCCAGGTGAGCCCTGTGCTCACTACTTCCTCCACCTGCTCAGAATCCTTTCCTGCTTTCTCTCACAGTCTGCTCTCCAGCTTTGCAGGGCCATTTGAAGGGACAGGGTCTTGCCTGAAAGGGAGGTCACCATTTACAACCATGAAAGCACATGCAAAGAGTTCCAAGGGGTAGCACTCTAGCCAGAAGTACAAGGTGGGAAGGATCTCTTGGGCTGTGGGTAGTTGGAGGCTGTGTCTGCAGCAGCATTAACACTCCTACCACCTGAGAGGGCTTTCTCCCTCAAGAACAGAACAACAGCTAGAGCCCCAGCTAGTGGAGCAGCAGGCAGAGGCCCGAAGGATGTCAAGAAACTCCTCTGGAAACTTCTGGACACATAAAGACATGGGGATGCCTACCTGGCAGATGGATGGCTTGGATCCAGCAACCTCAGGAGCAAAAAACTGTACAATGACTTTCCTGGGACTACCAAACTAATGTGTCCCGGGGGCTAGTCAGGTAAAGTTACTAAAGTGGAGAAGGGGGTCCCAAATTCTCTCATGCTCTCTTAGTGTGCAGAAATGATATGTCATCTTCCCAGCATGCAAACCAAAGATGAATAACTACTCCAAGTTGTGGTCACAGCATCTTATACTTGAAAGATTAATGCTCACACACGTCACCAGGGATGTTGTTTGAATAAATTCTGATTTGCAAACAAAGGCAAAGCACAGATACCTGGGAAAAGACAGGTCTTCACTCCCGAGGCTGTAAGGCGGCTAAGTCAAGGTAGACTGCGGACTCTGCACTGAGGAAGCGGTGGTGGGAGAGAGTGCAACCCTAGGCATGCCCAGGTGATGGCAGGAATTTATTTCACCCTTATTGGACCAGCTCAGCAACAGCACGTGTGAATGGAGCCTCTGCTGTGAGGCTCTTCTTTCTAAGTAGCTGGCTCCTTAGTGTAGCTCCCTGACCAGGCTGTGAACCCCTCTCCTGCTCCCCTCCCCCCCCAAGCTCATAGTGGCATAAGGGGAGACTTAACCTTTTAATCATCAGAGAATGAAAGGGTCAGACCATTTTCAGAGATTGGGACAGGGGGAACTCACGGGGGAGGCCCTTTAGTGGCTCTAACCAGTTTAGAGGGGCAGCTAGATGAGTTTTCAGCCACACCTCCATTTTCCTTTGTCGTCTTCCAAGTGTAAGGGTTCCGTCCTTAATTACATCATCAGCCTAGGACGTGGCCCAGCCTAAAAAGTGGGCGGGCCCTCTGTGTGTCTCCCTTTTCTCTTTCTGCTCTCTTCCCTCCGTTCGGTCTGTTTCTCTGGTTCTCTCTCTCTCTCTCTCTCTCTCTCTCTCTCTCTCTCTCTCTCTCTCAATAAAGCTCTAGAAAGGTGACCATGGCTCATGACTCTCCTCCATCGGCATGGCCGCCAGCCACGAGCAGCACCGATTTAACCAACACCAAGCATTATGAAAGAAAAAACTGCTCTCAAGGGGACAAGAGGAAGTTTATACTGGAGTCAAATATGAGTGACCAAGACCCAGGAATGCAGAACTAGGTCACCCCAAATTCCATGTTCCCATATGGAAGTCACTTCATCAAGCACTTACAATAACAGAACACAGAAAGCCATAAATCCAGACTCTTTTCGAATCATTGGTGGAAACATCAGAGAGTTGGGTCACAGCAAATGGAGAAAGGTCTGCGGTGGGCCCTAGATGGGATGACACTCTCAGCATGTGGGTTGGTGTCTGTTAATGCACTCCAATGGAAAACCAAGGCTCTGTTTGTACATCCCAAATGATTTGCCTACTGGTCACAAAGCCTCTTGGTTTAGGTACAGAGAGCAATGTGTGGTTGTTAAGAGGGCTAAAGATGGCGCAAGATAATCTGGCTCTAGACTTGCAACATTCCAAACTCCCCACAATTATTGAAATTCAAATCACTCAGCCTCACTGAAGGTTCAGTCTGAAGGTTCAACAGAAAGAGCTAGGAACTTTGGTTCATAGCATCCAAAGCCAAGCCTGTCTTCTTGTGGCATTCATCAGTGGCTGCAGCTGAGCCTAGACCCACAGCCTTGGGCTGTCTGATCCTTGCCTCGAACACAGCTCTTCACTTCCCTCTGGAGAGCGGCGATCATGATTAGGAGCTCCAAAGCAAATAAAACAAAATGCAGGTCACACAAGATTGCTCACCCAGCCTCAGAAGACCCCCAAAATTCCAGAGGTTCAACATTTTAAAAGAGTTTTAGGAGGAAAATATGGAGGAACAGACTTGAATTGAAACCAAAATGGAATGAAAGAAAGAATGGACTGAAAGGTGTTTGTGGATCATGCTCCTACCTTTGTAGGAATTTAATGGCAGAGTGAACTGGGCCCAGAGCAGGAGAGCTTTCTTGACTCAGATCTGCTATTTTTTTTTTTTTTTTTTTAATTTTATTTTATGTTCTTCAACTGGTGGCTGGAAAACTCAATCTGAAGGCTTTGTGAAAAATCTCTTAGCAATTTGAGAGTCTGTGTTCCACAGCTCCCTGAATACCGCACACCTACTGAATTGGGTGAAGTAGGTTAGACATGCAGGATGTACCACCCCCACATGCCACTCTGGGGTATTGATTATTTTGAGTTAAAGGCTCCTGACAACCAGCACATTGAAGAGGGCCTGCCTAGCGCTACTTTGTCTTACTAAAAGCATATATAAGGTCCCTCCTTGTACCACAAAGAGACATGCTCTGAAAACCTGAGCCAGTATTGCAGGAGTATAAGGCCTGTCTGCAGATGCAGTGTCAAGATTAACCTAGGACAGAGGCAGAGAAAGGCTGGAAGCCTCCCCACTGAGCTACATTTTACTAACAGGACATTAGCAAAACCGTGATACACAGATGTTATATAAACGCTCTGTAAAAGGTCACCATCCCGTGACACAGGGCTTTAGGGGTTTCCCCCTCAGCTTGCTAGCCTTCTCCTAGTTGTGGGAGGTTTTCCCTTAGCACAGTTTCTATTTCTAAGCATGTGACCCTGGCACAATCTTTTGTCCAGGGACACAAGCGTCTGGAATGGGCCACCCTTGGTACTCAGAACCAAGCATCTCTTTCTTTCTTTTTTCTTTACTTTCCTTTTTGAACACTAATCCAAAGCCTAAGCATGCTTTCCCTGAAACTCTGGGCTTCCTCACTGTTTCTCTGAAGACCTGCCCTTTCTACACCTGCTTGCTGAGCTCTGTACTCAACTTAAAAGGCTTTCTGTCTTCTCCTTCCTCATGGCAGCTGCCTAAATTTATAGTTTGCCTGCCCTTCGGTTTTTCTCTCAAACTCGAATAAAATGATCCCTGTGCTTCCTCCTGAGTCAGCTTTTAAACTCTTTTATAAATGTGGCTAAGAACTCACAAAAGGGAATGCTAGATTCCTTGATAACAATGGGGGAGTTAAGGCCAAGATAAATCTGTATTCCATCTATTGTTAAAAGGAACCCGAAGCTGGCTGCCTTCGCCTAAGCCCCTTTGTCTGGACACACTAGGTAATTTACCACTCACGTCAAACTTACTGCAAACATCTTTGGCCCTAGCTGCTTCTTTTGGCTACATCTTTGTTGTGAAGGGTCCTGTGTGTGTGTGTAAAAGATGTGAATAGTGCATTTCCTTTTTCTCCTGTTATGATTTTTCTATCCTAATGGAGGATGTTGGAAACTTACCTCCGCTACACAGGTAGTGAAAGGGGAACAGATGGCCGCCGCCTTTGAGGAAAATATGGAAGACCACAGACAAACACAATTGTGGCAGTGTGTCAGAGCTGGACTCCAGTGATAGCAACCAAGTCACTTGAATTCACTCACCTGCAGTGAAAAAGATGCATTTGACTTTAAATCAAGAGTTAAACAAATGGAAATTTAGAGGCTATTTAGAATGTCAATTAAGAGTAGGATCATCCCTCTACATTTCTGGTAGTCAATAAAGTAAGTTATTCTCTGTGACTTGTCTCACAGGATGCCTGCTTTTCCCTCTCCCCTAAGTGGTACTTAAGATTGAACCCAGTGTCCCCTGAATGCATGGCAAGTACCACTGAACCACACCTCCAGTCCTTTAATTTATTTATTTATTTTTGTTTTGTTTTTTGAGACAGGGTTTCTCTGTGTAGTTTTGCGCCTTTCCTGGAACTTACTTTGGAGACCAGGCTGGCCTCGAACTCACAGAGATCCACCTGACTGCCTCCTGAGTGCTGGGATTAAAGGCATGCGCCACCACTGCCCAGCTTATTTATTTTTTAAATGAGACGGGGCTTCACTGAGTTGCCCAGGCTGGTCTTGAAAACATCTTGTATCGCAAAGTGTTATATCCATATGGAGAAACCACCAGAGACCACCAAGGAGCTGGTTTCTGATGCAAGCACACAAGGGTCTCTTTAGTGTCAGGTTTGAACCTGGGCCAACAACCTATGTTCCAAAGCAATGGATGGAGGGAAATACAGAGGCCTAGGCTCAGGGGTTGGAGTGTTTTAAAGATTTCCATGCCTTGGCGGGTTTTTGGGATTGGGTAGAAGGGATCTGGGGCAAGGTAATTTTTTGAAACTATTGGTCTAGACCTTCCGCACAAAACTACATTTAAAACTATTGGGTTAGACTTTTGGAGGGGGAACCACAACCTGCTGGCAGGATTATCTGGATATCTTCAAGGCCATAAATTGCAGACAGAATGTCTGCAGAAGCATCTAGATCTTGTTAAATTTTATGGCCCTGTATCTGTTTGAGTTGTCATGGCACGTTCCTGAGATCCTTCCTGGAACTGAGTACAGCAGATAGTCTAAGATGGTGGCCCTTCCCTAAGCTGGAGCCTGTAAAGTCAAGTCTAACCCTTCACCAAAGTAGTTCTTCAATTTGCAATACTTCTGCCTCAGCTTTCCAAGTAGCTAGGATTTATAGGCCTGAGCCACCTGGCCCAGCTACGGATTTTTATAAAACTAGTAACCTATGTCTGATACTCTATTTCGAATTGTTTGGCCAAAGCATTTCATATGCACTGAGGGTGATTGTTATTACCTGAATCATTCAAGATGATTATTTAGATCTTAAAATTCCTTAGAGGTCCACTCAGTGGTGGTCAGCTGCCATGCCCTTCGTCAGCCCTTTGAACCATGCCCTCATCTGGTCATCCCTGCATCTGCATGGGAAAGGTTCCATGCTGGCTATCTCAGGTGGAGCTCCCTGTGGCTGGAGACAAGACCCCTCTTGCCTACAGGCTGGATTCTCTTCAAGCACCACTAGAATACAGAGAACTCAGCCCATCCCACACCTGTGGGCAAGGAGAACCACAGCAAGGCAAATGCATTTCTTGGGCTTTATGAAATACAGTGACTATTGTAAAGAAAAAAATTAAACAGGCCCTGGGAAGCAATTTTCTAAGAAAGAAAACCAATTTGCATAATCACTCGTAAGCGACGCATAGACCGCACCTCAACTTCCCACAAAGAACTTCCTCTCTGCCACCCCTCCTCACACTACCTTTTTTCAGCCTGAATTTAAAATGACTATACAATCAACACTAGGAGTTAGACTCATAAATCATTTATTTTTGGAAAAGAGTTAAAAGAGCCATGCGGCCCACCTGTGGCAATTAAGCCTCCTGGAGTTCTCTGTGTTAGTCACAGAGCCTGGGCCCCAGCACTGGCTGTCATTCAGCTTGGTAGTTATATTTAGCCCAACTCAAGGTTCTCTCCAGCAGTTGAGCCCAAGGCCACGTTGTCATTTCCCGAGCTTGCATATGAGCTGACCCTTTTCCTTGGGGGCCTATCTTGTGAAACTGGCTCTGGCATTGCTCTGTAAGGGAATTTCAGAGAGCAGAGTCATTTGATCCTGGGGGTTCTCCTCCAGACCATCTATATAATGGATTATTTCATGGACACCTGCCAGGAAGAAGCTGGCTTCCTGGAGATGAGTGTGGAAATCCACAAAACTGTGTAGCCAGAGTCTTCCAGCCTCAGGGTGATGGGAGGCAGCATGGACAAGGGACATTTCTTTAGTGATGCACAGCCTGCGGTGTGGTCTGTTTCAAAGATTAGCAAGAGAGACCATCTGTCCTGAAAGAGCTGGCTTGGGGAAGGAAGAATAACTTGAGATACTGACCAATGTTATGGTATGGATGTGGTCTTTACACTCTTTTTTAATGCCACACAGACTTGGAGTCAAGGATTTGTGTGTCTCAGGAAGGCATAATTACCTGAAATCATTCCCATTTATGGAAATGAGGCAGGATGGAAAGGCAGGGGAAGTTAGGGGGAGATAGGAAAGGAAGGGAGCCCCTCCACAGTCTTTTGAAGCCCCTCACCAGCTGGAATCAAGAATTATACCACAATTATTGACAACGGCTGTGAAGGTTTCAGACAAAGAGACTTTTTTTGTGTAGCAATAGTTTTAAAGAAGACTGTGAAAACCGCAGTGAGTGAAGTTTAAGGCTAAGTGCATATGGCCTTTCTCCTTTCTCAGGCATAAGCCGCAATTTCCTAAGCATCTCATCAGAAACCCCAGTTACAGTAAAAGGTGTGTCCTAACTGCTTGTGCAACCCTCGTGGTGCAAGGTTGTATGTGATCAGATTGTAATCCACCAAGGTGCCCCAGAGCCACCCTGCAATCTCTTATCAGAAATAGGACAGAGGAGGTTTTGTTAATTCCACTGGGTGAGAACAGACCACTACCACAATTTTGAGGCCAATTTGAAGCAAGCTTTAATTAAATACTGTCCAGGACGATGGACTCTGGCCAGGTCCATTCCTCAGTTCCCAGAAAATGGTGATGAGTCATATTTTGCTGAGGTTTATAAAGGCACAGCCATAAGGCCACCGTATTTCCCATGGGGTCTAATCAGAGGCAAGCATATACCCTGACATACTTCCTGCCTATGTACCTCCCACCTACATCCAATCAGGGGAAACATACATCCTGACACATCCTTCCTACATACCACTCACCTGTGTGTGATTAGCACATCCGGTGCAGCTGGGTCAACCAAACTTGTTTAGGGGAGTGGAAACATGCAGCTTGTTCTCTTGCGTGAGCAATAGCCTCCAGCATGTCAGAAAGTATCTGTTCTTGGGCAAGGGGCTTACAGATTAGAGGCATTTTTGTTTTATGAATTTCTTAGGCACAGCAATTAAAACTTAAAACATAACTTTGGCTCTCACGGTTTCTTAATAATCCTTGAGTTGTAATTTGAATACCTCCAAAACTGGTATATTAGCTATTGTTAAGACACTTAAATGAAACTGCTTTGCAAAGCCCACAGGGATGTTTTGAGTGTCTTTTTATTTTGAATAAACATCCACTCAGACTCAGTCTGGCTCCTCTGGAGTTCTTTTCTGTAGTGATGTTAAGGAGTTAAGGATCAGGCCTTACCTGAGTGGAGGCCCCTAAGAGCTCATGGACAGGCAGGTCCTTAGGCTGCTGGTGCAGTTCCAAGTTTGGCCCCTTTTGTCTTGCCACAGACAGTAAGAAAACAAGGATATGGGGGTTGGGGATTTAGTTCAGTGGTAGAGCGCTTGTCTAGCAAGTGCAAGGCCCTGGGTTTGGTCCTCAGCTCTGGGAAAAAATAATAAGAAGAAAACAAGGATATGGCTTTCCTAAAGAATGTGGCTAGTTTCTTCTATCACAGTTCCCATGTTCTGAATGTTCGGTTTTAAGACCAAATACACTGACAAAAGTTAGGCTTGTGGAAATATCTTGTTACATATTTGTTAATTTATTTTGTAAGAGAAACACTCACAAAAAACCTCCCATCTTGGCTTCATGGAAACTACCTAAAAATCAAATAAAAGAAATTGTAAATTTACTCAAGTGTATTTTTCCTTTCCAATGAGTTTTTCTTCTTCCTTAAACTGAAAGGTAAGGAAATATACAAGAATCCAGAACTGTTTGGAGGTAAACAGTCTCTTGGATGGCAGCTTATGAGTAGAGGCGAATGTCAGATGTTTGAATGCACCAGCTCAGGAATCCAAGCAAAGGCAAACATTCACTCCAAAGTATCAATGGTTCAATACATTGTCGAATATGTTTGTTTTGTTTTAAAAAAAAATGTAAAAATTCCACAGCTGGGTATCAAATCTACTTTATATTTTTGTTTTTGTCACTCAAGAATGTTTTATCAAACTGTTTAACATTCAGCAAAAGCCAAGTCTACTACCTAATGTATTCAAGATCACTATACGCCAGGCAAAATCACAATAGTAATTCTAATTATTTTAATCTTTGAGCAGTTTTAACCAGAAAATACTTCATGGCATACGAGCAATTATTCTGGAAGTAAATGAAGATGATAACTTCAGAGGAATCTGGAACTCTTCATCAGATTTGTCACATGACCATTTACTTCTGGTCACCTTCAGCCAGCTGTTGTACTGAGGGCTGCCTTGCTCTTCTGCCCCCCAGGAAAACATGTGGGTACTTGGTTCAGTGATGTGTTGCTTCCCCAGGTCACAGTGACAGCCTCACTTCCCACACTTTGTAGACTCTTCATGAATCTTAGGGTTGGAACCAATCAAGACCAACCTGTTTGTGATGGGCAATTTGTGAGTTAATGGAGCTCAACTCCTGGGTGTGTCTGTGGTGTTTTTCCAGAGCCAATTAGATCATATGAGTTCTGACCTAGTTAAAAAGTGAATTTTTGGTGATTCATATGATATCATTATTAGAACCCAGGTTAGAAGAAGCATAGCAATTAGGATATGTCTCCAGGGCCATATCTTGTCCTGGCTACTTCTTGTGTGGCACTTTTCTCTGCGTCCTGTCCACGAAGAAGTAAAAAATGCCTTCCCAAGTGCCCTCACTACCATGATGTTCTTCTGCCCAATCAACTATGGGCTAAACCCTTGAAAACCATGAGCCAAGACGAACTCACCTTCTCCTAAGCTGGTGTTGTAAGGTATTTTGGTCGTAGTAAATAAAAAGTAATTAATAATCTATTAAAACACACCAAATACAGGTGTTATTGTAAATAAGGGCCATTGTAACTGAAATCAAAATAAATGCAATCCCACCTCAGCCATCAGGTGAAATGACTCATCTCACCTTTAAAAGGCAAGATTGTGGCCTTCAGGGTTCAGTTGTATAACACAAGCACACACATTATATAAATATAATATAATATATACATATATTAATTAATACATATATTGCATTATATTTACATAGTGTGTGTGTGTGTGTGTGTGTGTGTGTGTGTGTGTGTGTGTGTGTGTCTGTAAAACATATAACACATTATCAAAGACTATTGGGGTCCAGCCCCCCAATAGCCTTCTCTTAGAGTTCCTGAAGAGATGCTACCAGTGGCAGATCAATTATTCCGAGGGATACTCGAACAAATCCACATACACGAAACTCTTTATACACTTTACTCTTCTGAGTCAATTCTCTCTTTACACAGCGTCTGTTCTGCCCTACCATCTCCTTTCTTGCCCGATTTCTCTGTTTTTATGCGGTTCCTTCTATGTGCTATCTTAATTCCTTCATCTAGTTGACCCCCACCCCCTAGGTTCTCATCCACCTAGTTCTTTTCCATCTTAGCTTCTCTGGCATCTTAGCTCATCTCTTCATTCTTCTAAGTTCCCTCTCTCATTCTTCTCCATTGAGTTCTTTCCCATCTCCTTAATTCTTCCCATCTCCTTCTCTCTCATCTAGTTCTTCCTCATCTTGTACTTCCCCACCTGGCTCTTCCTCATCTTCCATCTTGTTCTTCTAGTTCTCTCTTCTAGGCCTCCAATCTAGTTCTCCTCAAGTCTCTAAGGTTTACAGTTATATATCCATGCAATAGCAATGCTTGGGTTAAAGCAAGGTCACCAGGCTTGAATTCCCTCAGGGTCAAAAGGAGGGGCAATAAGATCCACACAAAAGAGCAGTAATTGCCAGCCATCATCTGCAACCCCAAAGGGAAGTAGCTAATGGGGAATAGAATCAACTGAGGGCTAACTTTGGTTAATAGATCTGAGAAAGGGAATTTCTGTGCTCAAACTATTTCTTAGAAGTGTTAGGTAAAGTGTTGGGAGTCTATCAGTGATAGTGAAAATAACACTGCCTTATTTTCCTTTGGCTCCTTATCTGTCCAAGCTGTCTTGGCTGCTGCCATTTTCTGGTAGGTAGGTAGTAGTGGCTGGGCAACCTGAGTAATAGCTTGATGGTCCTATAAGCAGAAGCCCTTTAGTTCTGAGTTAATTGTTAAAGGTAGATCTAAAACTAGAGATAAGATTTTATCTTATGTCTAAATAATAACATCCACCAGGCCTTCTCAAACAGATATTCTGGATGCTTAAGTCTGTTCTTAGAAAGTCTGGAAGGCATCTCAGATAAGATACTTTTCATTCAGAGAAAGTCAAGGCTGGATGTTGCTAATGACGATAATTACATAAAGGCCTGAAATTGGGGATCTTGACTGTGTCTGTTGGTAGCATAGTTGGAGAAAGTTATACTTTAATTGTATAGGGGAAATTGTGCCCAATGAATGATCGAACTTACTGTTCTTAGGAATGGAAAAGCTACAATAGCACACAAGAAATTCATAGCAGGAAATGGCTAATATTCAAAAGCTAATATCACCAAGACTCCTTAAGCTTTGGCTTTATCCTCTGGAGGATCTTGGCTTCTTCCAGGTTTAGCTGTGTCATAGCCAGCCAAATTCCTATTTCTGTGTCCCACAGCAACACATCACTGTGCTGAGATTTTCTAGAAGGATTTGACCTTGGAGGATATTTTTCATCTTCTTGTCCCCAATTTTCATCTTCTTAACCCTAGTTTGAAAGATTCTTCAAAATGGGAAACAATGTTAAATTTACCTAAAATAAAACTTTCCAAATTAACAAATGATAAGTATCACTTGTCAAATGCTGGGAGGCCATCAGTTGGGCATCTCTAATGGGTGCCAGGTGACCTCTCATTGGTGACCTTTACAGAGTTCAGCACCAACTGTGTCCTCCATGGTCATCTAGGCTTCATGACCCATTTCTCCTTGTTGTTTTTGCAACTTAATCAGGAAGTGTCCTTAGCCCCTTCCCAGTGGCTAGACTTGAGGTCAGAGTCCAGTCTGAGTCTACTAAAAGCTGGTTCTGCTCTGGGAAGATCTAGAAGATTTGAAAGTGCCCCTTTCCAGATTGGTGGGTGAGGTGCAGTTGCTGTTCCACAGTGTGGGGTGTGCATAAACACTGTGAAGGATAGCACACACCCACACCTAACTGGCA